>NC_051047.1:2731564-3057397 GCF_904848185.1 Acanthopagrus latus | reverse complement strand
TGGGCCACTATCTTTGTACATGAGGTGCAGAGAGAGAGAGAGAGAGAGAGAGAGAGAGAGAAGGAGAGAGAGAAGGAGAGAGAGAGAGAGAGAGAGAGAGACTCACGGCAAGGTGCAGCGGGCTCCTGGCGTTTGGAGATTCAGGGTCTTCTTGGTGACTGTCGTCTCTGTCCAGCAGCTGCAAATCAGAATGACACGCATCAACACATTTTCCCCTGCGCTGAAGATGAGTCCATATACTCTATCAAATTTTTTAACACAGAGCAGGGTCAACACTGTTACAACACAGCAGAGGACCTTGAGTGTCATCATGTGGTGTGAATTGCAGATCTGATCAGCCAACAGATGGAGAAAAGGCCTGGAGTCACACGCCAACAATACAACTATGTCCTCCATATGTGTGTGTGTGTGTGTGTGTGTGTGTGTGCATTTACTGACCAGTTCCAAACAGTGCCTGTGTCCGTAGGCTGCAGCATAGTGCACCGGACTGTAGCCCTGTTTGTCTTTGAGAGAAGCCGTCGCTCCACTCTGGAGGAGGAACTCTAAACACCTGGAACAGAAAACAACATCATTTCAGCTGTCATTTAAGATAGAGACTCACACATCACTGATCTACAAGGATGGGCAGAGTCAATGTTATGACTTCAATGTCGCTGTGATAATGATCACGCTTTACTGAAACTAAAGGCGTGTAGGATATCAGACTGTGGCGCTGGTAATGGACTGAGTGATTCCTGCAGATGTTTGCAAAGCTTATTTAAACTTTAGAATGAGTGTGTGTGCCAACATTTCGTCTGTAAATTGCATTGTCAGACAATATCAAAATCAACTGATTAATCATGGTGTCTATAAAAGAAAACAGTGAAGAATGCAGGGCAGCACAATATATTGTTTCGACATCGCAATGTCAAGTAAGGCAAAGTAATTTGAACGTGTCATGTTGCAACTTTTCCCATTTTACAAAAGATGGGACATACAATCTTTACATTCGAGGAACTGAAACTAGCACAAATTAAGTGCCTATTAAGAACACAGCCATTTTTTAGTATACTTAATTTAGTCATCTCTCATTTGTTTTGTATGTACTCCAAATCAGTGTGTAGTACAGCTCTGATAAAAGCAGCCACACAGTATATTTCTTGATCTCTTTGTGTTGCTCTCAGTGTGGACTTACAGGGCTGCCTCTTTCTCTCGCTCCGCCTGAACTCCTTCACTCTCTGGCTCCAGAGCAACACGACGCCTGTAGAGGGGAGAAAACAGGAGGGAGGGAGGGAGGGAGGAGGGACAGGTGAGGTAAAAGATGATGAAGCATTAACACACTCAGTCGTCAGCCTCTTTTATGTGCTGGTTCCTACTGATGCTAAGAAGTCAGTGGGTAACTACTTAATGCCTGAATGTGCATCATCTGCATCGTAAACAGTGGGGCTGTCAATCCAGGGGGCCACGCATGATTATCACCTTGGTATCACCTCCAGTTACCATGGAAACACAGAGGTGTGGACCATCAGGTTTCTATATGTAGCAACAGTAGACAGCCACCCATATTTTCAGTGCAGCACCAGAGGAGTGGTGTGAAGAGGAGCAGCTTCATCGGAGTGCTACCTCCTCTCCTCAACACAGTCAAAAGGCGACTTAAAGGAATTCTTCTCTTAACTTGGAAACAATGGATGATAAGATGAGTTGTAGATGTGTTTGTCGAATATGTCTTGCTGCCCCTCACCTCCTGTCCAGGTCCGAGGCAGCGGCATAGTGCAGGGCAGAGCGCCCCCACTGGTCAGTGGCGTTGATGGCAGTTCCACAAGCAACCAGAGTCTCCAGACACTGATAGTGACGGCTGGCGGCCGCGTAGTGGAGGGGGGTCCTGGGAAATATCAAGAAAGTTAAGAAAACAGATCACAAATCAGCAGCACAACACATATATAAATATTCAGGCGTACCGATTCCAGAATGTACCGATCACACTTTTTCCCCCAAGTCCATTGAAACTCAGGACAAACTCATGGCCAAAGTCTACGGACACCTGAGCTCAACACCCCTCTGTGATGGTTGCACATGTCATGTCACCAGTGTGGCTGTGTGTGATTTTAATAATGAATAATGAAGCACTGAACAGGTGATTCAAACTATTTGGAAGAAATGTCTCATGTACACACAGACCCCCACCTACACTTACCTGCACTTACACATTCACACACTACACTGGGGAGGTTAATTGCACCCAGCTCAAAACCTAGATCCTCCAGTGTAATGTTTGCATGCACATCACTCTCTCTGACTGTAGAGCGATGTTTTGACATTCATTTCAAGATAACAGAAGTTTTTTTTGTTTTTGTTTTTTTTTACTCATTATGTACAATGTTCAATTTACAGCTTAAAATGTGTCTGGAGGATCTTTATGAAAAACATAAATAAACACTTATATCCGCCTACACCTTCAATGTAGTCTGTTATAAACAGCGGGTTACATGTTTGATACTCGTTGTAAATGCTAAATGCTGCTTATAAATATGAACATTGTCAGAAAAAAAAATATATATCAAAATTTCCAGTCACAGATCACTTCTAATGACTTGTTTTGTTCAGACAACACTAAATATAAACAAGGGAGAAAATCAGCAACTCTTCAGTTCTGATCTGCTGGAACCTGAAGAATGCCTCAAATGCTTCTTGACATGAAAAGGACTTCAGCAACACTCCAGTTATCAAATTGGCAACTTTACTGTTTGGTCGATCTACTCATCTGTGGACCATCTCATTAATTCAGTACTACTGACAACATTATTAATGAATGCATTGTGTTACCTGCCGCACTTATCCCTCCTGTTGTGTTCTCCGCCACTGCTCAGGAGCAACTTGACACACTCCACATTACTGCACAGGGAGAGGGGAACAATTACTGCATTGTGTTTAATTATGGCTTTATGAGTTAAAATAACTTAAGTTGATCCTTATTCAAGTAATTTACTGAATGTTGAGAAAGATTATTTAAGAATAATCCTGGTTTACTACAACTACAGGTCTCACTTTCAGAGATTTAGCCAGTGTTTCTATTAGTTACTGTATAACACGATTGTCTGACTATTTGCTATCTCATCAGGCTTTGCTGTGGTGGTGTAGAGTGAGAGAATCAACCTTTATCCTTCTTCCTCTGTTTAAAAGTCATATACATCCTATAATGAACAGTGCAGCTCACCCTCCGGCAGCAGCAGCGTGCAGGCAGGTCCTCCCCAGAGTGTCAGGAGTGTCTATCTGGAAGCCTGCGGACAGGACCGAGTCGTTACACATTATGCTAAACCTCCGACCTGACGAGGGGTAGCGCGGGGAGTCGGACGGAGGCCAGACAAGACACAGCAGCAGCGACCACAGAGAGAGGAGGAAGAGGTGGAGAGAAAGACAGGCGTGAGTGCAACCAAGCACGGGGGAACAGAGGAGATTAGGTGAGAGTGCATGATGCTCGCCATGCCCACACAGGAACACACAGAAACATCTGGAAACTACAGGTTACACAGAGAGAGACAGAGATTTATCTTGTATAAGATATATAAGACGAACAGAGGAGGGAGCTGAGGAAGAAGGTGCAGCAAGCAGGTCAGTTTGAATATCTGTGGTGTCGATGTGGCTGTGACCAGTTCCCAGATTAAGACACTGTTCTGAGTTAGACTAGTCTAACCCTTTGTTAGCACTGGGTCTTTTCCAGGAACCCTTGAATGCTTTTAGCATTTCAGGAACTTTACCTGCACACTGTGCGCATGGGTGACATTTCAAGTGAAGAGTGAAATATTATTGATAACTAGTAGAAATAAGTAACTGGTAAAAATGCTACTGGCAGCAAACATTTGTGCAATTCAACGCATTGAAACCACAACATGTAAAGACAGTCTGCAGAAGGAAACTGGGGATGCTGAGAGGCTGCCGGGGGTCAGGAAATGAAAACACAGACGCTTTAATTATTGACAAAAAGTTTGGAGTTGACCTCATCAATAAGTGGTTCTCAAACACCCAAAGGACCCCTTATCTAACACAAAGATTTTATCCCAGGGTCCCACAGCTGACGTAATTTTAGATTTTAAATGTTTTGTCACAGAAAGTGTATGAAACCCATGACTTAAACGGTCATATATTCTGTGATTATGACTTGGAGAAGGAGTACAATATATGGCACCAATTGCAGCAACCGCATGCTAAGAGACATATGTGTGTGTCTCAGCCACTGCTGCAACTCCAACTGCTAACCCTGTTGATAATCAGCCAAACCAGCAGCCAGACTACAATAACTATCTGCCCGTTGTTTTCAGAACAACAGCATGCACCTGTCTCCCTCACTAAGCATCTTTGCCTCGCGTCTCTTCCTCCGCACCAAATATATATGGACTCTATTTATTCTGATTCCATCCCTGCTCTTCGTCAGCTCAAAACAAAGATCACTCTGGGTTCAAAACAGTCTTTTTTTTTTTAAGATAAAACATTAATGGAGTTTCTCTACAGCTGCAGTAAGGAGCAGCTCTCGTGCCTTGAGTATTTCATAATTCAGTCATGGTGAACATGGTTGATTGTCGGCATTCATCAACTACTGCATTTTAGTAGTTATCGACTAATCCCATAAAGTAATCTAATAGTCACTTAATCGCAGGTGATTTTTTTGATAAATGATAAACTCTCAGTTAAGATGGGATGTGTCAGTTATTGTGTAAAAGCCCTGGAGTGCAGCATTCATTCACGTGGCAAATAATGACCTCAGGTCACCAGAGGTAGGACTGGAGATGGAAAGCTGTCGGCTAATATGGAAGACAGAGAATGCACCTTCTGTGTTTCTGTCTGGTTACGTGCCGACTCAGGAATATAACCAGAAAACAGTGAGCAGATCCTTCATACTTTCAGACTAAACATAAACAGCTCATGCTATGCTGATGTACGGTGTCTTTTTTTAACTAGCTGTCCGTTGGGGATTGATGCACTTGGAGCCATTGTTCCTGTAGACATTGAGTTTAGTTCAACCTATCTCCAAAATGCACATATTGTTGCATCACAGTCACACAAGAGTAAATACAACACAACATGATGTCTGTGTGGTCGTCTTGTGGCATTGCTTTTTAAACCTTTATCACTGCAAATTGTCTTCACAGTCGTTCAGATGTGGCGTTAAAGGAGCTGATTTAGTTCTGAGTCCAACAGATACAAAAGCGAAGGCCGCAACTGCTCACACCAGTCCTGAGTAGACACAACGCTGCAGCTGCACAGGGCTCAAGCACATGTAAATGACTCCATTGTTGTTCACAACAGCAGCTCAGCAGAGCCACATGAGGAGCCCAGTTTCATCCTGCACCATGCCTCCAGACACAAGAGCCAGAAACTGTCAAAAGGGATCTGGAATAAAAAACGATTGTTGTCTTTTCCCTACGTCTACTTCACATTTGTTGACTATACTAGTCTCGTCTGTACTGGAAAACCCTCTCAGAAACCAACACAATGTATGGGATAAGTGGAAAGACAAATTATTTGACTGCCAAAAGCAACAAGGAAGCTTTTCAGATGTAAACGAGATATTAACTACCAACGTTGATGCTCTGAGAGGAGAATTGAACAGAATACAGTCTTGTCCAGGGGGAGAATGGTCCCATCAGTGAGTAATTAGACTCAGTGAGGCCTCGTCTGTTTCTGGAACACTGTGACTTGAATTTGGCCAGTGCTGAATACGTGTGCCTGTGGAGGAATTCAACACTAGCGGCAAGAAAAACAACCAGGCTCAAACCTCCCTGAAAACTACATTCGGAGATGATGTTAAAGTAAAGCGGTCTCTGACTCGGAAGCCTTCACAGGACAATATTCACGTAGTGCACATGATGATTCAAGTGCTGTGTGAAATGTTAGCCAGGTACAGATGGGAAGATATAACATATCATTGCATATTGAGATAAAAACACTCATACTGTGGGGAATTTACATTATTGGGACACTATATATCCTCATTAGGCACTTGAAAAAGGTGTCTAGCTCATATATTAGATTACACTGACTTCCAGAATTATTTCGAATTGCCCCGAGGGGAGCCCACATCTTTCCAGTCATTCCAAAATCCTACGCCTGACACCATGAATGAAGGCTCAGATTGCTTATTGTCTCCTCTGGCTCATGACCAACCTTTCTTGTACAAGTGTGTGGATAGAGTTGGAAGTTATGCACCTTTTTGTGATGGCCCCTTCCCATTCTCATGCCCCCCTTTAGCTAAGTGGCATGAACACACACCTTGGCACACACACACATGCTTGACCATAACACCAATGTCCTCCTCCTTGGGCAAAAGCCAAGGAACACTGTCTCCTGCTGACTTTTTAGGCAACTGACCAACTGGCTTTTAAAATGAGCTGGACTTTATTATGAATTTTGCTTAAAGACTGAGGCAGAGCAGTGTTTATGTTATTTAGCCTACCCTCATTGCTATCAATTGTGCAGCCAACATATAGCAGAGGTCAGTATAACATAATACAGTTCATTAGCAAACAAGTTGCAGTTTCCAAAATGACTCTACAGTTGAATCGATATCTTTCTAAGGCAGTTTCAACAAAAACACAAAGGCAGGATTTACATCAGAACCGTGTTTTAGACTGCATAAGTTCTAGCGAGGTGTACCTGTGCACTGTCAACTGATGATATTCTGCTAAAAAACACACAAGGACTGAAGATTAACTAAAGGTAAGAGGTAGAAGTCAGTGCTCAGAAGTAACGATGCAAATGCAAAAGATGAAATTGAGGCTCATTTTCACAGCAAACCTGATTAGAAGACAAAACCTAATTTCTACAAGTTCGGTGTAACTGGGTGTGCTACCTGAAGACAGCAGCTTCCTGCAGCAGTCAGAGTGGGCATTCAAGGCAGCCAGGTGGAGAGGGAACATGCCATGAACTCCTCGCCTTTAGAGAGAGATACAGAAAGAAAACCGTCTCTTCAAGTTGATGTTGTGATTCTGTACAGTGTAACTGTGATAATCAAACATATATTTCTCAACAGGTGAACAAACAAACCTTGTGCAGTCTGCTCCACTGGTGATGAGCGTGTTGATGAGGAGTTCATGTCCGTAACGTGCAGCAATGTGGAGAGGGGTGTTGCCATCCTTGTCCACGCTGTCGATCTCACCGCCTGAAATAAAATGTGAGTTTTATACGCAGAATATGCAACAAATGTAACTTTAAGAGAGCCCAAGACAAAAGCAAACATAAACTTGGCTCACCGTTTTGAATGAGCGTCTGGGAGCGAGTGAACCGCCCGTGAACCGCTGTCATGTGCAGAGGACTCTTCCCATCCCGACTCTGAAGAAGGCGGAGGAGAAATAATGTACCAGGTTTCAGATTAAATGCGAAATACAGCCTTTGTTTTGAGAAATGCAAGCAATAAACATATCCCTGTGAGACAGAAGGGAGAAGTTTCTTATGATTCCAATTTTTTATCTTAATTCTTTACATATTATTTAGTTACACAACTACTAACTGGACAAGGCCTATATTGTTACATACATGATACAGACCTTTCTTCTTTAGCTATGCTAGTCAGCCCCTGATGCTGTAATGCTAAGTACAAACCAGAGAACAAATCTGTTGGATGGATGAAGGATCAATACTATGATAAAGTTTGATGTAAAGGTGTCACCAGAGTAAAGACCGACTAGTCACCACATCAAACCACTGTTAACATGAGGTCAACATGCTCTTCCTTAGCACAGAAATATGCTAATGTTTAGCTATTTAATTTGCTGACATCATGTCGATGGACTTACCCATAGCATGGTAGCATGCTAATGTTTGGCAATTTAAGCTAACATTCTCATGTTGACGTGCTACATTCAAGCTTTGTAGTATGCTAGTATGCTGACTTTTTTTATGTTATCTCTGAACCTGTAATTATTGGCTACCATAGGTTACGCAACAGAATCTAAACACACAAATGACATATCACCTTACAAACAGTTCCTAACTTACAGGTCCTGTCTCTGGCAAATGCAAGTCCAATATACACTTTTACACTTTTCTTTCTTATCTGCTAAAGACAGTCTGCCTAGCAAGTAGTGCACAGTGGGTACAAGGGAATATGGGAATAATGTTGAAGAGGCAGTGAGACTGAAACAGTAAAGCAGAGGACCAGACAACCTGAACTATGAGCTCAAGGCTCAGACGAGCTGCAGAGTCTGGTAATAGGTTCATTACAACTAGAGACCCATCTTGGTTCACTCCCAGTGCTCACACAATGCTGTTTCCTGCTGCAGCAGGCACATGTATTCAGTGCAAAACCTCTAAATAAAAAAAACTACCTGCTCAGCATGAAACAGCAGACAGCCACAGTTGGAGACTAGCAGAGCAGTATTTAGCTACAAAGTGACCAGATATTTCCCCCAGAAGTTGGTAGAGACCAAAAATACAGCCGCAAGTGAGTGAATATTTGACCAACAATCTCAAGGTGGCCAAGCATGACTCTAAATGAAGGCCAATGTTCCCCAGAACTCACTGATGTGTTGGCCACACAGGCTGAAGTTCAAAATTGAAACTGAAGATAAGAGAAATGGCATGCTTATAGATTTCAAGGCCTCTTGTTATAACTAACATAGGTTTTGGATACATTGACTTGTTAGATCAAAATGAATCAATACATACATCTTGCTCTGGAACAATGAGTTGGACATGCTGCGTACCTGTACATTGACATCCGCCCCATTGTTGACCAGGAACTCCAGACAGAGGGCTCCGTGTGTGGAGGCGGCAGCAAAGTGCAGTGGGGTGAAGCCCTTGTTGTTGGGCTGGCTCACGTTGGCGCCGTAATCAATGAGCTCGCTGACGACCGCGTCCTGACCGTTAAAACAGGCCAAGTGGAGCGCCGTGTTCCCAAAGCCATTGGACTCATCTATCTGTTGTCAAAGTAAAAACAAGACTTGTCTTTAGGCCCAAGGAAAGGTGTGTGTGTGTGTGTGTGTGTGTGTGTGTGTGTGTGTGTGTGTGTGCGTCAGTGTTATGACACAGGGGCAAGACAATGAATGAATGTGTTAGGAGCATGTGCTTGCGTGGGAGTGTGTGTTATTTTCCTCAAATGTGAAGCCAAGTGAGACAGTGAATCAGTCTGTTTGTATGTATGTGTGTGTGCATGGGTGTGCGTGTGTGTCCTGACCTCGACAGCCAGGTTCAGGAGGTGTTTGACCACAGCGATCTGTCCACTGGAGGCCGCCGTGTGGAGCGGAGTGTATCCCCGTTTGTCCTTACAGCTGATCTCCGCCCCCTGACTCACCAGCAGACACACCACATCTAGATGTCCTGCAGGGGGCGCAACAGAGGACACAAATCATGATCAAACAGGACGCGTCAGCTGTTTAAGAAGTTGATCATGGACCAAAAAATCATGTTCCCTTATGTCTGGACCACAATGCTTTATAATGGTATGTTGTGACACATTTCACATTAAATAAAGTATTGCACGTCCTGCGATTTGGAAATTGCTTTTGTCATATTTTTTATAACTTCTATTTACTTAAAAGAATAGGTAAGATTTCCATTATGTCATTACAGTCTTACAGAGTCCATGGTGACGTCTCTAGGTTTGGTTGTTTTGTCCCACCAAAAGCCCAACATCCAAAATAGTTTTATTTACAGTGACATAAAACAGAGAGAAGCAGCAAATCCTCACATCTGACAAGGTGGAACCAGCAGATGGCTGACATTTTTGTTCAATAAATGATAAATGACCTATACAATTATATTTTCAATCCAATAATTGGCTTGTGCAAAACAAACAGTGATCTGTACTTAAGGCAGAATCTATGTGGACTGTGTGGTGCAAGTTAATACTGCACGTAATTTAAATGAAGTAAAGTTATCAGGTGAAACTTTCCTGTCATCTTTGCTGGTAAAGCTTATTGTTGTAAAACTGTAAAATATCCCGCCTCAGGACATTTTCAAGAGCTTGTGTTAAAACAAACAAACACTTTATCACACAAGATTTACCACGTCTTTGTTTGCTACACCGGTTGTATGCACTTAATGCATTTAATTTCATTCTGCCATGTTAACTTTGGCAACCGTCCTTTGAGTCAGCACTTTCCACTGCTGACCTCAGGGCAAAGGTACTGAGTCTCCTGTGCAGAGACAAACACTCACAGAAACCGGTTTTACCCTGTTGCCATAAAATATCTTCATCAGTGAGGACAGCAACTTTTTGAATTGAGCCTTCTGTCTCAGCACACGGCACTTTCTATCTGTCTATTCCCACAAACTCCGTCTTTTATTTGTCTCTTACCCATGAAAGCTGCCCAGTGCAGCGCTCGGCCATCCTTCTTGTCGAAGGCGTTGATGTTGGCTCCTTTAGTGAGGAGGAGGTTTACCATCTGACAGAGAAAAACACAGGGAGGGGAAAGAATAAGAGCTATATATCTGTGTTTATATGTTTGTATGTGTGTGCAGGAGGCTCATTATGTGTGAGCATGAATGTTTGTGTCAGTGTGAGGGTGTGTGTGTGTGTGTGTGTATGTGTGTGTGTGTGTGTGGGCGATGGTCTTTATATAACAGCATTGTAAATACATCTCGTCAGTTGGCTCAGTTGTTGCATAAACACTCAGGAGAGACATCGCCGGGCAGAAATAGAGTCCATTCAGTTCAGCCTCAGGAATCTGCCGCCTCTCATTGTTAATTTTAGATTCGACATATTTGTGAATGATTCTATCTGAAATGAAGAGTGTTTCAAAATGAACAGCCCACTTAATAACTCCGGTGATGGAGCTGCCCTTGCCCACTTGTTTCCCTAACCAAGCTATTCGACTGAAATAGCGAAAAGGACCATTAGATCACAGCCCTTTTTATTGGTGAACTACAGCATGTGGACAGTGCTGCAGAAGACATGCAAATCATATCATTTTACTGACCAAACACATCTGCTGGACACAATGTCAGCTAGTCTCTGCAGTACCTCAGTGTGGCCGTTAAGGGCTGCATGATGCAGGGCGGTGCGTCCGCCTCGGTCCGACACATTGACACTGCTCAGCAGCGGGATGATGACCTCGGCGCATCGCAGTGCGTTATTGGCGGCAGCAACATGCAGCGGCGTCTGCCAGTTCTTGTCCCGTGCATTGACATCAGCTGAGTGGCGGATCAGAACTCGCACGGCCTCCTGAGGAACGGCATCAAAGACAGCGTGTTTATCAGATAAATAGATAATCAACTCAATTATGTGCATAATTACTGTTCCTTATAAACAACATAGTAAGACATGTACATTTTTTTTGTCTGTTTCACATGAAATTAACAAAAGACAATACCAGAGTGGTCAATGTTGAGCTGTGAAAGATTGGAAATTAGAAAACATATTTCAATACAAAGTGGTCAAACAGACACAGAAAAACAAAATAAACAATGACAGAATATTTTTTTGCCAGGCCATTGTGATTGCATTTTTGAGTAAGAATATTGAATTGTTTGTTTATTGAACGTTAAATCAGCAGTGTTTAGAGAGGCAGATATAACCAATATGAGAGAAAGACTTTCTCAACTGTTGTAATACTGTTTTATTATGTATGCATCGACTCTAAGATGACATAGAAAAGAAAGAAAGCTATGTACTCCATGTTAATAATAAAGCAACATGTGCAACATATTTACTTTTCAACCATATATTTTTGTGTCCAAATTCCATACGTATGTACTGGTTGCTCCCTTAAAAATATCCCTCAATGGAGTGAAAACGGATTCAACCATAGCATGACTGTACATTGCTGGAAGCAACAGAAAGCATCCTAACTGGAAACATCACAAACTGGCATGATTCCCCCACTCTCTGGAACACTCTCCCAGCTGAAATCCACTAACTGACTTCTCTGGAGGCTTTCAAAAGAGACCAGAAAACCCATCTTTTTAATAAGGACTATCAGCTCTAGGTCCAGCCCCATCAAATCAATCACTTTTCTAGTTCTTTATCTTATGTGTATTTTTCATTTATCCATTTATTCTTTGTTTTGTTTGTTCCACTTTGTTAAGTGTCCTTGGGTGCCCTGAAAGGCGCTATATAAATTAAATGCATTATTATTATCCTTATTATGATTCGTGCTCTGCCCATGAGAGGAAGGTTCTACAGTGGGTGATTTAAACAGCCCAGAACATCAGTGGTACCATCTACAGAGCTACAGAGCATCAGAGTCATCAGTGTAATGAGATGTCAGCTCAGAGCCTAAAGGATACACCCACCCAGCCGCAGTCTGTTCACCCTGCTGCACCAGGCTAAATATCCAGATCTGCCTGCTGCCATACCACCAGACTACAGAGCAGCTTCATTCAAAGACACAGTTTCAACTTTACTGCAAATGAATATCAGTCCAAAATATCGCTGTTCAGTCTCCTTGATTATTAATAATCTGTATCAGTTTCGGTCATGAAAAAGCTACATCGGTCGACCCCTACTTGTTATTATAATCCTGCAATGCAAACAGACAAACATACTCATAAAGCCTCTGTGACACCGCTGAGACTCCTCTTCCTGCTATTCCAGCCATGCTGAATTACCTGTTTGGGCACTGAGAGTGCTGTGGCTGATGACTTGCTTTGACCCAGATTCCCAAAGCTTGAGAAGTATGCAAGTGTGCTGCGAAGGGGCTAGAAGCTGATGAATGTGCGTGTTTGTCTGTTGTCAGGTTAACGTACAAGGTGTGGTTCATCTGTGACACCTGTATCGTTGTGAGGACTCATCGCCACGCTGCTGGAGCTGTTCTGGAGTGTGTGTGTGTGTGTGTGTGTGTGTGTGTGCGCGCTCACCTCACTCCGAGATGCCACGGCGCGATGGAGAGGGGTGAGCCACATGTTATCTTTGGCATTGACCCGGGCCCCTGTAGAGAACAAGGAGCAGAAAGGAGGAGAAGAAAGAGTAGAGGAGGGGTAAGCATGGCACTGATGGGGAGTCACCTTTACCAACCAAACTTGAGCTCCAGAGCTGCATCACAATTACAGTTGGTGAGATACACAGGCTGCAAGTTCAATGAACTAACATTTCAGTCCTACAAAAGAACCTTTTAATGACATATAGAGTAAAAAAAATATCAAAAACAGTGCTTCAAGGGTTGAAACATTTCAATTTGTAATATCATACTGAAAGGTGAAACTCCGCCCTAATCCAGTAATCAAATAACTATATAAGAAATCATCAAGAATTTAATGTCATAAATGAAATGACTGTTGCTGCAGATGCACTGCAGGCTTTCTAGGAAAGGTTTTCAGAAGCAAGAACAGCGGACACAAGATGGAAGGAGATGAAAACGCAGACAGGAGAGCAACAATCTTACCAGAGAGGATGAGGAGCTCTGTGATTTCAGCATCGCCCAGGAAGGCTGCTGCATGCAGCGGGGTGCGCTTCTCTGCATCCTGAGGGAGGAAGTCAGTGAGTTAGTGCTTGCGTACAAAACTGGTGAGGTACTGCAGGGTTTCATCCAGTGACAATATCATACTCCAGTTTTGATGTCAGTGCCAAAGATTTAGATTCCCTCATTTTTCCCAAGTCAGAGCTGGAGTATGTTTTTGTATTACTAGGGCTTAAATTCAGCTGTACATGAAATACAATCACAACAGTTAAAAACACAAAATCTGACCATTCAGTATCAGCTGTCAGTAACTTACTGCCCTTGCCGTAATCCTATATCTATATTTATTTAGAGGGTATTTAGAGTTCAGCCCTCAGAGATCAATTTCAGCATTTTCATGATTCTTTGTCTATTCTAAACCTCACCAAGTGCTTATTTCTCTCTTTATGGGGTTGAACTTCCTGAACATCGAAGAGACTCTGATTCTCAACATGTATTTGTTTAAATAGCTGTTGCTGAATATTTTACAGTGATCAAATTGAAAACAATAAATCATGTTTTGCTCAGCAAAAATTTAAATCTCTGTTACTTTTCACTAATTTGCAACCAAATGTGGATTCCGTGGATGGATAATGTAGTTCTACATGTAGTTTTACACATGTACTGTACATCTGAACTGTGTTTTTCTATTTTTTGTGTGACACCTATTGAGCCTTCTTTTAGCTGCGATAGAACTATATTAGTACTACGCAGAATCAAAGAAAATGAAAACTAGTGAAGATATTCATTTGAAAATGGATGAATTTCTTAGGGTAAAACATTAGTTATTGTTATAAATGTGATATATTCTGCAACAACTGCATAAATGAATACATCTTGGGGTTTATCCTCAGGGTCTCTTCAACGTTCAGCACAAATCTAAACCCAACCCAGTGTGAAATAAGAGACGGGTGAGGTTTAAAAGACACATACAGAGATACATCACAGAAATTAAATTCATCTCTGAGGACCACACTTCAAAAACTAAAAAAGTATTGGGAGAGTACATCTGTATGATTTTTTGAGGTCCAACGAATTTAATAAAAGTTTATACCAAACCATGACATGAACAGGGAAAAGTTCTAAAATTCTATGTGAGCTGGCATTAAATGAGCCAGATAGTGCAGGCTGGAATCTGACAACGCCTCCTCTGACTGAACAGAAGAGACAGTGAGATCAGTTCACAGATGATGAGCTGAGGATCAGTGTCAGGGTGATCAGTGTCAACACATCCATTGTTCTTCTCAGGCAGCTCACACACACACACACACACACACACACACAGTGCATCCGATCCAGATGACCACCCAACATGTCCATGTGACAGGGCCGAATGCAGCCTCTCCAACAAAAACACCTCTAAAGTGGACAATGACGGTGACGTGGGAGTCCTGTAGCAGGCCGCCATCAATACACATGAGAGACTAAATACAGCAGAGAGGAGAACAGGACAGCAGGCCAGACCACATCCTGTGCTGCTCTGCCACAAACATGTGTTATGTATCTACATCCATATGACCTGATGTGAATAAACACATGCTCTGAACTATGGCTTTACTGACTCTTGACCTGTGGCCCTCCTCCCTTCACCCTAGGGTGCTGGTTGCTACAGGAAGTTGGGGCTGAAGAGAAAGGAGGGGAAACGACGAATGGCACTGAACTGTGATTTCATTTTGCCTAAAAGCAGATGTTTTAGAGAAGGATCTGGATTTGCATTGATACAGATGATGACTCTGAGTTTAAGAGAATATCTGAGGCACCAGCTATTAGCAAAACCCTGTCATCTAAATTTACAGGCAGAGGGCTCAGTGTTTACTTCAGTGATGCTTGATGCTCAAATGCAGTCAGAGCTGATGGAAAGTGTTTATCTGATGTGTTAAGATGCAGACCGTGTGCGTGCGTGCTTCCTCACCAGAGCATTGATGTCTTCAGACTTGTATATGAGCATACGGATCTCTTCAGGGTCTCCGCTGAAGATTGCCTGGATGAGCGGAGGCTGTGGAGAGAGGGAGAGAGAAGACAGAAGAACAGTCAGAGACATTCGTCACATGACCAGCGGCAACATGTAAGACATGGAAGTGCACATGATCAATTTAAACAGTCAATGAATTTCTCAAAGCGAGGCGATGTGACGAAATGACTTGTTGGGGGGAGGAATATTTCCTGCTCATTACGGAAGAGGACACCAAACATGATCCTTCCCACGGTATATGGCTCTGTGTGTGTGTGTGTGTGTGTGTGTGTGTGTGTGTGTGTGTGTGTGTGTGTGTGTGTGTGTGTGTGTGTGTGCGTGTTTGAGCAGATGTTTGACTTAAGGCTGCTCTGTTTACAAGAGCTGGAGCAAGGACGGCTACCATGAGACTGTAGCCTACTATACACTGTATACAAAACTGTTCTTGATTACCAACATGACTTTAAAAAACTCACTTCTTGCATGTTGACAGGACTAGCGCTCCGAAAATGTTCTGATTTATTGACCAGTGTAAAGGTACACATTCTCTGATTCTAGCTTCTTGAACGTGAATATTTTCTGTTTCCTATACATAAATATCCAAATAAATTAACAAATTTATCAAACCTGAAAATAATCATTAGTAGCATCCCTAAACAGGACCACATATTTTCTGGTAAACAGAGAAACTGTTGTTGTAGACAGAGATCTGAAAATACAACATTTAAATGAGGTGCACTGCATGGAGGTCATGTCTCTGAAACCCATATTTTCTTTCCTAGATCAGATATGAGGTAAATAGAGGCCCCTGACACACAAATGCACACACACACACACACGCACTATAAGTTGCAGAGAAACAGATGTCGGCGCTGGTTAGAAGAAAAATGCCTGCAGGTCAGCAACATCATGAGGACGATCTTTAATTGTCTATCATCAGTAACTTACAATGTGAAAACAATGTGGCAATAAGAAAGGGAAAAGTAGTAATGATGAACCTAGAGAGAATTATCGGATGAATCTGCACCTCCCTCGGCTTTACAGAAATTTCAGTTCATTGTTTGGCTCTGAACTGTAGAGTACAGTACCTGAGAGACTGTGGACTGACCGCTACGACCTGAAGGCGAGGGTCAGACAGCTGTTTGAGCAGGCTAGTTTTTGCGCGCCTCTCTAGCTTGTCTGCTTGCATTGCAGAGGAGTGTAAATAGTGAAGAACCACATTACACAACATGTCTCAGAGGAACAGTAAAATGTTCCACAGCAAAGAGGAAAAAACATCAACGCTGCTAATCAACCTGTAGCTTTACTGGTTTACCTCCATTTTGTTTTGACAAATTGTGATTGGAACGTGAAACGTATTATCAATCGTTATGATTAGACACGCTGCAAGTAGCTTTGACTGGTAATGGAAGTCTCTATGTTAAAACTGATGGTCTTTTCGGACCATCAGAGAGAGGACTTGCTTGTATGTACTCATTATTATAATTACTCTTAGTACCTGACATTATGTCAGATTCTGACTTGTGTGGATGGGATACATCATAAAATCAAAGTGATTTTTCATGGTGGATTGTTGAGGTTTAACTGAGAAGTCTAGCAGCCTGCGGGAAAGAAGATGCTGTCATCTGGTGGTACTGTACGGCACTAAAACAAAGCTGACTATCTTTGTCGCCACAGGAGACGTCAGATTTAACCAAAAATTAAAGTTCCTTGTAGCTACTTTCACATAAAAACATGAGAAACATATTGATATACATGATAGTCAGTATTTGCAATTTAATATTGCAAATCATGATGAGAATATAATCATCACCACTCACTTTATACTTTAGAAGCTGCATTACCCCACTTATGCAAAGTCATGCAGCTGTAAGTGAAGACTGACCTACAAATATGCATTGCATTAACTTATTACAGTAATGTTTATGTCATTATCAATCTGAATTATTGCCCAGCTCTAGCAAAAAGGGATTAAATATATCAAATACAAAAAAACAGCAACATGATAAAAAATGGTCAGCTACAATAAAAGTTCACATCTGTTTGTGGCTGCAAGTGGCTGACTCGGTCCTTTTCCACCAACTAAAAACGAGTCTCATCTGCCA
Source organism: Acanthopagrus latus (assembly GCF_904848185.1). Taxonomy (NCBI): domain Eukaryota; kingdom Metazoa; phylum Chordata; class Actinopteri; order Spariformes; family Sparidae; genus Acanthopagrus; species Acanthopagrus latus. The sequence continues at coordinate 3,039,995 of NC_051047.1, read as the reverse complement.
CACTGATTATCTAAAAATCTAGCACTGAAAGTCAATGTCAAAGATATAACTAAGTCTGGCCTCCCTGCACTTCCTGTGTGTTTCTGCCACCTCCAGCCTCACTTCCTGTTGCACAGCCTCTTATTCTCAGAAACACGAGAGAGGAACCACAGAGGAGCGTTTCACTTCTGCTTTGAAAAAAAAAAAAACCAGCACACATGTATGCACAGAATGACAGCACTTCCTCATCTGACCGTTTTTTTGTTTTTTTTTCTTGATTTTGGTCTGTGTAATGCCACATCATCTTACTCCTTTGTAACCATAAGGACAGGCAGGTGTTGTTGAAATATTTAGATACTGGTAGCAGAGCTTGATGATACCAAATTATACTATTATATATATACTAAGTTTTGACTAAAGAAGATGAAGAGTTGATGAAGCCGAGGAATAACTTTGATGTCAAATATAACCCGCTATTAAAAGTCACACTATAGTTGTTGCTATTCTAAACAACAACAACAACAAATATAACATATTATTGAGTGAGCTTTTGAGGTTCTAGGAGGTGGATTTCTTTTAAATTATTATTATGATGATTATTATTTCAGAGTCAAGCAGGCCCTTGTCGCCAATCTTTATGCTAAACTAAACTAATCACTTGCTGGCTCCAGTTTTATATATACCATACAGGGTGGTATCAATCTTCTCGTGTTTCTTTCAGCATTTAAGCAAATAAGTACATTTCCAAAAATCTCAAACTACTCCCCCAAGTCAAAACTGCCATACAAAAACTTTGCTTTATAGGACAGTTTGGGGGGAAATATGGTTCATTGGTTTCGTTCAGTGAGTTAGAGGAGCAGACTGATGTTTACTTGCCAACTACGGAGCAGGAGCAGGAGGTGACTAGCTTAGCTTAGCAAGAGTGTGAGCAGGGGTAAACAGCTAGGCCTTGCTCTGTTTGAAGTTCAGAAGTACACCTACCAAACCTCTAAATTTAACTCATCAACATGTTGTATGTTGGTTGATCAGTCCCTACACAAACAGCGGAAATAACCCGTAACGCCTTTGACTATTTCTCAGAAAACTGCAGTGACTTTCTAGAGTTGTCACAGTGAGGCATACTGGGCGGTCAGATAAACTGTGACAGTGCCACAGGTCTTTTTAACCCCCTGAAAGTCAGACAGTAAGTATATTTCCCCTACTTTTGCTCTATTCCTTGATAAAACACAGAACATATATATGGATTCATCCCATCACAACAAAAACAGAGAAACTGTGAATCTGACTGGATATAAAAAGCTAGCTTCAGGTACTTGACAGTTGAGTCCTTAATATATCTGATGCAAAAGCACTAAAACTTTCAGCAGGAGTTCGAACTCAAACTGGTTGAACAGGCAGTAGCAGAGCGGCTGGTTCAGACATATCTGTCACTCTTTCTACAGTGAAACTTCCACCTATTATCATAGCGAGCAATGAGTCCATGCCACAAAGCAGAAAGCAAATGGCCAAAGAGGAATGACGTGGGTGACAGAAAAACGAAAGGAGGGAGAGGATGGTGCTTCTTGGCGGAAGAAGTGACTGTCCTGCCTTCCTTACCGCTTTCTCGTGATGATTAGACAGCCAGCACACGTTCACTCAACTCACAGCTGTTTAAGCAGTGCTTTGGGTTTAATCATTATTTACTTGAGCAGCGTGATCAGAGATGAAGGGAGGAAGAGCATATTTAGGGTGGACAGTAGTGAAGGAGATAGGAAGGGGGGCTGTGCCTTTAAAGAAGCAGCAAACACTTGGCAGCATACAGCCTCTTAGCTTATGCCTTTATTTCTAAGTGCTCCACATGCACTCTCACTCTCACACACACACACACACACACACACATTCTTGCCAGTTTACACGCACAAAAACTCAGCTGGCAACAGTCCCTTGTCACAGTGTTGTGTCTATGATTGTCATGGGGACTTAGGGAAACTGGTGCTGGCACAAGGAAGGCAGGGAGATTTATGGAGTGCGAGCATGAATGAGAACATTCCCTCGACACATACCTCTACGCCGACCAATACTGGATTCTGACACGGATTAGAAGTATTTACAAACAAAAAAAAATTCTAATATTGATATATTAGACAATATTTGTTGTAGCAACAATCCATCAAATATGTTTTTTTATGCTCTTTTTTTACCCGTGCACATACAAGATCTGTTTTTCATGCTTTGTTAAATACAAGCTTTAACAAGAGAAGGCAAAAATAAAATAGAAATTCAATACAGGAGGGTTCAGAGACACTTTCCCGGCCTCACAGAAAATCCGACCTTCCTATCAGTATACAGAAAAGGTCCAGGTAATTCTTTATTGATCCCCTGTGAGGGGTTGGAATAGCAAAGCATGTCACCCTTCCCCATTTCTGACCTCCCTCTATCCGAATTATGTCTGCTCAGCCACCAATACTGTGCTATAACACTAAGGCTAACTAACTACCTTATATACAAAAAAATGCTGCTATTGATTAGCATTTGTTGAGGACGCAATTTGTATTACCTGGAGACTGTTACCGTTAGCCTCGGTCTCTTTTCCATTGGTACGTGGCACTGAGTTAGAATTCGACATAAAATGCATATTTTGGATCCCTTTGGTTTTCATATGAGTCAGCCAGAAACATTAAAATGTCGGCATGTCTCCGATTAACCCATGAAGCTAATATCTAGCTAGCCAGTAACCAATCAACTTAGCAACGACTGACTTTTTCACACTGCAAGTTTTATCACTGTAAACCATATGGGTGCCATGTGAGAACAGAAACCATGACAGATCAGAGCAGGATCTATGGGGGACTAAAGAGCCAAAGTGACACTAGTAGGCTCGATGACAGGGATGCTGAATGAGAGAATGCATTGAGTCAGGGCCCAGACAGCATCTGTGGCCCGAGTTTCTGCATGTGTCCTGCCCCACTGGCACTACTCAGCCCTTGTTGGAAAGAAATCCCTCTGATTGGTTGTTCAGCTCAGTGAACCAGTCCACCAGAAGAGGAAGTAGCAGGAGGAAAAGCTGAAGCCCTCTGAGCCTGTCGCTGAAGTAGACTGTGATCCATTTAGTGCGTTTTTTCCTAATTTTTCACCTCATACACATTCCTTGATTAGAAGTGTCTGCATTAGTGAGGGTGGTGTTAAAAAGCACCACTCTGTCAGAACAACAGTTTCCAGATCCGCAGATCTGAGTCCTCTGGTTTCCCAGTTTCAGACTGATGAACTAGGACTGAGCCAGTTGGCCGTCTGCTGCAGTGCTCGGGGTGTTCTCAAGTGCAGCTTTCTGGCTGAGACACAGCGATGTGAGGCGACGCAACAGTCGAGTGCCGTTGCCGATTACTCTTTGATGTTGGTTTGATGTGTCTGGACCCTTACAGAAGCTGGCCTGGATGTGACGCAGGACTTGAGCTCTGTGTGCTGGTCTTGTTGATATCGGCCATGCTCTACCATCTCCTCTGTAGGTTATCTCAATAATTCACTGTTGCACCACACGCCATTACACACATATCCATACAGGGACACTGGGACACATTTCTCCATAGCCTTAAGGCCAAACCAGTGTCTCCCAAGCCATTCTGATGACCAATAACAATGACTGTTCTTGATTCAGGACTCCAGCTGAAAGAACATACATACCCTCTATCCTGTCATTCTTATCCTACACTGACTTCCTCCATCAGATTACATCTGTTTTCATTCCAAACACACACACAGGCTGACCTGTGACACTTAAACGACATATCTGCATGTGTTACTACACATGCAGTTTGTCCTGTTTTGTGTCTCCCTCCATAAAAGACAGCCTGTGCTCCACAGCCATGTCTTCATTTCCTCCGATGCCTGAGGTGACAGGCATTAAACTACCGCATCTGCTTCCCCTTAGGGTCACCAGCAGGCTTCTGATGCCCTCCTAGCAGTGGAGCGCTAAATCAAATCCTCCATTCTGCATGTTAATATTCCCTCTGGAAGTACCTTAAAGGCAACAAGAAAGGGTGTCTCAGTGTTTTACCTGGCTACAACAGACACAGGAAACAATAGAGGAAACCTATATTTAAAACAAGGGTTAAGGAGAAAAAACACAGGAAACCTGATAAGCGTACATGCGCACATCCCTGAGAGACACACTCTATACGCAGAGCAGTGCCGTGGCGGAAAGTCAAAAGTCAACAACTTCCTGTGCTTCCTTTGTATTCTGTTAGTGGAAATATGATGCTTCTACCCAAAAAAGCCCTTCAGTATCATGCATAGATACATTAGCGGCATAAAACATAGGAGAAAATGGCTGTTTATAAAAAAAAAAACATCACCAGTTTGTACATCTGAGGAGACTTAAGACAACAGAGCTGCACAAAACCAGTTTCAACCCTCATATCTTTTCACCAGTGACCTTGACCCGCATGACCCCACATTCTATACTAAAAATGGAGGAGACAGGGTTAGACTTGGAGTTAGGGTTACTATCACAGGTTTACAAAGATCCTCTAGCAGATTTGCATGTGACCCTCTCTTGATCAGCACATGATGAAAGGCAGCACAAAAAAAAGAAAAAGAAAAAAATCCATATGCCGCTGAGCTGTCTGCTGAGCTGAGGCATCCAGTTATCAGGCAACATCAGCATGTTGAAAATGAAAATAACAGGAAGCCTCACAGCTCTGGGTTACATAAAAAAAAAAAAAAAAAACAGTTCTTCCCTCCCTTGAAGTTAACGAAAGGATCTGATATGACGTGACTGACAAAGATGCAACAGATCTACATTCTGCATTTCAGGGAACAGACTCTGCGGTCTCTTTAGATGCCAGTGCTGTTCTTGGCGTCACTTGGTCATTAACAGATTCATAGAGATCATTTTAAAACAGAAGGAAACTTGAACACAAGTCTGCGAGTTTGCAGAAGTGAGAGCAGAGAGAGAAGCAGCTCTCTGACTGAAGCTGAGGGAACTGTGGGGTGGCTATTGCTCTAATCATTACACTATACACCACTGATGAGGACAGTATTGGAGGTTTGCCATCTGCCCACCGAACAGTCATGGAGCTATACACCAGATTAAATCTACAAAGTAGGGTTGAGCAAATATTGTCTTTCACCTTCTCCAGCCTGAGGATTTCCTGCCTTTTTCAGTTTTATATCACTGTGAACTAAACATGTTTGGGTCAGAGATTTTTCTCTATTTTTCAATATATTCTACAGACAGAGCAATAAGTCCATTCATAGAAAACACATCTACAACTTAATCAATAGAGAAAAGATCTGTTAGCTGCAGCAAATCTAAACCATTTCAGATATTTGAGCTTGATGGTTGATTCTTGACCTTGACTAAACAATCTTGCAGTCCAGGGTCTCCAGGGACTGTATCACACAGTCTTCCTCAGCCGGCAGAGTATTCCCCGTTGTCATGAAATTGTGGATGTTCAAGTTTTTCCCATTTTAAACATTAAAGCATAATTACAGGTTTTGGGTTAGTGCATAGAGAGTGGTGTAGCGATGACCTATTTTTAGAGGCTAACCCGAAAGTTAGCATCGCTATAGTCGCCTGGACAAAAAGCCTATGACATTTTTTCATCGGATTTTGAAATATCGCTGAAAATAAGCTGTGTGACAAACCTAACTGTATGATACCGTTTAAGTGATTTTCGAAGTGTAAATAAAATCTAGAAGTAAAAAATTACTGTTAGGCTACGTCACGGACACATGACTTGAACGTCACCACCACTAAGCATCTTACTACACAGTTACTATACAGGGTTTTTCTATAAAATGCTAAATCCACAAGTTGTAAAGTCAGAGTCTCTGTGTTAGCTGGGATTGCGATTTTTGTCTCTGACAACCTCTGCTGTCTCATTTAGACACTTGTTGGCCACCACCATTTTTAACATATGTAACAGCTTTGTAATTAACTTGTGGGACATATTAATGTATTTTATGTCGCAGAACAAGACAATAAATATCTTAAGCATGTGTTTCACAGAAAACCCATCGGAAAAAAACTCGTAGACCATTGCATACGTGAAATAAAGTAATATGGAGCGTTTAGCGGTCACTGGTCTAGCATTACACTACTATGACACTGTTGGACTCATTATGGTCAGTTTGAAAACAAGCAGGACTAGAGATATCACCATTTTTATTCCACTAATTATTCTTCCTTTTCAAAATCTATAGCCTACATCACCCACAATGCAACTAAGCCACTGGGTGACATCGCTGGACACAAGTTATCGAAGTAGATGCAGCTTCCTCTGGAGCCACAAAAGGCTTTTATACGACTTTTTTTTTCCACATATGCAGTCATACTCTGCCAGACCTGTCAGCACACTTTAGTGTGTAAACCTGGTGGAGTTGCCCTTTAAAGGCTTCTTGTGAAAGCTGGACTGAGAGGGCAAACCCTGCAGAGGAGTCCTGAGGAGCCCCACAGCAGCTCCCTTACAGACCTGATGGTGGACCGCTTAGCTGACTTCTTCAATATCTGATCAGTAGGGGGATGTTTGGTTTTTGCATTTGGGGGGCCACAACACAAATGTCCATTAACACAGCACTGTGGATGGACACACACCCACATCTGCTCTCAGCTCCAGCTATTTTCTCTCCGATTGAGGACATTCGCTGTGCGCAGCCCTGGGGATGCTTGCGGAAGGAAACAGAGCAGGAAGTCCCTGAGAAGTGGGCCGTCCTAATTTTAACGGAACACCGAAAATTTTAGGCATACCGAGTAAGACGAAAATCAGAAACCGAGCGTCCAGGTCGGAGCTCTCAATCAATGTGTTGCGTCCGCAGTCTGCGGGACAGACATGATTCACTGCATCTGTGTTTCACAAAAAGCCCAGGGAGGCGACACAAAGATGAGCCGCGATTCGAAAATGACATTTCTAACAAACAGGGGCAGTGGGCTGAAGCGTTAAATGCCCTGCTGCCTGTTTAAAGGCTATGCTAGCCGCAGCTAGCAGCTGTACCTGGTCGGCCAGTTTGAGGACAGCCATCTCTGGGTCAGCTCCGGCTGCTCATCCACTCCCTCCGACACCGCGGCACCATGCACGGTGCGATGCTGAGCCCCAAACACCGCTCCTCCCCTCCTTTCTCCGGTCTTCCCGCGGGACTTGAGGCGTCTAGATGTAGCAGCGAGGCTTCTTGTAGCTCTCTAGCAGACGCACAGGCGGTTGATGATGAAGGCCGGGGTGAGCACCACGGCCATCAGCCCCGCTCCACTGACGCTATCTGCGGGGACGCTGCGGAGCCGAGGCGGCCGCTCGGAGTCGCGGGGAGGCGGGGAAGCAGGAACGGCTCGACCCACCGGGGTAAACAATCCACATTTATGGCTGCCGCTGCACGGAGGTCCCGGGCGTCTCTCAGAGCCATACACCGCACACAGAGGGCTCCCTCCTCCCCGGTCTGCAGAGCTACGAGCCTCCCGGAGAGGCAGCCAGGCTGAACTCAGCTGAACAGAGATCGCACAGGAAGTTGATGCCTGTCTCTCCTCCTCTCAGATGCAGAAGTGGAGGAGAAGCTTCCTCAGCATCAACAACAGCCAGCACCCCCTCGCTACTGCCATCCTCTGGAAGCACAGGGACCCGACGGAGAGCCCGACAGCAATGAAGCAGGGTGCATGAAAAATGAATAGGTACACAGATGTAGTGGAGTGTAACTGATGCCCATGCTTAAAAAAAAAAAAAAAATCATGTTACAGACTAGTGCATCTGTAGGTTATGTGAGGATTAGGGCTGTTTTCATAGCCTATATTTTATTTAGGATTTGTTTTGTCATAACACAAAATAACAAAATAAAACAAGCTTGCGACTCAGAAAAAGCGCATGTTCATGTCAGACCTTATAATGACTAAAACGTCCACAAGCTGATTGATAGTCAGAGACAGAGTCCAAAACCAAGACAGACACCTCTTTCTCTTGATATGTCATCAACATACAACACTACTCACTAGTCATTACCACATTATTACACAAGAACTCAGCTGTCATCACTATATTACAAAATGAGTACTCGGTAGTCATTACTATGTTATATGATTACTCAGTGGTCATTACTACATTCATTATTACATGAGTGCTCAGTAGTCATTAATACATTATAACATGAGCACTCAGTGGTCATTGTTACCACATTATTACATGAGTATTCAGTAGTCATTACTACATTAGAGTATGAGTTCTCAGTAGTCATTACTATGTTGTTATATGATTACTCACTGGTCATTACTACATAATTACGTGAGTACTTAGTAGTCCTTACTACATTATAAGATGAGTACTTAGTGGTTATTATTACATTATTACATGGGTACCCAGGAGTCTGTACTAAGTTATTACATGAGTACTCAGTGGTCATTACTACGTTATTACTCAGTACTAACAGGGCAGACCACACCTTCCTTCAAACTCAGCTTCATTTTGACCTCAACTACACACCTGTGAAAAGTTAACCACATCTTGCCCTGTTGGGACATTACCATGCTAACAAAAAAATCTGGCCACAGGCGTGTGGCTGGTGCATATAAAGATCTGACAAAGTGCTCACCTGCTACAAGAGGTGTCTCCAGGACCACATATTGCCATGATGACACACACAGACACAATCACAAGGTGAAAACATTACCAACAGCTGGTAATAAAGGGTCCCCAGGTCACTGGGCATGGGACAGTATATTGAATTTCTTCAAGGTATAAACAAGGAGGAGAAACTAAATCCAATGTCTCGGGTTAACCATTTTTGCTATGACTGTACCAAAAATGAGGGCTTAAATCAACAGTTGACTAAAAAACTCAAGGCTCACTTACCAGCTTCTCCCAGATCTTTTTCCTGTATCACATTGTTTTCATCAGTAGGTGGAGTTTGCTCATTTGTTATAGAACTGTCAATGTTAAAACTTTCTATTATTCTGAGAACATTTAGTCTTCTTTTCGTTTAACAGTTAAACTTGACAATTCAAACTTGACACATAACTGGCAGAAGTCAGTGAAGTAGTCCAGAACTTACTTGGTGGCAAGGCACCCTGCAAAGAAGGCTCTAGACTGACCTCAGCAGTGTCACATGGACCTTGAGGACAGTACCAGCGGAGTGGCAGACTGAGTTGATGGTCCAGATTTTCAAAAAGGGGGAATCGGAAGGTGTGATGCACCGCTCATCAGACTGCTCAGTCTCTTGACAACAGTTTACTCCAGGTGTTGGGAAGGAGGCTTAGACCGATTGTCAAGCCTCAATTCAGGAGGAGCAATGCAGACTCCATCCTCGTCACAGAGCAGTGAATCAGCTCTTAATTCATCCATGGTTTCAGGACCATCAAGTCTACATGTGTTTTTTAGTTGGAGTTGGAGGACTTGGAGAAAGACTCTGAACCATGTCCACCAAGGAACCTTGTGGGGTATACTGCAGAAGTACTTGGTACCCGGGCTGTTGCTACATGTCATCTGACCTTGCAGAACTAAAGGAAGAGCTGTGTCCTTATTCTCAGCAGAAAGTCAACATGTTTTCAGTGGGTATTGAACTCTGCAAATTTCTGCCTTTGTGTCCAATCCTATTTGTGACATTCATGGACACAATTTCAAAGCACAGAGGGGGGAAAGGAGAGGTTATGTTTTGCAGACGACATGGTGCTGTCATCTTCATCATACTGCGACCTCCGAGATTCACTTACGCAGCTGATTGTGAAGTGAAGAAGTCCAAGTGTCTTCTTTTTCACAACGTTAAGGGAGAGTGTGAGTTGGACAGACAGATATATACCTCACCTCACCTGGAGGAGATGGAAAACATTGTGAGTGAGAGGGATATCTGGAATACAGTGCTTAGCCTGCTGCCACTGCGACTCATGCCCAGATACGTGGTAAATGTGATTTTGAGCCAATAGTTTAAAATGTGCTAAATCAGAACAATAGACGTAAAATGAGGTAAACTGAAAGCCTTTGAAAGATTGTAGCTTTGATAATGATCATCTACTGGATAGTAGATGATCATACTTGCGAAATTGCTGATGTCCCTTTATGTACGCAATGTTTCCCTGTGGAAACATTTCTAATCACAGTCATCTGTCCCTGGGGGCAGGTAACAAACCGCGGAGATGTCGCTTGCCAGGTTACCTCCCACTGTTGACTCAAACACACACAGAGCAGCAGCAGAGACACCACCATGCATTTTTCATGGTTCACTGTGTTCATGGAGACGCATTCCAAAGGTTATAAGGGAAGGAAACTGAAGAGAGTCATTATTGTTCCATGTCTAGAAGGTAATAGCATTAAAACTTTCCAGTTCTGTTGATCAGCCTGTCCATCCCATCAGTCTAGCATGAAATGTCCTTATAACTATATGGATGGATTGCTATTAACTTTAGTCAAGATCATGGTCTCACTGCAGATGTATTTTACCGACTTTGGTGATGATGACCACTTCTCACTGCACCAGTAGCTTCTGCTTTAATCCTATGAACAAACTTTACAACATGGATTGGCACAAAGACATTCATGGCACTCTGATGATGTGTCCTGATGACTCCAGGGATACCTTGACTTTTCCATCAGCACCAACATGGGGTTAAGATTTGTTTGTCTTTTTAGAAAAATGTCCTAACAACTAATGGACAGACTGCCATGAAACCTGATCCCAGGTTAAATGACACTATTCAAAATTGTAGCATTTTTATTGTAAGCATGTTAGCGTGCTGACATTCGCAATGAGTACAGCCTCACAGAGCCTCAAGCATCACATGATAATTACATGATAAATACACCTCAACCTCTGAAGGCAGTCTTCTCCCACAAGCATCTTTTGCACAAAGCCAAAGTCCAAAAAGCATGACTGAAACATAGTTAAAACAGAATGTGATAATTTGCTGATCCCTTTTGGCACTGAAAAAAAGAGCAAAGACAATTATTTAATGTTTCCCCTCATATACATGATCAGTTTTTGTAAATATATTCATATTCTGAAATGGATGGGAGCAACACAGTGGGGGATAACCAAAGTCTGGGACAGTTGTGGGCTGCTCCTGAAACACCTGTTTGAAACATTCCATGGTTAAAAGCAGTTCGCTGGTAACAAGTGATAGTGTCATGATTGGGTATTAAAGGAGCATCATTGAAAGGCTCAGCGGTTCACAAGCAAGGATGGATGACCACTCTGTGCAATGCAGTTGTATAAAGGATATTACTACATGAGTCCAGGTATACTTCATAAAACTATTGTCAGTAAACACAATTCATTTATAAGTGATTGCATTCTGGTTTCATTTATGTTTTACTGCCAACTTTTCTGGAATCTAGGTTATACAAGGCACATGTTTACACAACTCTGACTCTGGTTTTCAAGGAATATCCCTCTGCTACAGACACACACACACACACACACACACACACACACACACACACACACACACACACACACACACACACACACACACACAAAAAAGACTTAGTGCCTTCCTCCTCAGATCAGCAGACCCAGAGTCTGCCAGGGAAATCTGGGTCAAAGCACATGAGCGTGGCTCGGCAGCAGTGGTGAAGTGATTGGTAGGAAGAGTGGGGGAGGTTTTTTCCATTGTGTGTCTATGAGCGGTCATGCATGTGTGAACACAAGTGTATGGGAGGGTTTTTTTATTAGCGCAAATCAATTCAAAATGTATTAATTATGGATAATGGAGGGGTGGCATTCAGATGGAGTACACAGACAGGGAGCATTTCTCAGCCCATTACATCAGCGCACTCTTTCACAGCACTCCTAATGCTTTTACACTTCAAGATTAAAAAGCACAATAAATCAGAGTTTACATTTTGGATGTTGATGTGAACTTTTTTGCAAGGCCATGAACTTCAAAAGGAGACTGCACACTAACAAAAAGCAATAGCAGCTCATAGTCTGTACTGCCTCCATTATGTCAGACTTAGTTCACCCATGTAATGTGAGGAATGAGTTCATCCTAAACAAGGCCACCAGGACAGCCAACCCCCCCATGCTCTTGTTGCTTTATCTGGTTGTTGTGTCTCTGCAGAATGATAAGGAACCTAGATGTGTTCTGATCCTGGTGCCTAACCCTCCTAAATGTCACCAATTAAGCCCAACAATTCATGTTTTTTTCTTCTTCTAGTGTCTACAATGCTGTCTTGGATGTACCGGGAAGAAATTGAAAGGTAACTGGACACAATAAAGGTTAATTCATCCGACTCATTTAGAGTGGATCATTATGTGATTGTGTAATTTGTAAAGCACTGATATTTTGGCATCTAGATCCTTACTTATGACTCCCAACGAGAGAGCAAAAAGCTCAGCACAACAAGGACTGACAATGTTACCAACAAGGGAAGGTGATGCCAGAGTCTAACTGTGCGGTTGTAAGGGCAGAGGTAGGGTTTAGTAAAATATATACTGAATAAAATGTATTATTAGTTGACAATTGCAGCAGTAGACTAGCAGCAGGTGTGATCAGGGCACTGACTGCTGCAGTACATTTGAATGATTAAAATTGTAGGTTTGGAGCGTGTCGACCTCGACATGTGATTATTGTAGCAAGATTCAAGTTGAATATCGACTTCTTTTTCTTCCAAAACCTGGTGAAGAAACCATCATGAGTTCAATTAACAATTACTTCCGTTCTGATCATCATTTTCTGGAATAATCATTTGGTAGATGGTCAGAAAATAGTGAAAAATGCCCTCTACAACTACCCAGTGCCCATTTTGACAGGTTTGATATTTTTGACATCCTACCAACAGTCCAAAAACTTTCAGTCAATGCATGACACCAGCAAATACTTCCATTCGAGAAGCTGGTAGAAGTAAACTTTGTTCTAATTTAATTCTGTCTAATCCGTTCTGTTATATCTATTGGCTTAATCGCTCAAACAGGCAACGCTGCCTGTTGCTACATCACTAATGTTTCTCAATATACTACGCTTTCTTCTGTTCTATTCGTCTTCAAATACTTTTCTGCCTTCCAGTTTCCATAAATATACATCAAGTATGAAAATGAAATGGTCCAAATTAAGGTTTGACTTGCCACATATCCATCATTGATTTAAGAATAAAAAAACAGAGAAGCCATTAAAAGCAGTAGGGTTTTTAAACTTTCTGCACTATTAATGGTTTCAGCTTTAATAGCTTATTAAATGTTACCCGTATTAAAACATTTCATAATTATTTTTTGATCATGTGCAAATTAATAGGTTTAGATTTCCGCTCCCCTTTATATGATAAATTCTCTTAAAGCTTCTATAACCATCTGTATAGATGTCTACTTCAAGCATGTGGTTTAAACTGTATGAAGACAAAAGAAACCTCACTGACACAGAAATGTACTTTTATAAACAAACATTTTATTTGGTTAAATAAAGCAACGATCTAGTAAGAAGAAAGGTGTGAATTGAGTCGAGGGTGTGTAAAGGGTGCAGCCAGTAGAGAGGCCTATCAATACACACAAAAACAAAACATCATCCAAATATTTAAAACATTGTAATGACTGCTCTGCATTCTTCAGGCAAGGTTCATTTGACCTCAGCCATTCCTTACGGGAAACACTCAAAAGGTAAAATAAAAAAATACATACAGACTCTACAATGTTCCTTTTATTTCTCCCCAAATCATGCTAATTTTCATTTCAGGGTAAATAGGCGGCATTAAGAGGCCAAATGTGCCTGTGAGGGGATTGTTTAACCCTGGAAAAGACCAACAATTGCTAATTAAAAACTAGCTCAGTCCTAGCCCAAAATAGAGACGACAATTGAAAGTGAGATTTGAGGCAGGAGAAAAACAGAGGAGACATTCATTTGTATTTACAAGACATAGTCCAGCTCATAGCGCACGTACATGTTTTTCTCATCATTGTACACTTGTGGGTAGTGGGCGATGAGGGCATCTTGTGAGCCAATGTAGATGGAGTTGTAAATCTTCCAGTAGACATCTCTCACCTTCCTGGCTGGATGGAACAAACCCTGAGGACACAAGAAATTCAATGATAAAGGCTTAGTACAGTGACCTATTCTCTCTAATCTTTATTCAGTCATACCCAAGCCAACACTTAATTAAACTGCTCAAGCACAGTCTACTGCAGTTACATCTTGCTCACTGATAAACGACCTTATGAAGCCATAGCCATTTTTCCTCTTCAGAGTTATTATGTACTTATTTGACAATTTCCTGTATAATTTCTCTTTTCCATGTATGAGCTGGAGTTTGTTTGTAATTATAACATGATTAAAAAAGATTAAAAAAAACATTCAGCAGTTTGGGGAAGTTGATCGAGGTCAATGGTCCTGGTTATTCTTACCTGTAAACAGTACTGCAGCATGCGGCATGGCCCGATGGCAACCCTCAACCCCTCCAGGGCGCCCATGACAGCCTGAATCACATGAGGTGACGTCTCAAAGACATTGGGCCACACATAGTTGAGCAAGTGGTTGAGGGAGTCTTCACAGCCAAAACCGTAGACGCCCAGAGACATGTGCTGGACCACCGCACTTGCAGTCTGCCTGTGGACCAAGTCTCTGCAGCATGACAAAAGTACATGGTCAAGGCTCCAGTTATTGGTATAAATAAACTGGAAATTATAAATCAGTAGCTCCATGTTTATTTAAGCAAGCTATCACCAAAGGTGCAAAGTTCAGGAATGTTGCGATTTTACAAAATCCCTTTGTCAAGATTAGTACACAGTGGAAAACAGAAACTGTCTTCTTACTCACCTGTCCATGAGTGCGTCCTCCAGCAGTGGTGTGACAGCATAGATGTAGTCTTTACCCATCTCTCCAATGTACTCAAACAGGAAAGAGAGGGACTTGAGTACACCGTTCTGCACATTGAGTTCAGGCACACGGTATTCGTTCATGAGTGCAGGCAGCACTGTGAATGGTGAACAGGTCTCGGCAACAATGGCAATGGCCACAGTTGTGCAGACTCTGTTCTGACGCTCCTGGACTTTCAGGTTATTGAGTAGCGTGGCCAGCACATCATGGGGACTAAAGGGAAGTAGGGAGAGAGAGAAGTATTAGTTCAGATAACATTAGCAGAGAAACAGGCAATGGTTTCATTTATCATATAGTGAATATTTCAATATTATAGTAAATCACAGGGATTCTGCATGGTTCACCGAGTTCCCATAAGACTTTTAAAAGCATATGGTCTTAAATCAATGACCTTTTCATGGTCATACAAAGTATAAGGCTGTAAGGGAAAATCAACATGGACAATATGGCCTTGATTTGTTTCTTTGCTTAAACTGCATCACACTATCCCAGTAATTTCCAACAGTTTAAAACAATGATTCCAAATGATATAATTAATTTAATGAAATGCAACCTGGGTATGATGGATTAATCCATTTTCTTTTAATCTTTATTCACTGAAGTCTTTGCTAAAATGAACTTTTCCATTAGGAGATGAAGCGTCCTTGTTTATGTAGCTACTCATAGCCATAATGATGCTCAGACTACTGACAGCCCAAAATCAGATAGAACAACATTTTGTGACTAACATTAGTAACAACAAGAAAACATTTTTGACTTTTGTGAATCAAGTCTATTTAGTCCATTGTAAGGCCTCTGTTTTAAGGAATAAAACAATTAAATAAGAGCTGCTGATACCCTGAATAGAGATGATTTAATCAACATAAATAGAAAACCATTTGGTACTGGACCTCCACAATGTTTCTGAAGACAGCACTCACCCAATGGCTTTGGCGATATAACCAAATGTGTTGACAGTAGCTCTACGGATGGCTTTCTTGTGAGCTTTGAGGAGCTCCAGCAGTTCGAAACAGATCCTCATCCATTCCCTGGCCGACACATATTCAGCACCCCTAAAATAAACAAGATGCAAGAAGTTAGGTTAAGGCCTGGTGCTGCTCACTGCTGTGAGCGTGTATATAATATAATTTATAAATCTCTATATCTCTCTCGATTTATACGAATCTCTATATCTATTCACCTCTCTAGCCATCTATCTCTATCCACCTCTCTAGCCATCTCTCTCTGTCCATCTCTCTCTATCCACCTCTATTCATCTATCATGTATCTCTATTTCTCTCGCTTGCTCTCTCTCTATTTCTCTCGCTTGCTCTCTCTCTATTTCTCTCGCTTGCTCTCTCTCTATTTCTCTCGCTTGCTCTCTCTCTATTTCTCTCGCTTGCTCTCTATTTCTCTCGCTTGCTCTCTATTTATTTCTCTCTCTTTATTTCTCTGTCTCAAACTTCTGTCTTGAAATGTATTTTACTAACCTGTCTGCAATCCTTCCCACCAGATCAATGCAGTTCTCCTGCACTTTCTCATGTCTGTTCTTCAGGATGGGAGTCAAACGAGGAAGCAGGTCTTTGATTGGTGGAGTCATCTTGTGCATACCTGCAATGAAAAGGACATTATACAATAACTTGCCTAAATCCAGAAGTCTACATGATTATCCAGAAAATGCCTTAATCTTGCAATCATTGTTGAGAAATGTGATGAGGGACACTTGCCAATAACATTAACAATGGCTTTGAGTGCTCCCAGGATGCTACCCAGAACCTCAGGATACTCCTCTCCCAGGTACTCATACAGCACCACACCCAAGTGACCCATCAGCTTTTCCTGCAGTGATGGACAAGGAGAACATGCATTAGTTTTCTAAAATAGGATATACAGTTGGGTCTTTGAATCTGTGTGTGAACGTCGTCATAATGTACCTCCTGGCAAGTCTTCATCACGACAGCTGTACGGGAGATCAGGTCAGCAGCCTGCTGACGGACTTTAGCTGACTTATTGTTCAGACGCCACAGCACCGTACCACAGATCTGAGGCAGGTAGGGTTTGACACGCTTCCCGAGGGCATTCACCACAGTGCCAAAACCGTTCAACATCACAGAGTCCTGAACAGGAAGGAGAAAGGATTAAGTCAACAAGACAAAAACATTTTGTGAAGAGAGTTCTTCCCATCCTGGAAACTCTTTGAAAGAAACTGTACACAATACATTTTTTAAGAGCTGTTAATCAAGCACTAATGTGATCCCCTTTTACCTCTGTTGTCTGTTCCTGGAAGGCATACAGGATACCATCAATCAACTGCTCCTCCAGCTTGTGGTCGATGTCAGCTGCACCCAGGTTGCCCATAATTTTTTCAATAGTCTCCATCACCATCTTTCTGTACTGCTCGGCCTCATCTTTCAGGTCATCCACAATGCGAGAAATGATTTCTGCTGCTCCTACTTTGTTGGCCAATTCCACTGTGGTGTCCACCAACTGTTGGAGGAAAAGACCATTCAAAAACATGGGTGGGATATGTGCAGGCTTGAAGTCTTTTTAATAGTTGAATGTGAATTTCTGTGCGTTTGCTAACCTGTCTGTAGTTGCGCCTATCCAGAGCCATCCTGTGTTGCCAGAAGTGCTTGAAGAAGGGGGGCAGGATCTCAGTCTTAATGTAGTTGGCCTCCACACCATCAGTGCCACAACACTGTTTCACCACCTATGAAATACAATACAAGTGCATGTCAGAGACGGAAAATTGTGACAAACGACCTCAACATGGTCTCAGGTCCTCAAATATCAGAGTTCAAACAAACAGCATTGTTTTTAAGTGTAACCAACGGGTGCAGGGTGAGGACAGAGAGGACAGAGTTGCCACCTCTGATAATTCTCATGTTGGTATTCATGTAGCGAACTACTAGCCCTGATGAAACCATGTGGTGGTTGAACAGGCGAGAATGAGTCGCAGGAAGTCTAGGGTTAAAGGCTATCAAGTTATTCTTCCCATCCCTTACCTTGAGTACAATCTTTTTCATCTCCTCATCAGGGGACTGGAACTCTCTGATGAGGATCAGCATCACCTCTCTGGTGTAATAGTTAGCATACTCAGCATCCATCAGCGGAATCAGGTACCCAATAGCTTTGAGGAAAGCAGCCAGACCCTGGTGACCAAAAGCAAGAAATATATTGTGAATACAAATTTAGCCCAATGATTGTGGTTTACAGACCTGAGGAACAGACGTGTTTGTCTGATGCTCCCAGCAGAGTATTCCTGGTCTTTAATCTGACCTCTACTGACAGCAGCAGCCCCACAAGGGAGACTTTATAGCAAGCAAATATTCACACTGTAGCCACATGGAGGCTTAGTGCTGGGTGTTGATCTTGCAACAAATAGTTTTTTCTTTTGTCAAAATCTTGGTACCCTTTTTTCTAAAATCTTACCTTTCCTCTGTGCTGTCTGATACCCTTCCACAGCGGCTTGAGGACGGAGTCAAAGGATTCAATACCATAGGGTGTAGCAGCTTCAGCAAGGGCAGCTATAGCCAGGGCACTGATGGTCCTCACCTTCTGCTGCTCATCCACAAGACCTGTGAAATCACACAGTCAAACAGTAAGTTCTTCAACACATTTGATTCCAGTAATTATGACATTACTGCTGAAAAAAGTATGAACTGTATATGTTCGGGTTTAAGCCCAAAATTAAGCAATTATCAAATTATTGTTACAAGGGAATTTCTTTAATATTAAAATATAGCTGACAAGGAGAAAAAACAATACAGTTCTGAACAGCTTGGATATACAGATTTAGCAAAGGTTCGGAGAATCTGTATCAAAGATTTCAAATAAACAGTGGTATATTTATTTTCATATAATTTAAGCTACGAGGACCTGTTAAAACATTAACATGTAACATGACTGACCGTGTTCAATGATCTCTACCAAACTGCGAAGGTGAGGCAGAATGGCACAGCCCATAAGGATGGCAATTTGCTGCACGATCTTGATGCCTGTGTGTCGGGCCTGCCATGACTTCTTGCTTTTACATACAGCTTTGAGGAAGGGCAGGAGAGAAGGAATACCAAGAGCAGAGGCCACCACGGCAAAAGCACGGGCTGTGGTGTTTCTGACATACTCATCCATGTTGTCAATATCAGGTCGCATTGTTGAGATCATCGTAGCCAAACCAGCAGCCTGGGACAGACAGGAAGAAGAGGAATGTCAAATTAGTCATCGCCACATAACAAGAAACTTACTGACCAGTCAGTCATTCAGACACAGTCATCACAAACCACAAAACAGCTTTCTGAATGATATGTGTTAAATATAAACTTCAATTAGCATTGGTATTATTTGGTGTGATGGCATGATGTTTGGGAGCATGTTGCGCATATGAAGTAGCAATTAAAATCAAAAATTCATGTTTCTTAGTTCAACTAAAATCTGCCAGGTGGACCACCTCCTGATCAGAATAAAGATGACAAATGCATCAAAAACACATAACTCTTTACAACAACAGTCAGCAGAGCACACTTACACACATGGGAAATAATGTGTACTGGCTTTCATTCAGATTATACTGTCTGCGAACCCTGGTTCAGGTGCACCAGTATATAAAAAGGGAACTGACCAACAGGATAGCTGCTGTTCATAACTACTTGTTTCAGCATGGGCATTACATAGTTCAAGTGAATTTTATTGAAAGCTAACATCTTTGCAAATGAGGGAAGTGATTTCTGTGGCTTTGATAAAAGGTTTGAAACCAACATTTTTTTCAGTCTCCGTGGTGGCAATGATCAATATCTATCCAAGCAATACATAACTAAATTCTATCAATGGAATATCTGATTGTAACCAACGGGTGCAGGTTGAGAACACACAAGCAATAAATGGCAGGTATGCTAGCTCTCATGTTGGTTTCAATCTAGCGAACGGCTAGCCCTCATCTGACCATGGATTGGTCAAAAAGGCGAGAATGGTTCGCAGGAACAAAATGTGTGTTCTTTCTTCTGCCACATTACCTTTGCCAAGTTAGAGATGATTTCTCTGCCTTCTACTCTGGCATAGTAGTCTTCATCAATCAGTAGGGGCTCAATCACCACCAGGATCTGGTGACAGACAGGACATCAAGTTAGTTCTCCACAACCAGAATCAAGTAAAAGAAGCGCACAATTTCCACACTTTACATACCTTGTGTACATATGGTCGAACCAGGTCATCCAGTTTGTAAAGAATACGGTCAATAACTTTAACCAGAAGGTGGCGCTCCTGGTCCTCCAGGGTGGGTGACATGAGTAATGGCAAGATCTGGTTGAACAAGGGGCCAGCTCCAAATTCACGAGCCTTATCTGTAATCTGGCGCAGAGCGGCCTAAGACAGAGGTGAGGGAGAGGAGAAGATCACTCAGCTTTAAAAGGTTGAAATGACATCAATTGAGACAGCCTCAACAGATCTGATGACTTCTATCTGCGGCTCCCAGCAGACCATGATCGTTTCACTCCGACCTCTGATGAAAGCAGCAGTTTCTCAGAGAGAAAATTCTTTAGCAAGCAAATATTCACACTGTAGCCACATACAGGTTCAGTGCTGGGTGTTGATCTTGCAATCAGTATTTTTTGTGCTTCAAGAGACTACAAGCCTCCTTGGTTAATTTGTAACATGAGAACAAAAAGGCGGAGTAGAAGCTCTAGGAGTACATGATATTCAGTGATTTAAAGCATGTTTTAAAGAGGGATAGTGGAAAAAATAGGAGCGGTGAAAGTACAGACATAACATCAACCAACCTTCCTCATTGGTGGTGTTCCATTTTTAATCTTCAGTAGCAGCTTCATGATCTTCCTTTCTTTCTGCTCCTCAGGACTCAGTGTGGACTCATCCACCTCCACCTAACACAAACATACAGAGCTACTCATCAAAACACATTGAACTTCAGACAGAAAAAAAAAATTCAGCTGTTGATTTTACAGTTTTACACGTGTTGTGCGCAAAAATGAAATGCTCACCAGCAGTTTGTCAAAATACTGGATGTCATCAGGTTTGAGGAAGGGGAGGTTGCCTGAAGGCTGGTCATTCATCTGTTTTGTGGTGCGGTCTTCCGCCTGCATGTGGAAGCCAGTCATGCCTCCAATAGGGGTGGGAGTGGCTGACAGCTTACGGGCCGGAGTACGGATAGGCACATAACCTGCTGGTGGAGGCAAGACCTGTGGAAAAGAAAATTTAACTGTCAGTACTGTGAATAATGTTAAATAAGGATTAATATTGCCGTTGTCACCAGATCATTAAATGCATTAAAGGGTTATGAACCTTGTATCCCTCTGGGAACATGGCATCAAGCTCCTCATCTGTTAGAGGCCGGTTCCTCTCATCAATTTCCCTCTCCCACCTCCATGCCTGCAGCTGCTCTGGAGTCATGCTCATCAGGTGACCTAGAGAAATAAGAAGAGGAAACCAATTTAAAAACAACGAAAACCATGACAGGGCTTGAAGAGCCACTTGACTCATATGTGGTTGTTTGAAAATCCACTAGCTCCTGTTAATACAATTCCTTTTCCTCAAAAACAAACTGAGAAAGGTGAAAAGCCTGACACTTAAAGTTACATGGTAATGAACAAGAAATAAAAAGAGAGATGGTAGAGGCAACATCCAATGCAACAACAAGTGAAGATTTATGTACCTGGTGTTGGGGTAGCCATGTTCATAGCTGGTGTTCCTATGGGAGTCTTTCCTGGGGTGAGTAGTGGCGTGGAGGATCCCATCTGACTGGCAGGGGTTTCATCCCATCGAGACTTCCTCTTACTGGCTCCAGGGGTTGGAGTCTCGCCCACCGACTCATCTCCTCTGTCTGTGCGTGGCGTTTCAGCCCAGCCACTCCCGTGTCCCGGGGTTTCCCTTTCCGTCTTTGGGGTTTCGTCCCAACGGTTCTTGCGTACACTTCCTGTGGCTCCACCGTGGCCGGGTGTTGCATGGCCAGGTGTGTCTCTGCCAGGAGTGGCAGCACCAGCAGGTGTGTGACTTGGAGTTGGGTCCCACATGCGGGTGCTGGGGGTGGCTCCTGGGGTCTCGCTACCTTTAGGGCGGCCAGGGGTTTCATCCCATCGGCTGTTTGAAGGTGTGTGTGCAGGAGTGTGTCCTGGAGTCTATGTTGGAAAAGAAACAAAGAAAATGAGATTAAAAACACAAGTCACACAATCCACAACTTCAAAATAGTTGCCCTACATTACTGGATCCCATCATATTACCAAGTTACATTATACTGAGTACTGACTGACAATCGACCACAATATTTGTACAGGCTGTAAGTCACTTTAGTAACTTAAAATCTTAAAGTTATCTTGCACTTAAGTTATCAGAGGCTAAACCTTGGGTGACTCACCTCAGCAGATGAGTCAGCCTGGTCCCAGCTGGACAACTTTTTGGGTGTAGCATTAGAAGGGGTTTGGTCAGCTGTCTGGTCCCAGCGACGCTTGCGTTTTGTGGCAGCTTGAGCAGCAGCTGACCCGTTGACAGCTTTCAGGTCCCCTGATTTGGCCTTCTCTGCCAGCTGCAGACGAATCTCTCTCTACATACAAATGTGGACAAATGTCAGGATGAACTATATGACCATATTACATAAATGTCTTGTTTTTTTAAAAGCACAGAACTTATTGACAACTTTTTCTCAAACAGTTTTCTGTCCATGTCAAAGAAAACACTGAGTAGCTGCTTACCTCCTCTTTGGACAGGTTCTGCTCCAACATGACGTCCACATATGACCTGACCTGCAGCTTGGGGTCCGGCGTTTTGCCCCCTGCGCGAAAGAGCACCAACAAGAACAAAGGACACTCATAAGTATACACTCTAGGGACCTGAGTTATTACAAACACAGCAAGCACAAACAGTCAGCTAAGTCTGACTCTCTTTACCAACAGATTAATTTACATTCCTGTTTTTATAAACAGCTGATGTCCTATTAATTACATACAAATATACATTGGTCTCTCTTACATACAGTCATAGCATTCTAATGGAAAAACAAGCAGATACATAGAGAGAAGAGCTGAGGTTGTGGTGTTTTCTTTAAGTGGATTAAGAAGTCATAGCCATCACTGATGCAGGGGTCCTGGGCTGTGCTCTTCAGAATACGTACACTTTCAGTGCCAAGGGTCTTCTGCAGTCAGACTTCAACCGGCAGAAAAGAAGCCTAGAAAATTTCTCTTTACCATTAGTAACACTTTGGAAAAGGGTTTGAACTCACACACAACAGTATACCACCTGTGTTGCATTGATTTACGGCACTCAAAAAACAAAGCATCTTCTTGGGGCATAACCACAAAACTAGAAAAAATTAATATAAGACCCTGTTGCCCAGATTCCCAATCATTTATTCTATTATATAAAAATAAAGTAAAGATTTTGAGGCTACATCTAGGAATGGCATTAAAGTATAAAACTAAGAGTATCCACACTGGCATTTAGATAAGAAATTGTGCAAAAAAAATGATAAATCTAGCCCATGTGTAAATAGTATGATAATACGACATGCCAGAGCCAAACTGATTTGTGACAGCACTGGTTAATATTCAATCATCATACATTAAGATCTTAACTTCCTTTTCAGGACAAAGGTGTCTGATAACATAAGCCTGAGTTAAATCAAATATTTGGGCAGTGATTTTCCACTACGTCTGGAGGGAGAATCGTATCTAAATTTGTTTGAAGTCAATAAGCCAAATAAAAAAGAAACTTAAGAGGCTCTTGGGGGCTGAAGTTTGTTGTGGCTGGGCTGCATCTGATTCCCCTCAAAGGCCCCAAACAAGCAGCCAGTGGACCCTGACCAAACTGACAAGTGCATAGTTCTCTGTGTTCCCCAAAACCTACACAGGATGAGTTGCTGCACTCTTAACAGAGTGCAGTACAGGACTGGCAAAGCAGTACTGCTGTAGGAGAGAAATTAAGGACAGTTAGTATGGGCCTGTGGTATTGTGGTACACAATTTTCTTGATAACATATTTCTATTTTACAGAGAGAGTTGTAAAATAAAAATATATTTACACAACAACTTTGTACAAAGAGCTCTCTCTACATGCAGGCTTCAGATATGCCCTACATATACCAAACCTTTAAGACTCAGGCCGTTTAAGATCACGTTGTCAAGGGAGTGAAGATACAATAACAATAGATATATTTAAATAGCTGGCTCACAACTATTACTTGTGGTTTTCCATATAATATTCTGGCTCTTACATGTTTCTACACTAAAAGGCCATTTCCAGCCATAGCTAAAAGAAAAAAGAAACATTTGAATGACTAATGAGACCTGGTTGACAGATCCAGTTAATGGTTTTTTATAGTTCTTCTATAATAATTTGAATAAGTTTGGGTCGACTATGCCAAAGTGACCCAGCATATTTCTCTCCACTGCCTCCCTTTGGCTCCTCAACTCTGTGCGAGCGTCCGGATTATCGTTTATCAGTTGCTAAGCTCAGCCTAGCATAACAGTTCATAGGCAGGTGAATTACACCACAGCCAAGCCTCAAACTTGTATCACTCATCCTCATATGCTATGAAAAGAAGACACTACAATTTCCCATCATAATCTATGCTGAAGCTCACATAGGATTGTTAACCCTTCGACTCACACACAACCCATCTGCGACCCATGTTTGTTAGGTGAACTACCCCATTGAGAATTAAACACCTAACCACCTCCCCACTGAAAAGCATGGTAACCCTACATTGGATTTAGCTTTATTGAATAGCACACATCAGGATAAAACTTTCACTTTGCACAATAAATTCATGACAGTAATATTTTTCCAAAACAATAACCTGAAGGTAACCTATTAGCCCATACAGACATGTGTTGCAAAGTTGGATACAAGTGCAGATCATATAATAGGAAGAAAAAGTACAATGACAAAATGTTCTTGGACCACAAAGGATTGACCACGGGGAAGGCATCAAGTCTGGGAAGCAAGTTATTGCGTTGTGATCGAAGGGTTCAACAGCAAAACCATGGGCGTGAAACCATTGTTGTCATGGGGGTCACAAAAAAGTGAACCGTGAAAAGGGGGAGGGAATGGGAAAGGAGTAATGAAGACAAAAAATAGCTAAATTTACCGTCTGCAAAGGGGTCGAGACGCTCAGGAGAGATGATCATCTGTCTGCGCCGGGCTTTGTATTCATCTTCCCGCTCTGCAATCTTCTGTGGACGATGTTCTGCAAACGGGTCGTACTGGAAAAGACAGATGTGGTATAGAGTGTGAGTGTATTTCTAAATCAATCAGATAAAGGCCCATTGAGAGCTACTCTGACAAACAATTTTTCAAACTTTTCTTTATAAAGATCTGTGACTAAATGCCCACATACTTGCTCGTCTGACTGAGGAATGGCATTGAGTATTGCCACTGGTGCGTGGTACCCTGGCTTCTTTGGACCCAACAAGCTTGTTGATGAATCATCTTCATCATCCTGTGGAAAGGAAAAAAAAAAAAAGTCTAGTCAAATCTCACCAAAACAGCAAGACTCTCCTAGCTCATTGGCAACAAGCAAAAGGGAGCCAAGACACACTGGAATTGTGACAGGATGAAAGAAATGACGATCTGCAGTTTATTAATCAATACACTGAAAAAACATGTGATAGAGGGCTGGTTAAAAAAAACCCAACACAAATGTGTGTAAGTCCTGGGTTGGTAAATACTTACATCCTCCTGCTCATTGGCTGCAATGGAAGTGACATATCCAGCAAAGCGACTGTCGCTGCCTCCATAGATCTCCTGGTCATAAAAGCCAGTGGAGTCAAGGCCCACTCCCTGCTCGCCTTCCTCCAGCAGGGTTGCCTTCATCCCCTGGATCTCTAGGATCTGGGCCTCGATATCTAAAAAGGGAATTCAACAAACGAGTGGGGGGATAAGAAGCTGCACAATAAAAAATGATAATAACACAATTGCACATGACGACTACTGTTAATAATACAGAGGTAACACTGCGTAACCGATTGCATAGCACCCTGGTGACACCAATAGCTACACATCACACTGTGCGTATGTGCAACGTGTGGTCGAACGGTGTTGTTAAATCAGGCTAAAGCTAATAGGGTTAGCCGACTGAGAACCATTCGGGCGTTTAATTAATTGCACATATTGATTAAATAAAAGATAGCTGAACAATAAAAGCATGAATTTAAAGAAGATTGAGAGCACGTCGACGAGACTGATCCTAAAGTTGCAAATACATCCACAAAACGCAGACAAATAATAAGTGTGCGGTTACGGTAGCTAGCTAGCAAGCAAGCTAAATAGCTAGCCACCAGCGCCATTATCTAAGCTCTCCGCGTTGCGTCGTATGTGGCCCGCTTGCTTTTCAAGTTTTAAACGATAGATTCTTCTGTTAGCATATCCTATATCCAGCGCAACATCTACTACAACGTTTCACGACATATAATATTATTAGAGGTAATCTCAAATCGGTGTTACTGAGTATTTTTAAAAGTAATTTACCTTCGTGGGTTTTGGCGATCTTCGCCATTTTGGTGGTGGTTGTTCGACACTGAAACCGGAAGCTTGCTAATCCACGCTTCCGTCTATCTGTCGGTCGCTAGTCTCAGACCAGTTTATATTAAGGTTACTATTTAACTATTCTGACTGATGATCGGCTAATCAAGAACCGGTTCAGCATGTTGGTTTTATGGTAGAAATATACCACGGTGTAGAAATACTCAAGTCGTTATATTGAAACACGTTACTTATTTTATATTTAATGCCTTAAGAATATTGATTAAGAGAGCTATGTGGAATAGTGCAAGTGTACTGTTTGTTGTTGCAGGAGTCAGTACTTTCCAAGCTGTTTCAAGAAAATGTAAATGATTTTTTCAATTATTATCTTTCATTGTGAGTCTGTGTGTAATTAATTCTATTGGATGGCTGGTATTTTATCTGGATTGTGAGTCTGCAATAAAGTTTTGAATTCAACTGAATAAAACAGTACTCTAAAAAATAACCAAAGATGTCAGATACATTTGGTAGTGTAAAAACTGAAATAGCTGTACTTGCCAATACAGTGTAGGTTTAATGGAGAATAAACATAAAATAGAATAATAAACCTCAAGTTCCTCAACACTTTATCTATAGGTTATTGTACTTATAGTAATAATACTGCAGTGAATGTAGCTTAGCACTTTCTGCCACTGTACTTGCTTGTATCTGTTGATAAAATTATACGATGTAATATGTCACTACTATGCTACAACTACTACTACTACAACTACTACTACTACTACTACTACTGCTGCTACAACTACTACTTGTGAAATAACAAAACCATTATTAGAGCTACTTTTACACAGTCCTCAGACAGACTTCATGACACAATTTTGTTTTTTCAGTTTAAAGATGAATTCAGTGAAAAGAATGGTTGAAAAATACATGTATTCAAAAAAATCAATAATCAGAGCAATTATAAGCATCAAACCACCCAACAATACAAAATCAACTTTCAGAATCAGCTTTGTTTAAACTTTTTATAAAGGAGGGACAAAGACAATAGAAGACTTTACAGGTATGATTGTTACCATGTGTCTGTGGCACAGATACTGCAACAATAAATAACACAGCAGGGTAAAACTTCTATGAATAAGATAGAATATATGGACGTGGTTTGATTTGTATAGACAATTGTTTATATTTGTGTTGTTTACATCGATTCACTTTTATACAATTCCCCTTTTTTTAAAAAAAAAAAAAACTGTGTAATTTATTTGAACCTTAAGAAAGGAAGGATTCATTTCTGTGAGACTGCAATGTTTTTCTATGGGCCTATACAGTGGTGAGCATAACACAAAACCTGCTATAAAGGTGTTAGCAACCTTTAAGGTTAATGACCACACTGTATGTGTGTGTGTGTGTGTGTGTGTGTGTGAATAAACTTAAGGCGATCTGAACTTCAGTGTACTCCATCACAGCCCCACAGTGAAACTTGAGCCTACATCTCGTGACATTCCTGCCTGTACACGTACAAGCACGCGCAAGTCATATACGTCAGTTATTTCGACTGACGAACCACGAGACCGACCAATGAAAAAACTCTCGGTTGGCATGGCTCATCCAATGCTTGGCCGACATTCAGAGACTGCGTGACGTTTGGGGCGGGACTTATCTGTGGACACTGATACCTGTCAACTTGGTATTAACTGACGTTTGAAGAAATCCGTCAAAGAAGGGACGATGGCGAGAGGTAGCCGGAGCCTGAGAAAAGTAGCAGAGTGCCTGAAACAATTACCTACGACAGCGAGCCGGAAAATACTTACCAGGAACAACGTAAGGTAAAGTTTTTAGTCTGTTTTAATCTGTTCTCGACCGAACCCGGAAAGATAGGGTGAAGACGCACCGGACGATAACAAATGCAAAAGATAAAAGATAGATATCGGCGTGTTTAGTGGTAAGCAATTTAGTCTGAAGGAGCTACATTTACGAACTTGACTCCTCGTAGGCCTTGTTTTATTTATTTAGCCTGCCAGGAATTCTGTGGTCTGATTTTTTTACATTTTTTTTTTAATCACCTTTGATTCCTCAAACATAAGTTTGAGTCTCTTTGGCGTATTGTCAATTGAAGTCTTAACAGCTGACTAATACAGTCTAGCTACAAATCACAGTAATGACAATGGCAATGACTGTTACAACGGTGGAAGGAGGCGGATAATCAGACAGAGATCAGACTTTACAGAATCTATATAACTATGTAAATATAGTCCCAGTGAGTCCAAGTGAAAGACAGGCTTTCAGAAATGTAGAGGTGAAAACACAGATGTGTTGTCATCAAAATGTTCCCAATCTTAACATTTAACCAGCATTTCCATTGTAGTCGATCAAGACTGAGGTATCTTTTTAACCTGTTTAAATGCTGCAAGGTCGATGAATCCATTATTATGCATAATATTTTATAAACGGAATATATTATTAATATGTTTTTTTTTTGTTGGTTTTTGTTGTGTTTTTTCTTTACCTGCAAAGTTATCACAGACTATACCTATCAGCTAAATGTAGTGGAGTTAAATGTTCAATTTCTAGAAAAAAAAAATGTAAGTACAAGTGAAAAGAACAGAATGGAATGGAAATGCCAGGGTACAGTAGATTGAAAGCATCCCAAAAATGTACTCTTCTCAAGTAAATTTACAAATTTATATTCCACTACTGCAGTTTAACCATCATATATGGATATAGCAATGTGTCAGGAGAAAAGCTGCTGCAAAAGTATGGTGTTCTGCAATATCTTTTGACAGCTTGCAGTGTTCATTGTACAAATGACTTCTTTATCCATCATAATTGGACTTGAATGAGCACACCATCCTCCTCCTTTACTCTGAAGTCCAATTTCTGAACCATAACTCTCTATATCTACACCCATACACACACATGGACTTGGCAGTTTGAGGTCAGTGCATGTGTCTGCAGTATCACATTTCAGGTAGTAGTGAATGGGTTCTCTGTAAAGTGACCAGAGGGCTCGCAATGGACCAGTAATCTGAAACGGCATGTCATGAGAAGCACGGAAAATGTTTCATGGCTTTAAGCTGATGATGGCACAGATATTCATATCACATTAAGTGGTGACATAATGGGTAGTTAAAGCTAAACATATGCCCTGGGAACTGTGTTGTACTTCCAAACCATCCAGTGCCAGGGACATTGTGGAACAGGGTGCCACAGGTGCTGTGGGTGACAGCCAGTCACAGTGGACAAGTCAAACCAACGGACATATTCCTCAGTGGTAGTCACTGTGACCCTGCAGGCTGCAGATGGCAACAGTAAGACAACCTGTAAGTTATATGTTCATGGCATCTATGGAGGCTATGAGCTAGCTTTTACCTGTCCAGATTAATAGAGTTGCCACAGCTGACTAGGGGCGTTTGTTATGATCCCACCAGCTGCTGATCAGAAAAGCAGCAGTGTAAAAAAAAAAAAGCTAAATGAAACGGCAACCAATAATCATTCAGATAACAAGATCATTTGATTATTTTTGATTAATTATGAAACAGAAACAGGAAAAAAGAGATGATTGCCAAGCACACGTTTAAGATATAACATGTAACATTTCTCCATTAAAATGTCAAAAAAGGACATTTGTTACATATTTTGATGTGTGACCTGAATTAAAAAACACATGGACACACACACACACACCCTCGTAGTGTGCAATGTTGCAAGCTTAATGCTAATGTACGGTAAAGTAATCTGGCGGTCCAAACTGAATAAAAAGTAAAATGCAAATAATCTCAGATGATCCTGTGGTCGAACGCACCTCGCTGGTGGTGAACACACCATTAAATACCCACCATTGCTTAAGGTTTATCCGTGCTACTTTGAATCTTGTTCTTCCTTCCTCACTGTCTGACTCCATGACAGGTGACTAAATGAAATGCTTGAGTAAACTTGTGGAAATGTATTTTCTTGAACATTGCAAACATTTGGTTACTGTAAATACACAAGTCAACAAAATATATAACAAAGAGTTTTTTTATACATTTTAATGCACAGTTCTTACATGTTTCAATTGAACTAATTGACATTATGCTCATAGGATTGAATATTGAGACATGAATATTATTGTTCTTGCCAATGCACTGGTTTCAGCTTTTGAACTCATTTCTCCAACAATAATGGGTTCTTACTGTTTGACCTGGTTGTTTGCAGTTAAAACCTCATAATTAATGTTATTCTGCAGCTTCTCCCAAAACCATACAGAAAAATCATGTATAAAAGGCCAGACAGGCAGTTGTAGTACGAGGCTGAAAGGTGCACTGGTAGCTCAGCTCGTAGAGCACGTACCACAGATCAAGTCCTGACTGCAGCGACCTGGGTTTCGGTTCCAGCCTGAGCCTTTTGCTGTATGTCTTCCCCTCTCTCCCACTGCCTGTCACACATGAAGCAGAAATGATAATTTTAAGGCTGTGTAGTGTGCTTTAGGTCTCTAAAGCTAGTGGTAAAGTTGGTGCCCTTGACTTTGTTTCATTTCAACTTACCGCCTCTACGTCTGTGACCCATTTTTCTTGAATGACAAATGCTTGGCAGGTGTTGCAAGAATCCCTCTATGCAGAGTATCCAGTTCTCCAGAAATAAAGGCTTA
This sequence comes from Acanthopagrus latus, assembly GCF_904848185.1. Lineage (NCBI taxonomy): Eukaryota > Metazoa > Chordata > Actinopteri > Spariformes > Sparidae > Acanthopagrus > Acanthopagrus latus. Next base: position 3,009,205 of record NC_051047.1, on the reverse strand, counting down.
TGTTGTAGCTTGTAACCTTGTTCTTGGTTTACAGATATTATTGACTAATTAAGACCAGGCCAGATGATGAGAAATTAATCGGTGTTGTCAAGATAGTTCCTGTCCCACATAGGTCTGTTATGAACAATGTTAAAGATTCGTCTCAGGCTAGAAAAAGAAAACATTTCACTTTTCAGTGAAATTGTAAATAGTCTAACTGATATTCCAAGAATGTCTGAAAAAACAAAAGAAATTTTATTTTATTGAATTGAATTTATTGTATTGACCTTGTCATGGGGTTCTCATCCAATCTACGTCATTCTTGTTTGTTTTGTGATCAGATACCTGTCATCATGTGGGATCCTGATGACCCGTGTACCTCCCTTGCTGGGTGCAGCCAGAACAGGGCATGGTGCTGTGATGCCTGCCCGCAGCTTCTTCAACCTCGCTGATTCCTTCTCCAAGAAGAAGGAGTACTCAGAGAGACGTATCATTGGGTGGGTCACTCAAGTCTGCCTTCAATTGTGGTCTAGTATTTTGAAACTTAGACTTGAATCTGAACTACAGTCTTTTGTTTCTTCCCTTGGCATGTCTTGAGACATACTCATCACATGTTTTTGGTATATTCAGAGCTCAAAACGTCCTTGTTAAGTTGCTGATAAACATGTATGACGCATAACAGACAGAAAACAACATAGTATATTAAATCGTAATGATATCAAACCTTATTGAATAATTGGAAATATAGAATAAAATCATAATGACTAGATAATTGTTTTGGACAATGGTGTCCTATTTAAGGCGCCACATGTGTGTTTCTGTATGACGCACTAAATGTCCTCCTGTGTTCCACAGAGAGGTCATAATCACTAAATCTGCTTGTATAAATAGACGCAGGCAGGTGGCAGCAGCTACAGTGGTGTAGTTATCTAACAGTGGTGTGGAATATTATCTCCATCTATCTTTCATTCACTACATTGTGCCTTTATTTTGTCTACTACATTACTCTTTTCCTTATTATCTTACACTCTTTCTGCCTCCCTGTCTCTTTCTTCTCTCTCTCTCTCTCTCTCTCTCTCTCACTTCCCTTCTCATCATTCCTCATTGACCTAGTTCAGACTTAAGTGGGTCAGGAGTCTTGTACCGTGCCAGTCTTATTTAGTATTTAGTGTTATGTCACAATTTCTGACCTTCATGTACTTCCTGACGTGCAGTCCTGCATGGACTGCCTTTGCACACTGGGAGTTTATTGCTCTTTGCTCTCCATCCGTGACTCTTCAGGTATTCAATGCAGGAGATCTATGAAGTGGTGGCCGAGGTGGAAAACTACCGCCACTTTGTTCCCTGGTGCAAGAAGTCTGATGTGGTGTTTAAACGAGCTGGATTCTGCAAGGCCAAACTAACTGTGGGCTTTCCGCCTGTGGTGGAGAACTACACCTCCCTTGTCACGACAGTACGCCCCCACCTGGTCAAGGTAAGGTACTTCCTCCCAGTTTACTAAACACAACAGGCCTCATGCAAGAACGCTTTTGTGTATCCAAAGCTTCTCTCACATTTTTGTGTACATATCTGTCCTGTATCATTTGTTCCCGTCTTAAGATTGCCATGTGTTGATTAGCACAAGGAAGAGGTTTCAACATTGAAAGTCATGGAGATATTAGATGGGATAATAGTCTAACCTGAAGGAAGTAAGTTACACCGTCAGTTGTCACAACAGAGGATCATAGTGGACAGAGACCTGCATACAGACACAGACGCAGCTGAGTGCAGAGTGAGAGAGGTCAGTTAACACCTAGTAAATTATACAAGTTTCTGCACTGAAATATGTCATTGAAAATAAAATAAAGTAAATAAATTAACTTCAGCTTCATTTTTCACTTTCATTTAGATCAGAGGTTGGTTTATACTTTCATGTTAAATCTGTGATGTAGGTTTAAATGGTGTTGTTGTTGGTCTGCTTGTTAGCATCACATTCATCTCCATGTCTCCCAGTGGCTGGATGAGCACAGAATACACCCTCCTACCTCAATAAGTTAAATGGTGGTGCACCATTTCTTTATATCTCTGACTCATTACACAGGTTAGGTCCACTTGTAAGTCTAGTTTTTAAAGTCATTTCAATTCAGAGTTTGAGAAAATCCGTTATTGCCATGTGTCCCGCGCCGCATGTGCCACCTGAGAATAAACATGCTCCCATGAGTGGCTAATGCATGAGACTGATAAGAGACAGGTCAGCATTGAGATTTACATTCATTTCACAGACCACAGAGCCAGTTTTAAAATCTGATGAAGAAACTTAGGGATATTAGCAGTTCAGTAAAACTTGGCAGCATTTACACTTGAGTAAATATATATAAACATATGCAGTATGTAATAAATATACCAGGTCATTATAAGCACAGAGGAACACTTTTGCAGCTCCACTTTGTTTTGTGTCCATGCAGTTGCATGTACCAGCACTCCATTGAAGCAATATGATGTTAACAGTCAGCTTCAGTATCTTTTTCAATGTAATTCAGTTCAAAAGACTTTATTTGTTTATTTGGTGCAGTTAAAGGCATGTGGAGTAGTTGTATAGAGACACAAACAAGTCACCATGATAAGTACACTCGTCAGCATGTTAGTTACACAGACACAAATCGAGTCAGATAGAATAACTAGACTAAATGAACTAAGTAATATATTTATAGTACCTAGATGTGGTGCAGAGAAGCATCGGGGAAGGTTGGATTGTGCATTGAGAGACTCTGGAGACTCTTATATCTCCACCAGGGTTTTGAAAGGTTATATGTGCAGATAAGGTGTTAGCAGTTAATCTAGAGAAGCAACTACACTTAGATCAGAAAATCAGTGAGTTCTGCCTTGCAGCAAACCAGCTGTAAATAATGTGTATATGTTGTTGGGCAGGCGTCCTGTTCAGAGGCAAAACTGTTCAATCACCTGGAGACGGTCTGGCGTTTCAGCCCTGGCATTCCCGGCTATCCTCGTACCTGCACCGTGGACTTTTCTGTAAGTAACTGTGGCAGTTCTCAAAGACAGACTGTAGTTGATCTTTTACTCTGTCTGAGAAAATGTGTTGGTTATTTCATGATTCAGAGGTTGGCATGTCATATCTGTCACTGGATCAGTTTGAAACTACAGGAGCTGCTAACTTTACCTGCTAAACTCCCCTCTCCCCCCCCCCAGATCTCCTTTGAGTTCCGGTCCCTCCTCCACTCCCAGCTAGCTCACGTCTTCTTTGACGAGGTGGTGAAGCAGATGGTGTCTGCATTTGAGCGTCGTGCCTCCAAGGTGTATGGTGCGGAGACAGTCATCCCTCGCGAGCTCATGTTCCACGAGGTTCACCACACATAGTGTCTCCTTTGCTGCACAAACACAGATATACTGTCAGACGCAAAGCCCAAAGCCAAAGAGAAAAAAGAAAGAGGAGTGTGGAGAGAAAGAGAAGACTACCTGTATTCTTACTGAAAACTGCAGTGCCTTTCTCACAGCTATGACCAAGTTTATTCTAAACAATCTCATCTTTACAACTGATGTGGATCCACCAGCTCATTATCACCTTGGTGCTAAACATTTGTATTTCAGTTCATTTCCATTAAGAGAACATCAGTCTGTGCCAGGTTGTGAAACTGAATGCACAGGTTATGTGACTGTTTCCATAGAAGTCAAACTATGGCCTTGCAGTGCTGTTGGTCATGATTGGTCAAGCAAATCATCACGTCTGTAAACATTAGCTACACTCAATAGTTAGCTACACTGCTCTAACCACCATGCTACCACTTGTAAAACCACTGGAACAAACTTTGATTTGCAAGCTGCTGATAGAAGATAGTCTTCTTCACAAATGCAGAGCCATTTCCCTCCTATTCTGCTCTCAGGTAGTTGAGCCAATTCTCATTTCACTGTGACTTGTGTGTTTTGTTTAAAACATGTCGTCTCCATTCTGTTAGGCTGAAATTACTTTGAATACAGTGTTTGAGGGATTCCTGCATTGTAGGGGGCCACTCTCTGTTTCTCTTTAGTGACACAGATCTCAGAATGCAGTGTAGATGCAAATGATCACCTATGTTGGGACCAGTCTACAATACCTTGAAAAATATCAATATTTGATGCCATGTCCCAATGTGGAAGACATTTAGGGCAAGTTTGATTTTTATAAAGGATAAATATAATGAGACTTATGCATAAAAGTTACTTTACTTCTGTAGGAGGGGATGCAGGTTCTGAAGTGGTGCATGTCTATTCGCTGTCTGAGAGGACAGTGAAAAAACACAGCTATCGATACTGTGGAAACTGACTCTTGAAACCCTTTGAAATACTCAGAATCAATATGTATCAGTGTATCGATACTTTTGATAACACTAGTTGGAATATAAAGAAAACAGGGCAGATGACACTTTTGAAGTTGTAGGAGACCAGAGAGTGTTTTTGGAGACACCTAATACCTTTAGCAGCTATGTGCAGAGGCTTAGGTGTATCTAATAGATGTTGCAGTGTGGAGATAAAGATGGAAGGCTGAAACTTGCATTGCAGTCAGCTTGGATGATGCTGATCTTAACTTCCTTTCTTTTTAATGCACTGCTCATGAGTGTGTTTCTGTGCAAATTTAGATCAGAAAGCAGTCTGATTTCAAGTTGAGCGATATGGTCAGCGGGGACAGCGAGCCGTGCAGAAGCTTTAAGCCTGTTAATTGCCCGTCCCAGGTCAGCGTCATTACATGTACAGTTTCGTCTGTAATCTCAAGGAAGCAACGCACTTCGTCTGACAGCTGATGTGAGCCAGGAGCTCAGTGGATAAGGATTATATGAGTGTTCAGTGACTCAGGTGTGATTAGTTGGAAGGTGATCCACAAAAAGTGATGCCTGTAGACAACTTTTCATAGATAGCCAGTGTGTTTTCCAAATACCTCCAAGTTCTGCTTAGTACACACAGTGTTAGGAAGCGCATATATTATTGTCATCCCTGATTCATTTGCAGATTAAATTATCGATTAATCCTGAAGATATTTAATTCACTGTTACTTGTGATAAAAGGGAAACAACTGATGGCCACATTTGACAAGCTGGAACTAGTTTGGCATTTTTGCTTGAAATTTAGAGTTCTGTTGATCGACTAATTGATCGATTTTGGATTAAGAATTGCAGCTCTGAAAGAGTTGGGTATTAGATCCATGACTCAACAGCACTTTGAAGCCACATGGCTCACAGTTGTTTCAAGGGAGCACAAAGACTGGTTATAGCAGTGCAGAATACTAATGACAATACTTTGTTTATTATGAAACATTTTCTAACCCCTTGAGGTTCTTGACGCACAATGGAAATGAAAACTAAAGCATTTTTTTAAAAGTTTCAGTATGTAGAAAGTAGGCTGTTACAGTTGAGATGGGGTCACTACTTACGGATCATGTTACTGCTGCTGCTCATTCCTGGAAGGCAGAGGTTAGAGGTCAACAATCCTTTTGTTAAGTAAAGATAATTTTAAGATATTTTCAGCAATACTTACAAAGCCCTGGGTCCAGATAGTATTGAGGCCTCGATGATGACTGGAAGGCACACAAGAACTGAAGAAACGAATGTCTGAATTCATGTAAAGAAACTCCACAAGTCAAAGCAAAATCAACTCAGTGTTGTGCGGCTAATGTACAGTCACTCTGCTCTTTAGTAAGTTTCAGCTCCCCACACAGCCATATACTGTATATTTGAAATATAGATTATAAAAAAAAGGGCAGAGGCAGGTTAGACACTGTGTCGCTGATGGTCAGTCACAGCCGATGTATAGAAATGACTGCAGACAGATGTACTAAATGTACTGTAAGCTATCAGGAATACACACCGACACAGGGTGTTGACTTTTATTTTGCTTTGTTATCAGTAGGGGACGCTGTCTTTTTTTTTTTTGCTTTATTGACACATGCTGTGCTCTCGTCATTATTAAGGGAGTAACACTGGACATATGAGTAGCTAAATTAAGCAGCAAAGTGTGCAATATCAGTAAGTGTTATTTTTAAACACAGCTAAGAAAGCATTTATACCCACTGTCAATTTAAGGGCCCAAACAGTCTGTGGAGTCAGAGGCCAGGTCACACACCTTGACCAGCCCTGTCAGTCAGACACTGTTTCAGTGAGCTATCTGCCGCCCTGAAACCTTCACAGTTCCACCTGTCCAACCCACACCACTCAGAGTGCCTCCAGGCCTACTGGCAGCATACTATCTTCATTTTTAAACATTATACTCATTTTATCATATTTATTACTTAGTTTTTAAGTGTAAATATTGGTTTGAAGTTAAACAATGCTTTTAAAGAGGATTGTGTCTGTTTGATGGGAAGGGGAAAGACCTTGTGAAAATGGAGTCTGTGTTGAATGACTTAAGAAAGATAACAGCTGCATGATTTATAAAACTATTTTTTCAAAGAACAGACTGATGTGTTTTTTTGTTTGTTTGTTTGTTTCTGGGTGTATGTATTTCTCCACACTTACACAGAGTGGTTCATGGCCCCAGTTAACCAGACAGAAATAGGGTCATCATGTGAGTGGTAAGAATAGACCTACCAGCAGTGTGAAGCATTGCTGCAATTGAACAGTTGGTCATAAGGTTTGAAAATGTCACTGCTGGCAAAGGGCAAAGCTTAACCTGAACGCTTAAGACTTTGCAGTATTCTTTGTCCTCTGACCTGCTTTTAATGTTATAATTAGGATAATATCCAGAGTAACACAGGTCACTGGAACACTTGTTTTAATCGCAGGTTCATGATGGGAAACAAATTGATTATATTTTCAACACAAGTTAGTCCAAAAATTAAAGTTAATTCATTATCTACTCTACCCATGCTGAGGCTGAAGTCTTGTATACCACGGACTGTGACACACTGATCTTTTCACGTTCCTAACCTTGTGCGTCTCCACCTGAGGTCAGCAGTGAACTTCTCCTGGCTGTGTAAATGCGTCTCCTGCAGCTCCTGGTATTGTTTATTAAGGAGACTTAAACTGGATTTCCATCTCAAGCTCTCCCTGAAGATTGTCAGTGTACTGTCTGTCTTCTACATTATCATTAAATTGACCATGTGTAATGCAGGGTTATTCAGATAGGGAACAGAACAAAGCGTCCTGCTGAGGAGAGGACCTCCACCCAACTCACCTGTTTGTTGAGAAAAAGAATACCTAAGAACAGCCATTCTGCCATCAGCCTGTCTATAGTCGTGAATATACCACATTCATCACTAAGTTGGTTCTCTCCATTTCTCTCCCTTTGTACACCCTGTCTGACATTGTCAGAACTGTATTAAATCATAAAATGTATCAATATATACATATTGGGTGTCAGAACATGTAATCATGTTGATATGAAATTATAACTCTAAAGAAAAACTCTAAACTCTAAAAAAGGTTTAACTCTAAATAATGTAATTTAGAGGATAGCACACTGCTATCTGAGGAGTTTTGGTAATTGCTTTTAGCACAATTATATATGAAATGCATTTTAGCATTCACAGCCAGTTAACTTTTTTCCAAATAATTTTGGAACGTCAATAGAAGTGGATTACACCAGGCAAGCTGTATGGAGCCATTTTATGTTTTTATTTTTTTTCCAAGTCCCTATAAGAGATTTCCCGATTTTTCTCACAGGTTTAAAAGAAACCATGATCAACCTGGGCTGGTGCTGTTGACCATGACCCCTCCTCCGGCCTGCATTATACCGAGACAAGACTTAAGCCAAACACTCCACACAGCAGCTGTTCAGAGCTTATATCTCATGGTCTTCGCTGACAGATGGAGTTGATTGTAGGAGCTCTACATGTGTACTTTTTTCACAACATTTCAAAGACTAAAATGATCATCAGCCATTGGAGTCTGCTGATGAAAGTCATGTAATGTGAGATTGTTTAATTAGCTGCAGTGTGTTTAGATGAGCTGTTAAACTAGACTGCTGAGAAAAACAGAAATCTAAATGTCTTAACTCAATGGACACTGGTCAAACTACTGACAATGATCATATGATTGAAAGCTCCAGGACAGTAACTGAACAGAACTTGTGCTGTGATTGTCACCCAAGTAGTGGTTTTCAAGGTTGAACATCAGACATGGCTGATGAACACTAGTATAAAAGAACTAGATAAACTGTCACATCTGAACAATTGAATTTATTAAATAAAAAAAAAAAATCACAAAACAATCACCATTAATAATGACTACATTGTACAAAACAAAAGTCAAATGATTGCTGCTATTTGCCAGTTTACAAAGAATAATGTCCTGGAAAAAAAAACCCCACCGACTGTGTGCTCTCTGTAAGTAATAATCTTGCCTTTTGCAGCCCTTTGTGACTCGCACTAAAGACAGAGTGTATGAAGGTCAATGTTTAACATCACATGGACACCACAGGTTATCACACTTGGACTTTGTAGCTGAGACCTTAAACGGTCCAAACTAGTTTGTAACTTGAACTCTACCTCATGACCCTGCCCCACTGCTCTGCTCTTACATACATCAGCCATACTGTATACTGTGCAATCAGTATTCAGCTATGAAGGTGAATGACCTAAAGGCTGCTGGTCAGATAAAAACTCACAAAACCTGCATGCATGAAAATGTCTCCCCAAGACAAATGTGCCACACACCTCAGTAAACATTAGTTCAATTGTAGTACATCATTTTAAACAGGCCCCTGGTGATACTCAGGCTCTGGTTATTTAGGCACTCTTCATCCAACTGTGGTCATGTACAAGGGAACATGTGACATCAGACATACAATACCATGTCACTATTTCAAGGACAAAGTCACAGAAAATGCTCAAGCTCTGTGAGAAATAATTTGTTTAATTAAATGACAGACCTTAACCTACATAATATTAGCTGAAAAATGAACATGACAGATATAAAAAACAAAAACAATTAACATGACACAAATAAAAAGGACAGTTCCAATCCTGGCAAGGCATCTTTTCTCGTTCTCTCCCTCTGTGGTACCACAGCATTATAAATGTGTATACTATATTAGTTTCTGCTTAGACCACTTTAATCACTTACTACCTCTTACAGAGATTGAAAAGATCTCTCCAGTCTAAGCAGTTTTCTCTCTGGTATTTTACATGATGGGCTGAGTTTCGTGCAGATGTTGATGGCTGAGGAGGATTCTGATGTAGTAACTGATAGCATTGGTCACTCATCCTCAGTTTTTTTGAGCAGACTGGGTGAATGGGACAGAGGACGACAGAGTCAGGCAAGGCTGGCTCCTCCAGACACCCAGACAAAGGGGCAGGAGGCAGAATCATGTAAAGTAGTGGGGGTCATCAACTGTTTGCAGCTCCAACATACTCATGGCCGGTTAGACAGTCTGGATGGGCAAAGTGTGGTTGAGGTGGGTGCCGGTTCTTGGAGGATTATCTTTTGTTCCTCAGCCACCTTCAGCACCACTTTGCCTTAGTCTGTACAGTGAGTCAGGGGGATTGGCTTAGAAACCCATGCCACCTCCCATACCACCCATACCGCCCATGCCTCCCATGCCGCCGCCTGGCATATCCTTCTCCTCCTTGGGGAGCTCTGTAACTACAGCCTCAGCTGTGGACAGCAGAGACGCTACTCCTGCAGCGTCCAGCAGGGCTGTCCTCACCACCTGTGGAGGGAGGAAATGAGAGGTTACAGCATTTCTATGTTCTGCATGGGAAACGATTCTTGTATTTTGCCCTGGACAACACACTTACAATTTAATCTCTTTAAATTATTGAGATATTTTAAAAAAGCTTGACCTGGGGGGGGTCTTTGTGGGTAAGGGATAGGCAAGTCCAAATAATATTCACAAAAAAATAATGAGTCAAAAATACAAATTAATACCACCTATAAACTTCATGAAACCTATGATACCCTCTGAACCACTGTGTCAGTAATGACCTCAGTCATTAGTGGCATACACTGGACACTTTGTAAATCTGCCTTCTCTACACATGTGGATTACTGTGCAGTCAGAGAATGTGCAATTATGCCAAATTAGAAAAGTCGAGCATAAATCTAACCCAGCATACTGTTCCATGTTAGCAACGTTAACCTACCACAAAACTAGTAACCACTCAACGGGCAGATGAATACAACAGCGGTGTTGTGACTTGAATGCAATGAAAGGGGGACATGGAATGCCACAATTATAGGCTGAAAGTTATCAATAACACCTTCAACTACACTACACCTCCACAATCAATGAGCACTGCACCTTGGTGGGGTCAATGATGCCCTTCTCCACCATGTCGACGTACTCTCCCAGCATGGCATCGTAGCCGAGCTCAGATGATCCCTGCAGGATCTTCTCCACAACTAGTGAGCCCTCCACACCTGCATTCTTAGCGATGGTCATAGCAGGAATACGAAGGGCCCGTCTGATGATATCCACACCTGTTCAGAACGAGAGGAAATCAGATTTATAGAGAGGACGTTTGACAAACCTGAAACTGAATTCTAGAAAAATGGCTGCTCCTTTGACTATCAATATAGGATTATTGTAATGCCAATAAAGCCCTGGTCAAATTTGTATGGTGCCAGTTCTAACTGATCAACATTTTTCAATAGTTAAATACTGAAAGCAGATCCAGCAACCGTTCATGTATAAAACTCATTGGCAACAATTATCAGGCACAATGTTATTATGCATGTTGATGTTAGGACCCACTTGTTGATTTTTACTTTTCCATGTGTATCTGTTCAATCAGCATTCACAAATCCTTCATACTTCAATACTTTATCGAGGAGAGTGTTTTTCCTGAGAACATTTTCTGTTGGGAGTTAACAGCCAGTGTGCTCGCATCACTCATGTCAATTTCAGTTTCAACAGGGCTGCTCAAAATCCTCCCAATAGTTCCCATTTGCTTATCACCTTGATGTATATTTTAGCTAGCAACTAATTATGTCATGTGTCAGGTTTGCATGCGTTACCTGCACAAACGTGACAGACTAACTAAAACATTATGGGAAAGACCAAAATGTATTTTCACTAACATTTCAGTTCAAGTATTTTCATTTGAAACTCTGCAGTTTTTTAAATAATATTTTATGAATTCATTTCATTAATCGATTTACTAACCAATCTTCTGGTCATTATTGGCAGTCTTGATGGTATCAAGGGAGGGGATGCAGCGCAGCAGAGCACAGCCTCCACCTGGTACAATACCCTCCTCCACAGCAGCCCTGGTGGCATTCAGAGCATCTGTCACACGGTCCTTCTTCTCATTTACCTCAACATCACTTGTTCCTCCGATCTGAAATGAAGAGCATGCATCACAAGTTTATAGTCACACAAAAAAAAAAAACTATGGTGATCTGCAGTTTGAACTGTCTGCATTTCTGCTCAAGTACCTTGAGCACAGCCACTCCATCAGAAAGCTTGGCCAGCCTCTCGTTGAGTTTCTCCTTCTCGTAGTCACTGGTGGTGCTCTCCAGCTGCTCAGCAATCTCTGCTGCACGTTTCTCAACTTCCGCTGGGCTGCCTCCTCCCTTCAGCAGCAAGGTGTCATCTTTGGTTATCTGCACTTCACCAATCTTACCAAAGTCATGAGCCTGGATGTCTTCAAGAGCAAGGCCCAGAGACTCGTCTCCAAACACCTGGAGAAAGGAGAGGATCAATACATATAAAATATGTCCCAATGTCCGAATGTTTCACTCAAAAATCATGTCACACACTCCAAATTAAACTTTAAATGCACAGAATTTAGAACAGAAATTCAAGTCACTTGACAATGAAAAGGGGACTTACAGTGCCTCCTGTGGCGATGGCCATATCCTTTAGCTGATTCTTCCTGTTGTCTCCAAAGCCTGGGGCTTTAACAGCCACCACCTGAAGCCCAACCTTCAGCCTGAAAGTTTCAAATTTGTTGAATATTTGTTACCATCAATCCTTATTCAAGACCTCTTTTCAGTGCAATATCATCCTTCATCTGACTACTATATTCAAGCTAAGCCACACACAAGCTATATTTTTACCAGGAAAGTTTGATCAGGCAACAAACTCAACGTACCTGTTGAGAACCAAGGTGCTGAGGGCCTCTCCATCCACATCCTCAGCCACAATAACCAGCGGTTTACGGTGCTGGTTGGCAATCTCCAGGGCTGGCACAATGTTCTGGACGCTGGAAATCTTCTTCTCACTGAGCAGCAGGTAGGCATCCTGGAATTCACACTTCTGGCCTAAAAACAGAGATAACGGATTGATGGTGTTCCTTCATAGGCAAATGTGAGGACAGGAAGTGTTGGATAGAACCAATCACAAGGTTTGTATAACTTCTAGTTAAAAAAAACAAAACAAAACAAAAAAAACCCTGCATCACACATTAGCTTACATACAATTTATTTTTTCATGTTATTTCAAAATGTGTAAATCTATTTCATCTGTGAAACATCTTCGGTGCTGAAATGACAACTGAAATAAACAAGTTTGCCTATTTGACATTTCCCTGCAAAGCGAGTCAACCACTAGTTGTCCTCCCAGAATTGGCTAGTTATACAACAAGCAGCCTTACCTTTAGCAGAATTGATGAAGTAAGGGGAGATGTAACCTCGGTCAAACTTCATACCCTCGATGATCTCCAGCTCATCGTGCAGAGTCTTCCCATCCTGACATGTGAAGGATGCACTGATTATTACTTCTCATACCAAAACAACAGTAGACTCTGGTTACAGAGTGTCATCTAGATTACCTCAACTCTCTCTAAACCTGTCCAAGTAAAAATTGGCAGTTAAAGCAGAGACAATATTACCCCACTCTTGACACATCTAAAAACGTGCTCCCATTAAGATTTACAGTTGATTTTAAAAATCTGACACATCTCTCTATAAAAGCAAGGAATCTGTGTGTGTGTGTGTGTTCCTCAAATATCTCGGCGGATCAGGATCAGACTGACCTGACAGTTTCAACATGGCTGCTGTATGGTTCAAGAGTGTGCAACGTCGCATTTGTTTGGACTGCAAACGCTAGCGCTGCAAACCATAGCCACCACAGTCACATGCGCACCAGAGCCAATAATGTAAATAATGTCCGCCACGCTTTTTCGTGAACATTTCCATTACGTTGCTTGTGTCTGGTGCAAGAAAAAATACAAAATGGTAAAAATGGGCTTTTGTCACTAAAGCGTCCAGGCAGCAGTTTGGTTGTTGAGGAACAGTAAACTGTGGGAGGGACGGAAGCGGACGAATGACAGGCAACGACGGCTGGTGTAGAGACAGTGATAGGGACAGAGATACTGAGAGTTGAGAGATTTGTGACATTTAGCGTGTTTGAAGTGTATAGTTAGTTTGTTATGTAGTGTGTTTAGTGTGTAGTAGAGTTGGTTTTTTGTTTAATGAGTCAAAACAATGAGGAGATGATGAATGTAGCAGGCAGTGCAGCTCCTCTTTCAGCTGGAAGGAGCTCAGGCAGACCTGAGTACTGCCTGCATTTAAATGTAAATAAGTTGCATATAACTTTGTAAACTTTTAAAATGTGTTCACATATACATACATACATACATACTTCCTACTGGCACTGCACTAGTACTTCTAAAGCACAGTAAGGGCTAGCAAATCAGTTTCATCTTTAAAATTCTCTTAAAAACAAATTCTCCCACATTTCATTTTATTACCATTTTAAAAAATTGTAGAACACTTTTATTTAAAGCGTCCATCTGTTCTTATTCATGATTATGTTTGTGGGTCAATTTTGAATTTTTTGCTGCTTTGCATGTAAAGCACATTGTAAACACTGTTTTTGAAAAGTGCCATACAAAGTTATAATTACTATTATAAATTAAGCAATCATTAGGGCAATAAATCAATCTTTTTATACCTTTATGTGAAACTGTGACACTAACCTTGACAGTGATGACTCCCTTGCGGCCGACCTTCTTCATGGCATTGGAAATTATGTTACCAATCTCCACGTCACCATTTGCTGAGATTGTAGCAACCTTAAGACCAAAGACAATATTAAAGCATTATCACAAATTCAACATGTGCAGCTACTTATCATTTCAATAAATTCATTACTAATTAATCGTACCTGTGCGATCTCTTCCGGGGTTGTGACTGGTTTTGAGAGATTTTTCAGCTCATTAATGACAGTTTCAACAGCCATCATGACTCCGCGACGGATTTCCACAGGGTTAGCTCCTTTGCTGATGGTGTCGAAGCCCTCTTTGGCGATGGCGCGAGCCAACACAGTGGCGGTGGTGGTGCCGTCACCAGCCTCTTCATTGGTGTTGTTGGCCACATCCTGCACCAGCTTGGCACCAATGTTCTTGTACTTGTCCTTCAGGTCGATACTCTTGGCCACTGTCACACCGTCCTTAGTGACCTTTGGGCTGCCCCAGCTCTGCTCAATGATGACAGTGCGACCCTGAAACAGAGACAGAAAGTGGTGAGGTGAAGGTCTGCAACATTGGGGTTGGTGAGTTTCATTACCAAAAGAGATTAATTGATCAATAGCCCGGCCAGTGATTTTTAAACCATATAACCTCACAGTACCTTTGGGCCCATGGTGACAGCCACAGCATCAGCCAGCAGATCCACTCCCTGCAGCATGAGGGCACGAGCATCAGCTCCAAACTTCACATCCTTTGCGTATGCTCGTGTGAGGTGAGGAGCCAGTGCCCTGCACACAGGCCTCACCTGCTTCATGACTGTGGGTAAACGGAACATCTCTGTGGGAAGAATAAAAAAAAACAGAGGGGAAATTATGCAACATGTCTGAGATGTCTTAATGATCACTGCTATGAACCAAAGGTTTCCAAATGAAAATGATTGTGTTCCTTTTTGAAAGGGCGAGAATGTCAGAAGAATATTTTACACAATGACAATAGGTGTGTGGACCATGTTACAAGTGGAGCCAAAGCACACCTAAATAATTATTCTCCAAAGCCATCTATCCCTCCCCCAACTATCACAACAGGACAGATTGTGTTACAACGGTTAACTGTGCCCCTAGTGGTCACTAGTGGTAAGATGTGCCACCAGTGAATGAATTAACCCTCCACTCATTGGATGGTCAAATATTTTTAGGGTTCAAGTCACCTTATACAAAAAGGTGCAGTATAACCATAAACGCATGTCACAGCAAAGCTCACACTTTCACACCAACACACTCAATGTAAATATTGGTGAAAACAATGTTGAAGAAATCTGACCAAACATCCGACTACACTCAACTGCATTAATTAACGTTCAGTCTGTCAGTTATTTTTGTATTATTTCAAAGATATATATATATATTTTTAGCCAATATGAAACAGAAGAGCAAATTCCTACATTTAAGATACTGGAGGCAAGACGCATTTTTGCCTAACAAATGTCTTTAAACGTTTTTACATTAAAAAAAAAAAAAGTATTGTCGAACCCCTTTTATTACTATTAAAAAGAAGCTGCCTGCTGCCGTGTCCCACAGGACAACAGGAAAAACGTTAAGTTAGCTTCGATACGCTTGCACATCGTGTCAAGTCATTCGACACCATTTTTATGTAGTTGGAAAACGCCGATCCTCATTGCTAATCCGGTTAATGTTTATACTGGCCTTGGTCGTGACTGGATTATTCAGTGCATCCCCAAACTAGTTCCTGGTTACCCCACGTGTGCTCCTCAGGTCGTGCGTCACAAGGTCAAATTGAAAAAGCATGTGCGGAACTGCCTCACCATCCCTGCTCAGCCTAATGAATGACCATCACACTGAAAGTAACTCTCTCATCAAGAATTGCTCAATAATTGTATGACTGGCGACAATTCTTAGTGATTGCGGTCTCTTCCTGTGTCTCATTCACGTTGTCCATGGCACTCTACTCGGGTATGACTTCCATAACCAAGGTTTAATCAGTCAGAGACGAGACGCGACATTCCTGTTTAAATAAATGAACTCAATATCCGTGTAAGGCAAGATAATAGCTCACAAAGAGGGTTCGACAGCTAGCGATAGTCTGTGGTGACATTAAAGCATGCGTGTCCTTGCAGTTGAGAGAGAAATCTGTTAGCAAAGACTAATTAAAGCTAGCATCGCTGAAAAGTGTTGCGCTGAGTGTTACACTTAAGCCAGGACAAAATTTGACATCGAGAGCTAGCATTTGTCGCATTATGCCGTCTGTAATATTTGCTATGTAGCTTTGAAGACTTTATAAAATGTCAGCACTTACTTATGAGGTAAAAAGCGTGTGGCGGCTTCAAGGTGCTCGTCTGCAAGACGGAATGATATAACGACTGGAACTAAGGACAGCGGTATGGAGCAAATAAGCTGCCGAGGGAGGACTGCACATGGCCCATCACATCCGGGTATTTCACCGGCAAGCCCCGGACTCTGAATAACACCATAATGCATACATATTTTTCTTATATGACTTTATTTCCAAAGAAACGATCTGACGGATTAAACTAGATTAAAAGTACTTAAAGCCTTAATACGCAAATTGTAACGATACTTCACCGTTTCGTATGTTTTATTCACAATACATGCCAGTGCTCGTTCCCGGGCGGCATATTCTAGAATTTTCGCGTGTGCCATTGGAGGAAAAAAATAAAGGTCAAAGTTGAAATTGTGCAATATTGCTTTGAATTTAAATGTGTGAATGGCCGAGAAATAACAAGAATATAGAAATCACCCAAATATAGCTTCGTTTTATTAAACAATCAGTATAAATGTACATTAATTGTTTGACTCTTTGCATAAGATTTGCTAGAATTTTCTGTTAGGCAACGAGTCGGCCTTCAAGTTCAGGTCAGGCAGTGCGCATGCGCAGAATCGTTCTGGATATTTCCTCACGTGGAGCGATTCCCCTTCAGTGTGTTAGATCCACGCTCACGAAAAAACCGGGGTGCAGCTCCACGCCGACTATCAGCCCTCTTACACATCAAGAATGGTAAGACACCTCGTTCATAACTGTCACTATTACCTACTAAACTATAGAGTCAGCTGGACAGCCAGCGGACCGACCGCATAATTGACCAGGCTGCTAAATTATAGTTAGCAGTTAATGTTATGTTAGCTACCTTCAACATCGATCATCACAAGGTCAAGCCGCTGAGAAGCTGAGAAGGGAACATTTGCCAAATATATTCATGTTTATGTCATGATACACTGTAGAAAACACAAGAGGTTTAGACAGGCGGGTTTTATTGGCATCTATTCTCTATCGTTAAACTATGCAGCTACATACTTAAGTGTTAGCTAACTTTCCGCACACTCGGTGGGATGAGTTGGTTTTTCTATCATCGTATGAACACCTGGGATCAGATAGATGAGTTGAGAAATGAATCGCATGCCTTATGAGAATCTCAACCTGGCATCCATTGCTGCAGCAGTCACATGTGGATGATTAACGTGTCTGTGAGCACATAGACCAGTATTAAGACAAGTGTGGTGCGATTCTCTTTGAAATCGGCTTCGGTTGATCGGATTCATCTGTCATATTGTACAATGCATGCCCTTGGTCAATGAAAAAGTATGAATTACATATGCGTTTAAATCATTTCCGGCTTCCGCTACGTAGTCTGTGACCTCATGACCTATCCGCGTTCAGCAAATGTCCAATAGTAGCTGAAGTAGTATAAGATAGTAACCTGTTATGACCGTTTATCTGCTGACATGCTATGGAGAATTTTCACTCTAGCAGCAGTAAGTAGTACCAGAAATAGAAATGGTATGAACAGAATACCAACATTGTGAATTTGATAAGATACAGAACCCAAAATTTGCAGCTTTTTTGTGTAAAACTGCCCAAAACAGCCCTGCAATAAATCCACCTTTTATGAAGATTAGAACAACTCTGGTCATTTTGCAGGCTGAAGTTTGTAGTGCTGTTGATCTTTAATGCTGTAATGCTGAGTGGTGTTGATCCTAGTTGATTTAAATGAGCTGGACAAAATACTAAAGACACCCTAGTATATGAACAGTCTTTGCACCTGATAGTTTGAAAAGGTGAGGTTAATCATAACCATATTATGCAATGTGCACCCCTACCACTCTGTGAAGTACTACAGAGAGAACCTTCTGGAAAACTGGACAAACAGGCCTTGAGTGTTATCTTGACATGTTAAAAACCTGCAGGATATTTCATTACCAGTCAAGGCTGCTATCATCTCTCAGTGTATTTTATCAGCAGTCCTCCAGTTAAACAATGAGTAACTAACCAACCCCCACTATGGCCATCTCCTGAATGTGATCAGTCAACACACTGGGACGTGTTATGGACCCCCACCCCCCCATTAACTCCTTCCTCCTCTCTCCCAAACAACCTTCACCCAAGGTCACTCAAACATCTGCTGTCATTAGACTGTTGGCTGGTGTTTTAAATCTTCTAAAGCTGCTGTCTTCCTGTATTCATCAGCTGCGTGTAACTTGAAGTTCACACTGCCTGAAATATAAGATATAATGAAGAAATGATGATTTTGATTACACTGGGTTTTGCAATAATTGACTTCACAAAGGCTGTCTCTATGAGCGAGTGGCTCATTTATAGTTTAGACACAGTCCTCACTTAAGAGTTTTTGTAGCCTTAACCTGTGCTTCCACTCCCCCTTTCAACTTCCCTCCTCACTGCAGACACCATTGCAGATGAATCATTCCTGTATTTCAACCTGAATATCTTTGTGTTTTAAAAACATTTATAACCAACCACTGACAATTTGTGCAGTTTTTGATACTGCAGATGCTTAAGACTAGCAACTATATGCCTAGCTATTATGCTCCATCCAATCACATTTAGAGCTTCTATCTTATCACAGTGTGTGCTTGCAGATGTTGCAAAACCCATCCAGTGTGTTGGGGGTCCAATGTGTTTGGGGTTTATGTAACACAAACCATGTCTATGACCCAAGACAGCCCCCTTGTGGAATTATGGGATTCTGAAGGAAAACATTAAAGCTTTATTGATGGCGTGACAAAATTAAAATTGTTGTTTGATAGTAATTTGTATTATTTGCTAATTTTCTGTCTTTGTGATCAATTACAGGCCTTCAGAAAATTCCTACCCTTATTTGACCGTGTGCTGGTGGAGCGCTTCACAGCAGAGACTGTAACAAAGGGGGGCATCATGCTGCCAGAGAAGGCTCAAGGCAAAGTGCTACATGCCACAGTAGTGGCAGTGGGACCTGGCTCCTACAATCAGGTGATAACCTTTTCTCTTCCTCTTTGTAAAGCATTTTTCAATAGGAACTGTATTGGCTTGTATAGTTGTTGGCTTTGAGAAATCATGGATAATGTTTGGTCTGCTGTTTTCTCCAGAAAGGGGACTTGCAGAAAGTCAGTGTGAATGTTGGAGAGAAGGTACTCCTACCAGAGTATGGTGGAACTAAAGTCACCCTGGAGGACAAGGTGCAGTACATTTTCAGTTCAACTATTTTCAGTTGAATAAACTGTTATTTCATTTGTGCCTCTCTTGGCTAATTTGTTTTCTTAATCTAACCTGCAGGACTATTTCCTGTTCCGTGATGGAGATATCCTTGGAAAATACGTCGAATGAGTCTTCTTTTTTTTTGGATGCTGTAGAACATGTCATGTCCCTGTTATCCCTGGAGCAGAAAATAATTAAGTTGCCTCTTTCATGTCTGTTTTTCTTTTTCTATGTTATTGCAAATGTAAATAATTCTAATTGCATTTTGTTAAAATAATAAAGGTGAAATGTTGATTATTGTCTTTTGGTCCATGGATTTCATACATTTCCTGAAAATAGTCAGGAATTATTTATTATTATTATTATTATTATTACAAAGATAATGCAAACAGAAATTAACATTACTGCCAAGAACACGAAGAACCAAGAACCCCTTGATATAATTCAAAAATCACATAAACTGTATGCTAAGTATATTTATATCACATTTTGTGACAGATCCAACAACTGCTATCTATGGCCTGTGTGTACCAGTTGCCTCGATGTTGATTTTCGGTGCAGTGCACAGAATAGAGCAAACCTAGGCACCTCATTCTCAGAGATTAATAAATGCACTTGTAATCATGTCAAATGGCTCAGGTAAACTTTTAGTCAGTCAGTTTTTCAGGAATATGCACCATCAGCACACAAGATAAGGTCATGATGCAGGACCCTGGTGCATTAATACTGTACTTACATATTCAGTGCAAATTTTTGGACGTTGGACGTTTGGGCCCCTGAGGGTCTGGTGCTTGCTTAACTCTGTTGGCAGCCCTGTCCAGCCTGGATTATTGTGTAGTTTAAGTTATAACAAAGCATCATGTTATGTAAACTGGTTATAGGGTTGATATGTAAAGGCTTTATCCAGTCTAATTGATAAACAGCTGTAAGACAAATGCCATGTGTTGGAGTATAAAGTACAATATGTCTATCAAATCAATGCAGTAGAAGTGTGAGTCAAATATATTTATTTTACAGTGGACTGAAAAAGAACATAAAGTGTACACTTTTTTAAACTAGAAAGATAATATTTTCATTGTTTCTATTGTTATCACCAGTCAATTTATAGGTTTCAGTCTTCTGTGTATCTTTCACTAGCCCATTTTATTTTTAATCTCTTTAGTTTTTACTATGTTGGATGTTTCCTGGCACGTTTTTCATTTCTTTCCAGTTTCCTCTCATGTCTGTATAATTATGAACGGTACTTTGAGTGTGCCAGTGCGTCCATTGCTTTGAGTAAAAAACTGTTGTCATTACTCATTAGTTTAAATGGAAATACAGTATATTAACTTTAATACAGTAAAGTTGAAGTGCCGCATATTTGCAGTTAACTACAGTAAGTAGTGTCTGTAAACATGTGGCCCGTGTATTTAAACTTCACCAATCCTAATGAAATGTAAAATTTGAGCGTGCCGCTTCGTTAATCAGATCATATCCGAGTTTACTGCTACAACACAGCCGCTGACGAACATCCGGGTATTCTGTCGAGATGGTCATGGCGGAGGGTACTGCAGTTCTCAGGAGGAATCGGCCTGGAACCAAGGCAAAGGTGCGTTTTACTCAGCAGGAACATGTGAACATTATTGCAAACAAGCCCCCACGACTACAGAATGCTGTCTCATTTTACTGGTGTGGTCTGACTACACGTCTTTTGTCGACAACTTGCTCGCAGACAACATATAGGAAGGGCCTGACCTGGAAATGGCCAGCTAGCTAACGTTAGCTTTCATCCGTCTAGTTCCTGGAGTAACGTCAACTAATACGACTGTGGGTTTTACTGTACATTTCGGAGCTCTGTGTGATTATCAGTGTTGCTGTGATAATGAAATAGAATTTTTTTATGGGGCGAATAAGGTTCGTAGGATGATCCCAAAACGCACAACCATGGCTAACTTAAACCCTGGAATAAATGCTCTTTAACTGTTTGCTTTGCAGGAAACAGTCGCACCCCCAGCTGACGCTATATAGCTAGGTTAATTAGCTAGTGTCATGTTAGCTTCGTAGCTCGGAGTAATGTAGGATACCGAAAGGCCGCTAACTTTGACGATACGACATTCTCTCACCAAAACTCGCAAAACAGAGCTTTTTTGTAACCATTCTTCTAACCGAGTTAGGTTCTTTTACACCATATATCATTTGCCCTAATTGTTGTAACGATATGGCTTTATGAATCCAATTGTAAAACGTCAGATTATAGCTATGTAGCAAAGTTTATGCCACAATGCCAGCTTTGTCCACTTGGAGTGTAGACTAAAATTGTTCTCCCTCCATGTATAGGATTTCTACAACTGGCCGGATGAATCATTCGAGGAGATGGACAGCACTCTAGCTGTCCAACAGGTGTGTTGTCATGTCATGTTGTGCGTGGGTGTGAGTGTTGCCTTCGGATTGGGTTTGTGTAGCATGTCAGAAGGACATAGTGACATCATTGTGTGTATGTTAGAGCTAAGATGTAGGCGTCGAAATAACGACGATCATCTAATTCCTAGATCATGATGAATTTGAAACGCAATACCTATTGTTAAACGTATTTTACTGGATCCTTCAGCTAAGCAAGCTATAGGTAAATAGTGTCTGATTACAACATTATTTATTATGATTTCAGTTGGCCATAAGGGCCAGATAAGTTCACAAGATAGATCTCTTGAAGGACAAGTTTGCACTATGCAATGTGACCGAACACACCATTCACATGACCATGTGTGCACTCAGATAAAAGGATGAATGTTAGCTGCAATGATTCCCCCTTCCATACTTAAAATAAAGGCATCCCGTTAACACTGATTCAATAGGAGTAATTTGGGACTAAACCCCAGTCCTTATTCAGTGAGAAATTGCATTCCTATAGTCAACTCTATTAAAACTTTCTTCCTTCAAAATGTATAAGTTATGGAATATTGACATGGACACAACATACTTTTGCTTAATTGACAGACATGAATTGCAATATACAAGCAAACTTTCTAATAATTCTTCAGCTGACTATTCGATGATGGCACACTCCTTACTTTGCCTTACTAGTATTGGTTATAAATTTCTTTATTTAAGACAAAATAAATTATATTTTATTATCTCACTCTTTGTGCCATTGCTTAGATTTTAATTTAACTTATTTAAGATGTTTTACTCTGAAGATGATTTTGATGAGTTTAGTGCACTGTAACAGCAGCAGCTTGTCTGATTTTGATGTAAGTGGCAGAAAAGGAGCTACCCTACTCTCTTCCCATTGACCTACAGTTCTGAAGTTTTCCAGATATTTAAGTCTCCAATTGGGCCCTTGTGACTGATCTGGCTAAATCAGACTACTGAAGTCTCATAATAGCTTCAGCTGACTGGACTGGATTCTGTCCCCCCTCTTTCAAATTGGAATCACATTAGGATCTCTTCACAGACTGTGAGGAGGGCTGAATGATTACGTGGCCATAAAATCTTTCAGTGTACAAATGTTTTTGTGAGGATTGAACCATAATATACTTGGAAAAAACATGAACCTATCTTTTAACTGTAATGGGTTTTAAAAGATCAGGAAACCACATGTAGGTGATTTGATGTAAATCTCACATTATGTAGTTTGATCACACAGCATACAAATGTATCTTCCTCCAGTTGTGTAGGCTTCATTCAGTTTTGAGACCTGATCCTTGTTTTAGTTTCCTAGAAAAACCCTGATTGTAAAATCTTTAGCTCACGTAGGCACTGTGGATTATCTGTATTGTGTTTATATCAAGGCGATGATCACAATGGTGCTGCTGAGTGAGGGTCTCTACTAAAGTGTGTTAACTCTTAATAACTCTGTTTCAGTACATTCAGCAGAACATTAGATCAGATTGTTCCAATATCGACAAAATCCTGGAACCTCCGGAGGGTCAGGATGAGGGAGTGTGGAAGTACGAGCATCTCAGGTATGTCTTGGAGTGTGTGGTTTTGTTTTTATTTTAAACATTTTATTTATTGATTTTTCAATAAGTTGATCCATTTATTTGGAGATATTTTTTACTAGTCATATTGCTGTGGGCTCTTTATATCACATGTTGGTATGGAAATGTACTGCAAAGACACAAAAGAAGGATTATTATTATATAGTTACAGATATATAACAACATGGCATCTACTGAGGTATAGGCATGGTGGATTTATATAAGAACGTTTAAGGGCCACTTTGAAACATATTGTGAAAATATGAGCAAGTATTGGGGTTAATGGAAAAGATGGAAAGATGATTATGTCAGGGAGAATGGGTTCTCATAGAGAACAGATTTTAAAACACAAATACTGTGAAGAGTTCAGACAGAATCTCTAAGTTTGACCATTACCAGAAATCATATAAATTATGCGCTCATGCTCATTTGTCTTTCTAGTAACTGTGCTCCCTGTTGTGTTTGTAGGCAGTTCTGCCTGGAGCTCAATGGATTAGCTGTAAAACTGCAGGTAAATGATCTAATTCTACAGAAAACACACACACACACACACACACACACACACACACACACACACACATATACATATACATATATATATATATATATATATGTATATATATATATATATATATATATATATATATATATATATATATATATATATATATATATATATATATATATATATATATATATATATATATATCTCATATTTGATGATGCATATATTTAAAGTTTCCGTGTGTAACTAAAGCAAATATATACATGACATTTAATTTAGGGGTTTAAAAGAACACTTCTTTGGAAATGAGCTGTTGGTTTACCTATTTTAAAGTTTATTTGCGCTGCATACTCTGCTGCTGGATAAGCGCAAGAATTTAAGTTACATTTAAAATATAGCTGCTAGTTTTGTACAAACTACTGTTAGTGTTGATGTCTCACCATTCAGTTTGAGAACTGTAGATTGAACTGCACTGAAGGAGATGCCATAATGTTATTCTAAGGAGGTGTGCTTTATAAGCATGTTCAGTGATGCTCGTCTTCTACTTCAGAGTGAGTGCCATCCAGACACTTGCACCCAGATGACAGCCACAGAGCAGTGGATATTTTTATGTGCAGCCCACAAGACACCCAAAGAGGTGAGTCAACGCGGAGCTTTATTCAAAGCTCATTTTGTCACTCACGGCTTTATGAAATAATTTTTAGCACCTCTCTGAAGATTACTGTTGCATGTTTGAATCCCTAAACATGATTTATTTGTCTTTGCCTTTGTGCTCTTAATGACCGTTGTGTGTTTTGATCTGCTGCATCTACAGTGCCCTGCCATTGATTACACCAGGCACACGCTGGACGGAGCTGCCTGTCTTCTCAATAGCAACAAATACTTCCCCAGCAGGTCAGTTTTCTTACTTGAATCTGTAATAATTTATGTTTTTGGCCGCTTGGAGGAGATGGAAACGAGCTGTGAATGAGAAACTGACTTACCATTTGAAAGTTAATGTGGCAACACAATTATTTTTTTGCACATGTGATCCTGCCTACCTGGCAAAGTTTACTCCAACATTCACCCGTTCAGCTTTGTTTTTTGCTACCCAACTCCTCAGGGAATCTGATAAGCTAGGTTAGTCACTGACTGTGTCTGTTTGCGGCTGAGCAGGTAGATTTCAGTTTTAGAGTTTCTTTGCTGAAAGCAGCTGGGTGCTGCTGTGAGAGAGACTGAACAGTGAGCTTCAACTCGGTACCAAATCTCAGTACAGTCAAAAGGAAGGTTCATCACTATGAGTGACCTCTTTCATATTGTCATGTGATGCATTGTCATTGTGAAAAGAATGCGGTATACTTATAAATGAGTTTGTGCATGATGTTGTTTGATGCTTGTCCCTGAAGGCGAAGTATATATCTCGCTGTCATAGAGAAGGGTGAGACTGAGAGTTGTACAAATGGAAATGATTCTGCACACTTTTGAACGCATTCATGAATATGCACTCCAGTCTACTCAAGTAAAGTGAAAAGTTCTTGAGTTACAAATGAAAGAATTTGAAAGAAGTTCATATCCTGCATTCTGTTGACTCCCTACACCTGGCCAGTTGTTGTGAGAAATTTCAAGTTCCATTTTTACGGCATTTTAACTAACTCTGTGTTACATATCTGTTTGACATTATCTACCCTGTTTGCTTTATCCCCATTCAACACTCATACCTGTTAGCCTCATGTTTAGTTTATATTCAGAGAATAAGCCCACAACACACATTTTATACAAATAATTGTTTGACCCCTTTACTGCCATCATGTCTTGAGCTTTGGATTGCTGTGAAAATCACCATAATACCATTGCTCTGGCTTACATTTAGTACATCATTTTTAACAGCTACCAAATGATTTGTCTTTCTAGGGTAAGCATCAAGGAGTCATCGGTGGCCAAACTGGGCTCCGTCTGTCGTCGCATCTATAGGATATTCTCTCATGCCTACTTCCATCACCGCCAGATATTTGACAAGTATGAGGTAGGTTTCTTTGGAGATACCTTATGAAACATATGATAAACACTTGAGACTTTTATTTTGGTCTGTGTATCTTTTCCATAGTTGACTAAAATGTTTCAAAGGTACAGTACTCTTGAATTCAGATTCAATATAACAAGGACATGAATATAACAATATAGGACTGTAACTGTAATGTAAGTAAATAATAGCCCTGTGCATAGTAAAAAGCAAATGTCAGGGATGACTGTCTAAAGTACATCCTTATGTAATTTTATGTAAATTTTATTTGTAAAGCTGCTCAATTGAATTGTATGTTGATGAATCAAACTGCAGAACTTCATTGTTGTGCACGTGTGTGTCTGCTTTTGCTTTTCTGCATAGAATGAAACGTTCCTGTGTCACCGGTTCACACGCTTCGTAATGAAGTACAATCTGATGTCCAAGGACAACCTGATCGTGCCCATTCTGGAAGAGGAGGCACAGAACACCTCATCAGCTGGGGAGAGCGAGGCCTAAGATTCAGCTGCTGCCATAAGGGAGACAAATGTAAAAACACAGTTTTACACATTACAGAGGAGACACATTCACACACCTTCATATACAGGACACACACACACACATACACATATATATAAAAAAATATATATATATATACACACTACAGTGTATTAAGGCTCCTGTCTAGTAACACTGTCCATGTCCCTCCACCCTCATCACCTGTGTCTGTCTCAAAGGAAGTAAGGGTAAAGAATACCAGGAGCAGAGTTCAGCCATGCCTGCAGGACAAGATGATGTTTTCTGTCCTAGTTCCACGCTGTCTATCTGTCTTTCAGATTCACTGTGTCTCTGCTCCCAGTGACACACTTGTCTCTGGATACAGCCCTGCTCCCACACTACTCCT
Source organism: Acanthopagrus latus (assembly GCF_904848185.1). NCBI lineage: Eukaryota > Metazoa > Chordata > Actinopteri > Spariformes > Sparidae > Acanthopagrus > Acanthopagrus latus. The sequence continues at coordinate 2,982,562 of NC_051047.1, read as the reverse complement.
TTAGGGAAACCCTCTCCTTTAATCTTCTTTAAGCAGCTGGATTTGCAAAAACCTATGTAACCATGGTGACCTGTATTGTTGACGAAGGCACACACTGACAGTCCGCCTCCCCTCTGTATATAACCCCCACTCCCCTCTCTCTTAATTCACTATCATGTTTTCTGATGGTGCTTCACTCTTTTTTGTGTCTGCTTCTGTTCTCTATTTGCTTGTGTTGCCTACCAGCCTGTTTGGGGGTGTCCCATGAAATGGATCACTAAATTAGCCTGCTGACTTATAACGCTATTAAAACACAATGTAGGTGTGTGGCTTGTGTGGTAGTGAACAAAGACAAACTTAATCTCTAGCTTTGTAAGTGTACTAGCAGTCAGATATTCTTTCTCTTTGGCCTCTGAAATGTTGTTTCAGAGTATTTAGGAAGGCTTGTTGGCTAACTCTGATCCTGCCTTGTGACATGCCCCCATTTTAATACTGTGTCAAATGTGACTGATATTCCCCTTTCCTTCAAATAATAGTAACTGAAACCCTGGCTGTAGGGGTAGACTAAGCTGCTGTAAGCCAGTTTTTACCCCTCTTAGCATTTGATGAGTAAAAGCCACAAGGAGGGAATATCAGCTACATTTTAAGTATTGGAGCACAACCTCCTTTCTTTTACCCTCTCCCTCATTAAGTTATTTTGTGGGAGGAGTCTTGTCAATCCAACCCACTTTTTTTTTTTAATGGACTAAAAAATTTTGTTACTGTCGACATTTTCATGATGTCTGTTAATAAAAAAGACCTATTATTCAGATCATTGTGTGGACATTAATACATTTAATTGATGCAACTGATGTGTAAAATCTAAGGGCTCAGACACATCAAATCCACATTACAGAACAAGTGGCCACAAAGGCTGACTGTTGCATTGTCTCATACCTGGCTGTGTATCGGCCAAAAAAACTGCACTTGAACACACTGCAAAGACTCCAGCCTTTGGTGCAGGTATGATAGAGGGAACTGTGTTTTTGACGTAACTCTCACTAGTATATACACTTCTAATCAAGAGTATGTATGATATTAAGTTGCTCATGGCATGCGCAGGCGAAACATAAGGAGAAATTGTACAGCGCAGCTGACTCTGGGCCAGGGGTGTCTGGGCCCTAACACTAAACGCAAAACTCTCAAACCATGGGAAATAAGTGTTTAATACAACTTTTAAAAAAACACTGATAAAAGAAGCAAAATGTACAACTCTCCATGATGGACTGGCTGGAACAATACTAACGTTTAGTCAACCCTGATGGGGACTTTGAGCTAAATACATAATTAAAAAAATGAATTACTCAAACTTGGGAAGTGTATACAACACTGAATACCTAAATTATACTTTCGGTGCATTTGATCCCTTTGCTCCTTCAAAACAAAATAACATGCATTACAATTAGGTGAGACCATTCTCGCAATGATGAATACTAACATCTAAGATATGTACAATGTAAATTTATCCTCTTTGAAAAGTAGTTGTCCTGGGCTTTGCATTCAAAGAAAACTCCACTGGTTCAGCATTTGCACTTCTGTAACAGTAATTTAAAGTATCAAATTGATGCAGCAGAACCACAGATACATATTTAACAAATGCTTCTTCCTTGTCATGTCTTATGGCAGCAGGTGCTAATGTAGCCCCAAGCTGTAAGCCTCAAGCAGTGAGCAGCTACAGATGTCTGTAAGCTCACTTCTTTCTAACAACACACCCCCAGCACAGCTCTCTCTGGAGCCACAAAAGGCTTAGAACAACATTTCTCACATATGCAGTAGTACATTGTAAGACCTAAAAACAAATACTGATGTGTAAAATCTGCAGAACTCCCCTTTAAAAAAGAGAAAAAAGAATACAGTCATTGCTTCAATATGATAATGCATATGTGTTTGAAGAACTTCATCCATCTCAGAGAGAAATGCAGGAGTATTACCAGTACCATAAAGCAGCAAGCAGCCATTTTGAAATTTTGACTGAAGTAAGAAACACGTACACCAACACTGTGGCTAATCAAATACTAAATAAAACTTTCAAACGTATACAAAACAAGCCATGAACTTTTCCAGAATGATTATTAAATGGCACCAGGTGAACTAAACTTTGCGCAGATGTGTGGACTCGATGGTTCTTCTGGGTCAATGCGCGATATGAAAGTTTTAAAATCTCCAGTTTACAATACTGAAAAGTCACTCATAGCACCTGTGACCCCACAGAACTCTAAAATCCTCGAGACCCTCTTCAGGGAAATACTGTTATCTGTAAAAAATGTGCAATCTTCGGCAGCTTCACTGAGCCCTGCTGGATTAAGGTGTTTTTCCACTACATTAGCTCTGGTTCTTGAACTAGTTCTGTTTAGAATCTTGGTGCTATTGAGCAAACCAGCCCATGTTTCCCCCAGTTTTAAGCAGAACCAAAGATGGTAATCAAGAATGTGTCATCCATTAGAGGTGTTCCACAACACATAACAACCATAACAACCTGTACAACACGACATGCCCCCTTGAGTTGTTACCTCAGGTCAAGGATAACATGCTATATTTATGATCCAATTTTAAGAGTTGAATCCAGTTTACTTTTTTGAAAACACTCTGAACAGGAGTGGAACTGGTTCCCTCTTGGTGGAAAGGCCCTCATAGTTTATCAGAATGTCAGTCTGTATATCATTAGTACCAATGTAGAAAGCAAACTGTGACAGTCTCCCACATGTGTGTGTATATATATATATATATATATATATATATATATATATATATATATATATATATAATATATTATATATAATTATATTATATTATATTATATATAATTATATTATATTATATTATATTATATTATATTATATATATATATATATATATATATATATATATATATATATATATATATATATATATATATATATATATATATATATATATATATATATATATATATATATATATACACACATCCTGCCTCAGCCTACAAGTGAAGACAAAAACTGTCTGACCTGTGTCACTTTAACATGAGAGGTGAGGGAGAAGTTGATGTAAAGGTGTTGAAGCATCTTGGAAGAAAAGGGAAAAGGTTGAGAGTGATAACAAATGTGATCATCTGTGATGGTACGCAAACCAAAATTGTAATTTGTGAGTTGGGCCAAAAAGAAAGGAAGAACACTTTCCCCTCATTTCACCACAAACAGTGCTTTTTACATAATGTGCAGAAATCTGTGCAAAGTTTTTGTGCTTGATCCCCTGGAAATCCTCTGAAGTGGATTTATATACTGTATGTGTAAGAGTCTCTCATTGACTTGTTTCCCTCCCCAACAAATCTGTATAAAAGTTTGGACATAGATCCATTTCTACATAATACCTTATCGTCATTATGGCTTCATTAAAAACATTTTTAAAAAGTGCCGAGTTCTTTTACTTTAAAGTCTCTGTTAAAAGGAAGGGGTCATTAACATGACGGCCAATCAATAGTTTGGACATCCAAGTTCATTTGGATGTTTTCTTCAGAATTCCAGCAGGTTAAATCCTTGACTTGGGTCCGCGGGTGAAGCTGCAGCTGTCTGTTTCCTCGCTCACATACAGGTGACTTCAGCCTTTCCCTCCTCCTGCTCAAAGCCACCTTCCTCCAGGTGGGACAGGGCGCTGGGATACCCCCCTCCGAACACCGGGAAGCCCCCAATGCCTCCAGCGGTCGGAGACAGCTCCTCTGAAGGGACAGGGTTGCTGACCGCACGACTTACAGAGCGACTGGACACGTCACTGTGCACAGACAGAGCCTGGAGACAGGACGGGGCAAAGAGAGAGGCGTTAGATTCATTATTCCCAACATTTCATGACAGACTTCAAGAATCTGACTCTGAATTATGCTTCTCTGGCTCCAGGATTATTTTCTGTGGTCGTGCACACTAACGTCCAATGATTTTTAGTCATGTTTCAACCACACTTACATTCTTAAACCAGAGATGTGGATTCAAGTCACTGTCAGACACTCATCTTGCAAGTTAAAGTATTATAACCTGACCTGTTCATTTTATGTTTGAGTACTTGTATGTTTACTCAAGCACTGTACTGTGTCTGATGTGCTTGTACTTTTACTTATTTCCATTTTCTGCTACATTATACTTTCCCTCTCTATATTTTGGAGACAAATACTGTACTTTTTACTTTTCCTTTTTTTGGACAACTTTAGTTACTGTAGCACTTAAGACCCTGATGATGTTGTTAGTAATCAACACCACTCAATGCGCTCGTAAAGCTATAACTGTTGGATTTCTTCCTTAACCTTCACTGAGCCACAGCTTTAGCCTGAGCGCCACCACAGCAAATTAAGTGCAACTTCCACTTTGTTCACCAGGGTGCAGTGGAGACACATAGATAGGCTTTCCCTGCACCTACACACTGAGGTCACTTAACCTTCCTCCAGTGATGGGTGATACCGAGTAATCGTCCTGTTTTTCACTATATGTTTGAACTATTCAAGAGACTCCCTGAGGATAACTGTTGCCATTTCCAAGAAAGGTCTATCCAAAATATTACACACATAAATGATTTTTGAGTAATAACTTATGACTATGAGGACAAGAAAGGTACAGGCATGTGTTCTTACACTGTCTGGTCTCTTATCAGCCATGTTCAAGCTCAAATGATACACCAGCAGGGGAATGTTTGCTTATTACAGAGGATGGCACCATGTCTCTAATACAGAAACACACATTATTGAACTCCTGCAACTAAAAGGCTAGTCTCTAACTGTCAGGGAGGTTAGTAGAGCTTTTTTTTTCTTACTGTAACAGCTGCACACTGCAGTTTAGAAACAGCACCGTGAGAGAAGTCAGAGTGAGCCAAAATTGTAAAGTAATGGCTGGACAGCTGGAAGTCACTGTCAAGCCTTGTAAAGTTGAGGAGAGAGAAACTGCAGATTTGAATGGGAATTCTCGACTTTTGACATCTTTCACACTGTCAAATTGTCATCCAACCGTGTCATTATAAAAATATATATCAGAGTCACTTTAAGTGTAATCTTTAGAAATACAGTTTAATGTTACCTAGCCTCAGTACATGTCTGTTTCGCAGCTCTTTCAAAAAATAGATTTGAAGGATGGTGGGAAAATGTGTTGGTTTATAATAAGTGTAAAGTAATCCCAGAGTTGCTCGGCCTCGACTCTGTATCACTTCAATCTGTCTTCCTCTCCTGTCCCCCTCTCACCTGGTTCCTAAGTTGTTCTGCTGCCTGACCTCTCACTGGCCTCTGGAGAAACACGACCTGCTTGGTGGCCAGGTTCCCATCACTACACACACAAACAGGGGTGGGTGTTATGTACAGGGCAGACTGAATTAACGACAAAAATGTTTTCAACAACATTCGTAAAGATACAGCGTGCGTATTATCTACCTGTCGTGTCGGATGATAGGAGTGGGCAGCACACATGTGAGCAGCCAACCAAACTCAGCCAGCGTGTGGAGGAGGGGCCCGTAGTCTGTTTTCACATTGGAGCCCTGGGCAAAGACAACATATGCACATGTAAGTGTTACTTACAGACAGGTCAGCTGATTTTAGGGACAGGCTCTGCATTCCCTCTGTGTGATGAGACTATTTGGTGATATTTTAGTATGGAGGTTCCTTGTTTTACGACCTGTTCTCATTTGTCCTGATAAAGTTTTGTGACTACATTATGCTGTGATCACAACCCATCACTTCCTGTATCTGTTCACTTCTATTAAAAACTCAGTAGCATTTCACTGGATGGAACCGCTTCATCTGTTAACAAGATTTTATTGTGAAATATTTGCAGGAATGTGTCGTGAAGAAATCAGCGGCACGACAGAGCTTCATCTGCAGCGACTGCCATGCTGTGGTATCACACCACAATAAAACATAAACAGTTTGTCTGAGACACTGCCACATGTACATCCACTGTGACTGAACCAGGACTATAACACTAGAATAATCTAGAACAAAAAAGGGTTGATGCAATTGTTCAGTGTATTAAATCAGAGCAATGGAGATTCCAAATGTGATTAGCAGGCACCAGGAGTTCACACCTGGCCTGTGTTTGGAGCTGGCCTTGATTTTTGTGTCAACTATTTGAGACCTGACTTCTCTTCACTTTTTATTATTACTTTGAGGAAATACAGTAAAAGTCTCGATGAACTGAAACAAGTACAGTTACTGAACTAGGCTGGGTATGATATTTTGTAGAGACAGTATTTTGGTGAACCTTAAACATGGCTCCAGAGTGTAACTATTTTACTTGCACATGCGTCCGTCCAAAAAAACGTGTCCAGTGTTGCACCACTATGACTGAAATATAGACAGCCGGATTATTCTCTAAAGTATAAAGTTGAAATATTTATGTATCTATCAATGAATATCTTTCATAATTTCCCATTGATGCTTTCGGTTCATTTATTTATTTGAGTTTGTCAAGCCCTTTATACTCAAATACTATGTAACAATTTACAGTCCTGAAGCAGTTAGGGTTAGCAGCCTCTTGTTGTATGTGGTTGAATAATGTGTTAGAAATGTAATCAACAGTTACTACTGGGAACTCCTAAAGTATGTGCTAGTACACCGATGCACAACAATGCAACCGATGTGAACAGTCTACCTAGGGCCCTGTTTGAAGACTCAGTGACCTGAAAGCACACAAAAGCTATTTTAACCAGTAAAGTGGATTACCCTTTATGGTGCACGAATTTATAACATGCATATTGTGTTTCTGCTGCTTAAATTGTCATCACTGTGATAATAAAATGTAGCTGCTGCCATCATAACTTCCTCAGTCCTGTCTGTGAGTATTACCGACCATTGAGCTGTCTGATGAGCCTTTGAACGATTGTGTTATAAAGTGTTCCTGGAATTTGTGGATCGTGTTTCATTGTTTCATTAGACATCACGTCCCTCACCAGCTCAGCCCCTGGTGCTGCGTTCAGTCTGAATCCCCACTGAGCCGCAGTAGTCTCCAGCCATGCAGAGAGATTTCGAGATTTGTCCTAACTCCACTACATTCAAGGTTACTCAAAGTTGGTTGTGGTATGACAGAGCTCTTAAAACCTCTTAAAATTGCTGTGAGGATGATTACATTTAGGTGTCGATTGAAAAGAGTCTTTGATTAAGTATAAAAACCTGGATGTCATAGTCCTCCAAATGTAAACATGCTTGTAGCCCATCCCCACCTCCACTTCTCATCTAAAAAGTCAATTCACCTGAATTACAAAGACATTTTCTAACTTAGTTGATTATTCTGCACTTTAAACAAAACTACTGTGTCCACACAGCCCAAAAACAACTAAGTGAGATAATACTTTTATGCATTTAACTGTTTAATTTAAGACCTACTGCCCTCTCATCCTGTACAAATCATGCTGCCTGTCTGATTTTCAGTTCATTTCATCAGAATGAGGCCCTGCAAAGATCATTATACCACATTCTCAGTCCCACTCTCAACACACACACACACACACACACACACACACACTCTACTGACCTCAATGACAGTCCACTGCTCTACGACGATGGTGTCATTGGCAGGAGGAGAGGTGCTTCTCTCTTCATACACAAACAGGCCCTCCAGTGACCTGGGCACCGGCTCGCCTGAAACACACATACACAATAAGTGTGTGTGAAACTGTCTATATCGTTATGTTCGTGTCAACATACGGTTCACAGGAGAAAGAATACGGAATAATCCACATGAATGGATCTTATACTGTCAGGTAGCAAATGGTCGATACACATTAAATCTTTTTAGTCCTGAAAGACTGCTGAGGAAAGAAGTCAGTGAGAGCATGTCATTGGGCTGATAATGACCCAGTTATCAGAAATAGATTGAGCTCTGTTTAAGTTCCCATGTGTTCATGAGAGGAGAGGAGTGCAGTGTGGAGGGCTCTACTTTCTGCCTGTGTGTGTGAATGTCACAGTGCGTATATTTCCATTTATTCCAGGCCTCAGAGGTCTACAAGTGATGTGCACGTCTGCTATGCTGCAGAGGAACAGGAAGTGAGGTTGCTAAGTTCAGGAAGACAGCTCCAAATATAGATGAAGAGGGAGAGAGGAGGGACAGACTGCAGTCAAAACAGGAAGTGTCTGATTTTGTGTGTGCGTGAATCACTGTTTTATGAGAAAAGATAATAATGCAAAGGGTAGAGGAAGAAGAATAACAGCTAACAACAGCTGCCCTTCAACCCACGACCCTTAGGCTGGTTTTGTTCTTTACTCCATTTATTGACAGGCTGAAGCCTATGGAAGTTAACTGAAAGAAACACGATTCAGTTATTAAAGGTCTGTTCACCCCGCTGCCATCTGGCGAGGGATACAAAAGTATCCACTGTCGTACCAACAGACTATGAAGCAGCTTCATTCCTCAGGCTGTAAGACTCTCGTGCTCATCCCCAACACTCCAAAATAAAAACAGTTTTGTTCTTGTGTAGCATAAAGGAACAGCAACTTACATTTCACTGTTCAACCCTCGGCTGCAGGATGACAATCTAATGAACCTTGAGCCTAACTGTCCTTTATCCATTTTTTTTTTTTTTTTTTACACATTTTTCTTTTAACTGGGTTTGCTGTAAATGCAAACTAAACATTTTCTACTGCTGCAGCTTCGCAATAAATGCATGGCCTTTTGAACAAGTTACAAGAAATGGGTTGTTCAGTGATTATTCATCAAAAATGAAACATCATTTTGCACACATCTATATCATCAGCCACCATTGTTGACAGTGGATGAATCTGAATATGTCAGGGAGTAGTGCATTCAGTCTGTTAGAGCTGCAGGTGGCAGGCTGCACACTCAACTTCGCAGTGAGGTAACCAACTCATTTTTCCCTAATTAACATTATCAGGTTCCCTGGCACTGCACAGAGTTTGATAGTGTATCATCTGTCGTCCGACTAAGCATTGATTTAAAAAAGCAAACTGATGGAGGGGGCGGTGCTCAAGTAATGTCATTGGTGTATGACCAATCACCATGTAACCCCCCCCCCCTCGTTAAGACATGCAGAGCAGACCTCAACCAGGTCAAGCTGCACAGAGCAGATCCAGCCAGATAAGAGGTCAATGCATCCGGTCAATGTTCAGTGGAATCCAGGGATTACCCCACAGGCACGTCTCTGTCACCTGATGTGTGCGGTGCCGTTTTGTTCCGCCCTCCATGCCGCTTCATAATCGCAATGGGAGCGTTTCAGAGGCAGAACGTCATGTGTGCCTCATATTGTTAACTTGGTGATTGACAATGACTAACGAGTCCTGCTTCAGCTAACATCAAACCAACCTTTAGGTGTGTCCCAGTAGACAAAGGAGTCCACCAATGACCAGCCTTTGCGGTAGTAGGCTGCAGTCAGCTCAAGCCAATCAGCCTCCAGGGCGCTGACCACCTGGCCCTTCCTGGAAACACGCATAGAGAGCGCCCCCTGGTGGTACTGACAAGCCAGTGAGTCCAGAGGAGCACAGCCAGGGGCCCAGGAGTGGAAGAAGACCAGCAACCTCAAGTCTGGAGGGAGGGAGGGAGGCAGGAAAGAGAGGGCGGATTATGAGAAATAAATGCACTTGTCAACAGGATTCAGTTTGACAGAAAGGCACCACATTAACCTACATTCATCACCGGTTACAACAGAGAGATAAAAGAGAAGAGTGCGATGTGAAGAGCAGCGAGTATCTCACCAGGACTGTAGGTGTTCTCCTCCAGCTCTCTGTCTCCCGGCGGTGTACCAGGAGGGGTGCGTGGAGGGGAGCGACAGCCCCGATTTGGACTGTGTACCCTGCCGTTGGTGATCCCGCTAACCTGCTGGAGCACCGAGCCGATGAAGCGAACGCCCCCCCGGGCACTGCTGTTCACCTGCCAGACAGACAACCAGCCACACAGTCACCATGTAGCTCACCATTACAATAAAGCCATGTTGAAGATTTTACTGCTCTCTTAACACCACACTAGTAGTGGTGGTTGGATAGTAATCAAATCCAGAAAGAACTGAATGTGTAACACTTCAGAAGTGTGAAATGGATCGCTTCCAGTGTTCTGGGTCTGTTTTGAACTGAATTTATTGGCATTTTCAGTGAGAACATGTGCGATGTCTCAGTTCCCCAGAGAGAAAACAGCATCTCATAGCACTGTTAACGTGCCGCTTTGTTTTACAATACTGATGGCTTTAATTTAATATGGATACCTTTATATGATCTATATGAGCAAACGTGACCATCAGTGAGAGTTATTCTCCACACATCAGATCAGTAAGTCAGATTAGCATTAAAATGTACGACCATGATTTTCATGCCTGAGGCACTTCAAGATGACTTGATGGAAGTGTGGATTCTTTAGGCCTAAAGGGTTCAAAGTTTCAGGTAATTGTCCTAAATGTTTTTTAAATATTCAGTGTTTCAAACATTTTAATCATGCTCCTGGTGCCGAAAAAGTATTTTCACACATCAGCTTCATGTACCTGAAAAAGTGGAAATAATCCTTGGTGATGGAGTTGACTGATTTGTAAAATGTATTTGGGGTGCTCATTTATTAGTGCAAGACAAATACCTCCTAAAGATGTTATCAGATGGCAGAAAGAAAGCTGTAACATGTAAATGGTTACAGGCTGAACCTCCAACAAAGACTGACTGGCACAGCAACGTCTGCACTTCCTGCGAAGGATGAGGAGCTAGAATGCAGCTCCCTCGTGTGTTCATGTCATTGAGGGGTTACGGAGTGGCAGTAAATATCACTGACCCTGTCGATGAGGGCTCTGACTGTGTCGCCCGTCAGTGACTCTCCAGGTAATGGCCACTCCTCCACCCTCAACATTGGCACGCTGTGACACATGGACGCCGTCTGCTTACTGAGAGCAAACACAGACACACAGAGACAAAAACATCTATTAGACAGCCAGTGAGACAGATTTGCAGTAACAATGTCTGACATAGCCTTTTTTTTTTTTTTTCTTGAGGTCACCAAACTTATTGAACTTGTCCAGCTGGAGGGTTCATAGTTCATTTGTAATTGTCACAGAGCTGCAGACACCAACATATTAATCATTTATAGTCTCAGCAGGAGATGGCTACCAGCTACTCTCTGGGCAATTACACAAAGGGTAAACAACCAGTTAGGTAACTGAAGTGATGACAGGTTATACTCACTGTAAGCCCTTTTAACAATAGTAAGTTTTTGTAAAATAACAGTCACATTAATATTATCCTTTAGTGCAACTGTGCATGAAAATACCATCATTAACATAACTAATTCTCTTCTACTGCCACAGTTATTATGAGATAAAAATCAGCATCATAGTTACGGTATTCCACGTATCAAACCTCAGAGATCAGAGACACTTCGTCTCCGTTGGCTGCTGTTGGGCCCCTGTTGTCGGGTGGATTTCTAGCCAATAGAAATCATGGCAGTCACAGAGATCAAGCCAAACCAAAACACAGTCTCCCCCTCCTCCAGACACGCCATTCTGACCTCCTACTATGGCTCTTCGTTAAATATGCAACTGACTTCATCTATCATTCATCTATTTACTTGACAGTATGGCTGGGAACATGTGGGCACAGTGGGAGGGCGTGTGTGACAGTCACACACAGCTAATCTACAGTAATCTTTACTGACCTATCAAAAGTACTTGATCACGCTGAGCAGAACATCCAACTCAAACTGCAGCCTTTAGGTATAGATGATGTGGCATTACACTGGTGTCACAGGGGTGTAGTCACCAGTCTACTGATATTATTATATTGTACATGAATATCTTTATTCCTCCTAATCACTACTTCAATGTCCATTTTTATGCCGATGATGCGCTTGTGGATGCATTTTTCCCCAAACACATACAGATAACCATAACCTCCCTAGAGGTTCATAACTTTGGCTTCATATTATCCTATGAAATTTTTATTATGGCCTGATAGCCCATAACAAGAATTTCACATTATCAGGCTGATAATCAGGCAATAATGGGAAAATGTCCCATTATCACTCAATTTTGCATCCTTTATTTTGTGAAATGATGATGATGATGACTTTGTAAATGATCCTATCACTACTTAGATATGCCAAATCTACACAAGTCTTGGCAAAACTATTGTCACTTACTAAGAATCATTTAAATAGAGAGAAATGCAAGACATTTGTTTGTACATAGAGATAATAATACACGTCTTTTTTCTTTTATGTCCAGACTTCCGATGAAGAAACAAAGAAAATCCTTTAAAGTAAGGGTCACTTATAGAGGGCTAAGATTTAAATGTTCGAGCTTCATTTTAGGGATAAGTTTAAACCCTGGGTCAGGATTTGCGTACCTGGGTCTGGGACGAGCAAGGATGGCGCGGTAGAGCAGGCTGAAGGGCAGTGACCGTGTTCGGCCCACAGACAGGATGATGGGGTGCAGGGCGGACAGGACGTAGCCTTGTGTGTAGTAGGGCTGCAGGGCCTGGGGCAGCTCGGAGAGGGACGCCACATACTGCACCGTCGGACGGCTTCCTGAATGGATGAGAAGTTGGAGAGAAACAAGTCAGTCACGAATTTATCTATTATTATTTTTGTAAGTTTATTATTATCTGTTATTTTCTGTTTTCAGATTCACTGGTTCAAGCTTCTGAAATTTGCTACTGGTCATTGTCATAAATGATAGTAAACTGAAAATGAATATGTTGGGACTGTTGGTTGTACAAAACAATCAATCTGAAGACACGATGATGGAAAATTTTCACCTTTATTTGACAAAAGCGCCCATTAAGAAAACAAACAACTGATTGACAGTGAAAATGATCCTTGGGTACAGCTTACCTCAGTCACTGTTTTATACTTGTAAAATGGTCTCGCTCCATAACTATTAAGACATGGCAATTGTAACACCTGGGTCATGTGACCAGCTATAGTGACGTACAACACAAGTGACTGCAGGGACATTTATTTTAACATGGTGCTATGCTAAGAACACAAATAACCACACCATGTCTGATGTTTGTTTTTCATACACATTCTGAGTCTGAGCTGAAACATCCTGAGCCCAGCTGTGTGTGATGGCCTCAAACACTGATGCAAGGTCTGTGTGTGCTGAGACAGTCTGGAAAAGATCAACCACTGACCCAGGCATGCTGAGGGAAACACCACAGCCCCACGCGCTTACGTAAAGGTTATATATACAGTATGTGCACGCGCGCGCGCACACACGCACACACACACACACACACACACACACACAGTGCTGCACCTCCAGCTGTGATGTCTGATGTGGTGTGCTGGTTTTCTGTCTGTTTCAAAGGTGTGGCTATATGAAATATGTCTATGTTAAGCTGTGCTGAGTATACTCTTCATGCTGCTGGGATATGATTATCATAGTGTTGTAACAAAGTGATTTTTCATTAGTGGTTCCTCTCATAATTATTGTTTGGATTAACTGATTAGTCTATAACATGTCTAGCCTGGTTCCAAGACCTCATCTCACATTTGTTGAAAGATTCAGTGAAGTGAAAAAAAAAGGAGTATAGTGAGATATTCAGGTGATGATATGGAAGAAAATAGTATTAAAAAACATGCACATTACAGTTTCCCAGAGGCCTGTTCTTCTTAAAGAGAAATAAAACAGAATATCCAATACATATTTGGCACTTATTGAGTTGCACAATTACTCCAATATCAGAACGGCTGTAAATTGATTTCCAGTTGATTGACTTTGCAATTAATCAACTAATCAATACTTGATTATTACCAGTGCCTAGGAGGTTATGTTTTTGTTTTTTTCTGTTAGTTAGCAGGAAATCTCCCAAACTAATTTGGTGTACTCAACATTATTCATCTAATTTCCAGCAAGTTACACAAAACACTCAAAGTTTGACTTGTAATTAAATTAAAATAAAATGTTAAAATAACATCACAATATTTCGGGGCCATATAGCGATACATATACCCAGATACTTTGAAATCTTTTCAAAAGCACTTCAAAAATGTTTGGACCGGGCGACAAAATCAAATATCATGATTTTTTTCCCCCCCAAATAGGCAAGTATTAGAATACGTAGAGCAGTCTGGTGAATGCAGAAAATGCCATCACTTTACTTGAATGCAGTCTTTAAAACCAGGAAATGACAACATGACATGTCACCACCATATAAAGATATCCAATTGGATATTGTCACATGACTTTCTTTCCATCAGCTGCCAAAATCTTTTAAATGTAGCGTGTTTCACATGGACTGTAATGACTCTTGAACACAACATGTAACTGCAACATTTGGAGGAAATGTACTCTATGCTACATCATGATGAATTCAGATGGCCAAACATCGGACGTTGTGAGTCCTGTTCACTTAAAATTTGAAAAGGGATGTATTTTATTTGTACTTATTTGTATATTTTTTATGTTTGTTTAATATCCATCTTAATATGCTTGGAGAACATTTTCATGTTCACCTTTTTCTAGTACCTTACTGTCCTTTTCTGATGATCACTGATATTTTTGATATACTGCTCATGTAGGTTTACTCTCTGAGATGATAGATGTTTCTCACTCTGAGCAGGTTGAATGGTTAAACACACTGTCATAACTGAACCCATCAGCCTCCCAACTAACTCGTGAATAGTCAATATGTCACCAAGCCTTTAGCATGGCCTGTTTCACAAAGACACGAGGACGAGCACCTGAAGTTTGTAGTTTCTTGAGAGGACTTCACCAAACTACTGTTGGGTTAATTATGGGTTATTCTGCCCGTGACATTCATGATTAACCTATAATTCCAGCAAATGTTTCACATTTTTACTTGAAATTACTTAAACGATTAATCAATTATGAAAATAATTGGCAACTTGTTTTCTTTTGATCGACTATTAGCTGCACCTCAACATGACTCTCTGTCACTGTATCTATTCTGATGAAGATCGAGATGCAAATATAACACTTTTTTCTTCAAAGCTACGTATATGCACTTGTATGGTCTTACCCTCAGGACTTAAATCATGGCACTGTTTCCTTCTTGTGACAAATATACTTCTTGTAAGTCGCTGTGAAGTGTCTGCTAAATGCCCTAAATGTTCTTGTAAATGTAATAAAAGTAGAGGGATAATGAATTTCCTCATTAGTCACAATCATGCACAGTCCAGGGAGTGTCGATGAGGTGTTTGTTGCTGGTTGAGTCTTGTCGAGTGTTGTTTTTCTTGAAATCCTGGCTGGAAATCCCTGTGACCATCACCATACTTCCTGTGTCCACAAAGAGTGGCTGTTCACTGAGGGGCTTGGCTGTGTGCCCCACACACACACGCACACACACATGCAAAGTCTACTTACTACACTAGTTTTAAACACACTAAATTGTGCATTTTGGATGTAGATTAAGAGACAAAAACAGAGAGAGAGAGAGAGCGAGAGAGAGAGCGAGAGAGAGCGAGAGAGAGAGAGAGAGAGAGAGAGCATTCCTCACTACAACCCCCCACATTCTCACGAACAAACAGCCCCAGAGATCAGGGAGACCAGCTCACAGCTGAGATCACTGCAGCCTCTCAATGGGCTGTCTGGCATTATGAGACTAAAGACCACCAGAACCTCAATGAGACCACTAAAGCAGGGGCCGGGCAAACACAGCTACAGTTTACGGGCATTCCTGTGGGTTTGAACTCCACTCCAAACGCTTGAGGTGAATTTAAATTTAACACGAGCATACATGTCACACATGGTGGACACAGTTAATATCTATGTATTTTTTTTAGACACGCAACTTTCAGGATAACTTTCTCTCCTTCAGAGGGCAGCCAGAGCATGTCGAGTCAAATATGGATCACTGGTGTCTGGAGAGTCACACCAAAAACAAAACCAGGCAACCATGCTGCAGTCAATGACTCCCAGGAGGACCATGATGTCATACATACACACACCTCTACCCAAGGCTTTTGTTGCAGCCTTTGGCTCCTCTCCTACCCTGCTTTCAGTCATCACACCCCCTCCCATCCTGCTGCCACTCGCCCCGTCAACCCGCACACTGAGGCCTCTGTTCAGTGCTGTGAGGGGGAATAAAAGGGGAGGAGGAGGAGGAGAGGAAGAAGGGAGGACCGGCAAAGAGGGTAAATAAGGGGGGGAAACACACAGAGGAGTAATGGAGAGGTGGGAATTTGCAAGTTATCGGGGGGGGGCTCAACTGAGGGCACAGAGAGGGGTGACAGAGCTGAGAAAATGGGAGGCAAAGGAGAAAGAGAAGGCGGGAGGAGGAGCGTTTAAAGCCAAACAGGGGTTACAAGATGGATTTTATGAGCCCATATGTGAATGAGAGAGCTGGAGAAGGTGTGAAAGGGAGAAAGCTGCCTGGAAACCAAGAGCAGGGACAACAAGAGTAACACGAGTGGGAAAAACAAGCTGCTCTGTGAGGCTGAACTCACACACTGCACTGCTTACAGCTAAATGTTCACATCAGTATGCTGACGTGCTGATGTGTAGCAGGTATCATCCAAGATGTCTTATTGTTAGGACCAGAATTGGCAATCAAGTTGGCCTCTGAGGCTCCATGACAGGCAGATACTTTGTCCTTCTTCTCAACAAAATACTATTAATTCAGTGAATTTTAATATATAGCCATTTTGCACAAATAACTCACTTAGGCCATTTAAATAATGGCAGGCTAGCAGTGGGGTTTACCCTGAATGAACACCTCCAAGATCTAAACTGAACCAAATTCCATGGCAATCCATCCAATAGTTGTTAAAATAATTCAGTCTGGACCAAAGTAAGGCACAGACTGTAACCCAGGATACAGTTGTAACTGATTACTGAGTATGAGTTGCCAGATTTGTACTGCTTTGCACTGCCCTTCACATCTCCTCTAAATTCAATAATCAAAATACTGACTTTAATCTGAAATAATCCATCACGGGCCATTCTGAGATTAGACAGAGATTACAGAAAATTGCACTCATCTCTGGAAAAAAATACTGTCAGGCAGACAGATACCCTTTCACAATCAGGACAGTCAGTTTGTCTAGAAGGTTGCAGTTCCTACAACATTTACCTCACCCACCTTTTCATTCTCTCTCTTCCAACCAAGGCAAGACAATTCAGGTTAAGACATCTCTCCACCACCAGCAAATCTCTTCCTATCCCTCCATTTATTAATCTAGTCCTGACCTGCAATCACTGTGCACCCTTCACATCATCCTCATACCCTTGATTCCCTTGATAGTCCAGTTCAAGTTTTTGCATGATACTGTTGCATGTGTAGGGAAGCCAAAGCTATTGTTCTGACAGGATGGCTTCTAGCCTCAGGCTGGCTAGTGGTAAGTCCTATGTTGCAAGAAGAATCAGGACATTACAGGAGCGTGCTATTTTTCTTTAGAGATGTTTAGTTCCTTACTTGTATGGCTACAGGATATCCAAATGGACACTCACACACTGAGCCAGCTCATTTCAAGAGGCCTTAAAGTGAGAGTTAGGGTCTTTTGTGGCGTTGTATGATGTATGTATTCTTAGTCAGTGTATTGCCTGCAGTAGATGACCGTCATCTCTCACCCACTCTTTGTTGAGAAGCAGCACGTAGCTCCAACAGGGAAAGCAAAAGCTGTGGGATTCATCATCTGGGGAACATGAATGTCTGTCCAAAATGACTTGGCAATCCACCCGTGTCAAGATATTTAGCCTGCACCAAAAATCTTTGTCTGAACTAAGACACCTCAATTAAAAGAGAAACAGCTGGACTCTGTGTCATTCTTTTCCTGTCAGCAATCCACAAAACCTTTAAAGACATGGTCAAGATAATCTTCTGACTGTCAGCAGGTTAAACCTTTATCCTATCCCATCTGTTCTACATCGTAAACTATATTACTGCTGAACAATTAATCAAGCACGATATGGCCCGGTGCGATATCCAAACCACAGAAGCTGCATGTTTTTGATAAAGGTAAAACTGACTTCTGGTAGAATGAGTTCTTCAACTCACAGCACACACGCTGTTCACGGGACAGGGCTAACACTATGAGCAGTTTGCAATGAGAGGATCAACTACAACTACTACTAATCTGTATGATTTCTCAATCTGAAGACAGATATCAGTACTCAGCCTGGGAACGTATTACCTATTAGATACTTTGATGTGCTGTCTCTGGCTCCTGGCCCCACGTCCAGTCTCCTCTCAGTCAGAATAAAACAAAGCCGAGATGACATGGAGCTCTGCAGCAACTGGGTAATGCGAGATAGCCTACATGGGGGATGATGGGTTTGACTATGTGACAGTAAGTCTGCGTGTGTCCCAGAAACACAAAGCAAGGTCAGCAAAGGGTGGAGTGGTATGATGATGATTCTTATAATGGCATTAGAGGTCTTTTCCCCTGGTGACTGTGGACTGCAGAGAGCCACTTTGCAGGGATATAAAATCTGTGCTGAAATCATATTTCTGCTAGTGTGTCTTTGTAAATACGCTAGGGTACTTTCTGTTGACAACTATGATGAAAATGCAAACATACCATATATTATCATCTTTTAATAATCTTTAAAAATCCTTATCATGATCACGATCATCATCATCATCATGAGACTATAAATGCAGGAACATCTGTAAAAGCCTCTTTCACTTCATATCATCGAAAGTTGTGGAGTGCTCCATAAATACCTGTCTGGAACATTCTGCAGGTAAAAAGGTTGACTGGTAACAGCTGATGATTGTGTATGAAAAGGGAGAGGCTCAGTTGTTCACAGTGAACATGAGGTTCATGACTTAGTCTATGGTACTACATGGTCATCGGCAGTAAACACAGTTTGTCTGCAAATGACTGAACTCTGTTTTTATCTGTTGTTTTAGACAACATTGCCAGGTTCTATGTTGTATTGACTGTAGGTTGGGTTACTAAATTGTTCAGTTACTAAATGGATTCAAATCAAATTGGATCACTGTATAGTCCTGCTAGTGGTCAAAAACTTCACAGAATGATGAGGCTAATATTGCTAATGAGTTCCAACAGGAGTGCTGGCTGGGTCTGTAAGACACACAGAGCTGGAGGTGCCGAAACTTGCCTGAACAAAAACCATGACAGAAAAGCAGTCCGACAAGACGAGCAACAAGAATATATAAATGCCTCTCCAAACTGTGAGCATCTGTTGCCCAGGTCCTCATCAGGAATGGAATGTACTGACGGATGAGTTATTAATGCTTCAAACATATAAGCCTCAGAGCTGGAGACTACAGTCACACCTCCTCAGCCAGTTGCTTTCAAGCTTTTGCCCTGAACCTGCGACTTCCACGCTCATACGGTATGGATTTAGCCACTACATGTAAAATACTTCTTGAGTAATATTAAAACATTGCAGTTTATTACAGATCCTTTGCAGTTTTTCCCCATACAAAGACTGTTCTTATATTACCCCAAACATAAGAAACCCAGATTAAGATTAAACCCCATCAAGGTAGATTCAACCCTAACTCAAATAATTTTGATTATTTGTAGTAGTTATTTGTTTATGCCACCCTGGTCATTAAGGCTTTGGTAAGACTACCAAAACAAATCCATTTTTGGTCTGTCCAGATTGTAGCCACGTTGATTTCAGGAGGTCTGGGCAGCAAAAGAAACACATTAAATGAAATTCGGCACTGGATCCAAACAACATTTGAAGATGGTTTGAAATGCAATTAGAGTTGGACCTCTTGGATGAGTATCAGTCTGGACACTCTGGACACTCATATCAGATCTCAAAGTTTCTTTTGGGTTACTCACAGCACGAAACACACTGTGACTTCAAGTGCATCTGAGCGGCTGAGATGAAGCCTGGCTGCTACTAGCAGCACAGAATGACGACAAAGCAGAGAACAACAGTTTGTGGAGTCACACTGAAATAAACTGTCTGCTCCGTGATTTGAAAGTGTGATTGTTTGGAGAGCTAGATTACTAATCATGCTTCCATGATGAAGCGTGTGTTGAGACAGTGTACAGAGTTACTCACTCCTACATCATTACCATTGCAAACCATGCAGATATGTTAGTTATCCCTGGATCCAAAAATCAGATCTGATGACTTGAAAATAATGTGGACACTCCATCTTTCAGATTTACTTTGAAAGACAAATTAGCCATTTAGAATGCATGTCTGCACAGACTCTTCAGACAGTGGCTCTGTATGGAGATGACTAAAACCTGATAAATAACAGATGAACTTCTGAATTGGTGAGTTGCTGTTAAAATAAATTTAAAAAAAGCTGCGCCAAGACGTGCTAGGCTAAGCTAGCAAGTTGACGTGAAGGTTAGAGCTAACTCCATTTGCATTACATGATGATGTGCGCAATCAGCAAGTTGTTATAGAGCTCAACTGGCAAGTTTATATAAAAAGCAGGGAATCTCTGTCTGTCTGTTATTCATATATCTTGAGAACCATCCATCTGATCTACTTCACATGTGGCAGGTTTGTTGCTGGGGACCAAATCAAGTACAGGGTCAAATTTGGTGCTATTTGAACACGTGACATATCCATTTGAATACATATTGAATAAACATGTGGTCTGTTTAGCAGTGGGGGCGTGGCTTCAATGCTCTAGCTTCATGGCTCTGCAGACTGAGGCTGGGCTCACATGCCATCACTGGATATTTTTATTTTTCTTGGCTTGGCTCTGACTGGGAGGTGAGGACACCTCATGTTAAATTTGGGAGCACATCAAATGTCCTCTCTGTCATTGAGGTGACTTCAAACTGGAAAACAAAAGCTGTGGAGAATTATTTGAAGTACAAATGCAGTCAGGTTTAAAGCAGGGAAAATGCACACTGAGTTGCACAGACTGACTATTTGTGGGGGTTTTTTGGTTTTTTTTTTCTTTCTTTTGGCAAAAAGGGAACTGACTGACTAAACCAAGACAAATATTTTACCAAATCATAAAATGAGTTTACTGAAGAAACGTTTATATTCATGAAAAAAAGAAAATCAGACATGCCTGCGGTGATGCCAGCCATCACCAGACTGCATATGACTACCAGAGGTTGAAACCACTCCAGTTTATCTTAAGCTGTGCCAATTATGGAGCCTTCACACTTTGAGAATGATGCATACTCACACATCGCTCAGTGATGGTCACACAAATCCAGGAAGACAGAAAGCCTCCATATTAAGGTGGCATTTTTACCATTTACTCATACGGTGAGAATGCATTTGCAGTGTGGTTTTTCTTTTCTGCCCTTCATCATAAGCAACCTAAGTGATGTAGTCACATAAAATACAGACATGCAGCTGTATACTGAATGAATCCAGCCATGTCGTCATCATTTGAGACTGAAAAAGTCTCAATGTTTTAGAGGTTGTTCTGGCACTGGACACTAAACACAGCTGGGTACTGCAAAAAAAAAAAACTCAGACAAGATTTTTAGGTTTATATCTCAACTGAGTTATGCAAAGTCTAGTAAATCTAGCTCTTTGGCATAAATGTAATATTTGTGTGTTTAGCAACAGTCAAACTTCCCAACAGATACAAATCACAAAGGGAACATCTGAGATGTTTTCTGACTGCTGGTGTACACCACAGGTTGTCTACAGTGGATCTAGACATAATCTATGACACACGCACACACACAGACACACACACACAGTCTGAAGTTCTGTATTTATAAAGACC
Source organism: Acanthopagrus latus (assembly GCF_904848185.1). NCBI lineage: Eukaryota > Metazoa > Chordata > Actinopteri > Spariformes > Sparidae > Acanthopagrus > Acanthopagrus latus. The sequence continues at coordinate 2,961,012 of NC_051047.1, read as the reverse complement.
ATCTGAGAACCTAGAACCCATGACTCCCTGCTGATGACAGGCACAAAGAATGAAAACTTTCCACAGCTACATGCAGCAGAGGAGCATTCGCCACTGTCACGGGTCATGAACCGTGTGTGTGTGACGAGTAACAGAGAAAACTCAAGTCAGTCAACAAGGAAGCACTCTGGTAAAATGAAATATGCCAAATTAATTTGTCTAACTCACTGTTGTACACTGATGTGCACTGTAACAGGGTTCAGAGGACATATTCAGTGACTTTGGAAAGTCCTTAAATAATGGGTATCCGCATTTACCAAGTTCGATCTCATCTAAATGCTGATTAAATGTGTATCTAAAACATTCAAATAACAGTGGTAGCTAATAAATCTGACAGATCTTTTTTTTCTCAAGCTAACTGCTCGAGATACTGAAGTTCAAAAACATTACGTTTATAAGCTGCAAAATCATTAATGCGATATGAATGAAACATGAGGTGAAGCGATCTGCTCGAGAAGAAATCTATCACTCGTCTCTCATTTCTGTCACAACTGCAGCTTCAAGGTGGTGACACTAATCTTCAGGTGAGTATAGACACCGGCATTACAAAGCAGACAAAGAACAACTTACTCTAGAAATGATCAGCGACAGCCAACATGACATGCCACTGTGGACTTCTGTCATTTTAGCCAACAAAAGCAACACTCAGTGCCAGCTACAGATGATCATATTGAAGAAAGACTAAGTGGAAGAAGTCCTTTGTCAGGTGGGCACAGTGAACTGCACCGTTGTCCAGTTGATAAACCCAGTCATTACCACACAGAGGAGGGCCCTCAGTCATGAGGGATGCCCTCTACATCTCCACATAGCCAGCCGCTGTTTGATGCCCCTGCACAACCTGAAGTTGGGACGAGGATCGTCTTGTGTCTTGAAGGACAGCCAATCGGATCCTCGGGCTCAGCGCCGGCGAAATTTTTTTGGGTCTACCACTTGACTTTTTTGTTCCATAACCCTCATGTCTTTTAAGAAATTCAAAATGACTGTCTTACTGCGTCCAACCTTAGCAGCGATGGTGCGTTGAGAGAGGCCTTGCTTATGCAGCACAACAATCTGACTACTTTCAACGTGAGAAAGCTTTTTGGCTTCTGCCATCAGGAGGTCATGACAGTGTGAATACCAGACAGAAAATGACATTGAATCCAAATTTTTGCGCAGATTTCGACTTTTAAAGGCTGTGGTCTTAAGCTTTGGATCAGCTGATGAACAGCCTATTTCAGTTTAATTGCTTACTCAATTTTTTTTTTTTGTGTCACTCCCATTTCTTCTTTTTACATTTTAAAACTCTACTTAGAACCTTTTTAAAATCCAACAGTGCAAAATGTTAATTCTTGAAATTTTTCCACTGGTCTTTTGATCAGGAGTGTGTCTTTGGGTCTGAGACTGTTGGTGTGACAATACAGGACTTCACTTTGTGCTCTAAAGAATTGTGATGAGCATTTTTCTGTGCATTAGCGATAATGAAAATAATCACTCATTGCAGCCCTACTTGTATGACAGGATCACATGCAGACAGGACTGGATCCATGCTGAATGTTGGACGATCATGAAGTCATTAACGGGGGGGATACAGACTCTACTTGTTGATCCCCTTAATTTGGAAAGCAGCACTTTCCTCCCTGATTCATTATCGTGCCAGCCTGCTGTTTGCATGTTAGGCTCCCATTCAGAACTTAATCAGCATTTCCTTCCAAATAGGTCACAGTCTGAGGACCAGATGAAGGGATTATCCTCGAAAAATGGCAACCGACGGCCATCCGAGATTACCACACATGTTCAAATTAGACTCCGTATCACAGCAGGTGGATTTCACCATGCCTACCACATGGGAAGGGGTGTGTGTGTCAATGAGTGTGCGTCCATGTGTGTGCCAGGGGGAGAGGGGCTATTGGCGAAGGCAGGAAAAAAAACCTTGCGTGACCTATTTCTAGATAGGCTGAACGAGCAGCTCTGTTGCTAGGAAAAGTCCAGAGTCAGATGCTGTAATGTTGCACATGTGTAGCTGGCAACAACGTGAAAGCACCTTAAAATCAGTCTGAGTGGAATCTAAAAGCATGAACATATCATGAAAACAGTGTAATGGATACTAACTGCAATCTGTTATTTCACTTGAGAAGCATCACAGGAAAAGACACTAACGTGTGATACTACGTTCAAATAAAACTACCATAAACTGGCTGTCTGATATTTATGACCACTTTACGACAAGGAGGAATGTTCCAGTCAAAAGAAGGAACACGTAGGGATACTTTTTGAAAATGGCTAAAACCGATAATATTATTCGGTTTTTAAAAAGGGGCCAACAGAATGGCTTACATCCCATTTCTAGCATTCTGCTACAGATTTTTTCAGTTGGTAGCGATAAACAATGATGACCTGTTTCTCACGGCCAATATGGATACAATATTTGATATTTTCACATTTTTGCAATTAAAACAAAAGTTCAGAACCTGTGGCTTTATTCACACAGGAGGGTAAGAAAGGCGAACACGTAGTGAGCAAAGATGGCTTCATATTCCACAGCTCTAATACCATTTGTTGTGTTAAAACGGAAAGACTTTTTTGCACATTGCAATCATGTTGTCTGTGAAACGGGAAAAAAAAAAAAAAAAAAAAAAAACAGCATCAGGCCAGATGTTTGGCTCTACACAGGTGCAGCAGTTTGACTTCATGAGGGACCACAATGCACTGCATTACTCCTGGTGTTTCTCTGTGGATGGCAAACCAATTTAAAAAAGGTACATGCCACCCCTTAATGAATCCATATGTACACACTGTGCCTGAAAGTAAGTTGGCTCAATTTATCAGCTATAATTTCAACAATACTAATATATAGCTGATAATATACATTTCCTGTTTGTTACATATTGTGCATCCCTGCAATGTGTTCAGCTTCATTAAGATGATGTGTCATGCTCTGAATATTTGATTGATACTGTAAAATGTAGGAGAGCAAGTAAAGATCATTTTCACTGTTTATTAATCTATCCATTATCTTATTTATGTATCATTTAATGTATCAGAACATATTGAATAATACAACTATAATGTCCAACAACCCAAAGTGACGCCTTTAAATGAACACAATCACGACCCAAAGTCTCTGTCCTGACAATGACATAAACCAGCCAGTGTTTCTGGCTTTAGATGGACAAAACATTAAGTGATGTTCATAAGTTTGATGATTTATTGTATTTATTATTTTGTATTATTATTATTTATTTTCAATGAACATATCTAATAACCAACTAATCCTTTATGATCAAATAAAAGTTTCAGAAAAGTTTTCAGTGCCCATGGAGAGATGACCAACACTGCCAACAGACGGATAAAAACTCAAAGCTACCGGATTTTCTATCAAACACGACCGAACATTACATACTCACATCCGAACACCTGGAGGCAGAACAATACTCGTCCAGTGTCTGTTTGAAAAGTGACTCGTCGATTTTTGAACTGTTGCCGATTACTTGGTTGAATGATTAATCAACGCATCATTTCAGCTCCAAGTCCAGCACCAACTCAGATCCCACTCATTCAAATCTAAACGCAGAGGGCATCTAGAAACTGTGACATGTTGGTGCTCAACAGGCAGCCTTACCTTCCAGGCTGAAGTCGAGCAGCACATACTCGTACACAGTATCCGTCTTGGTCTCCACTTGTGGTCTCCTCAGGGTGGAGTAGATCTTCCCGGGGCTGCAGTCCTCCGGGTCTTCCAGTTTCCGTAAGCCGCAGCCCATGGCCTCCAAGGCGGGGACAACCGCTCGCTGAGCGCGGTGTGAGCAGCGGGAGAGCACCGGGGGAGCAGCGGGGGAGCCGCTCTGCCTGCTGCCGACAGACACAGACACACCGAGCTTCTGTTGAGCCTTCAACTTTAACGGGACCGCTCCATCCCTCCTCCGTCCTCCCTGCTAATCCCTCTGAGAGCTCACAGATAAGCAGCGGCGGAGCGGAGCTGGAAGAAGTGAACGCCAGCCGTGTGTGAAGAGGAGAGCAGTGTGGAGGATTATTTTCTGAGGCGGCTGTGTCTTGAGAAAGTGTCCCGCTGATGTGTCCGCTGGTCAGAGGCGTGGAGAAGAGGAGCTGCCGCCCCTGGAACAAACTTTCCCCACCGTCAAGCTAGCACGGACATCACGACTTCCTCCCCGTATTTCAAAATAAGATACTGACGTATCAGCAATTTTATTGCAGAAAATTCTCTCCATAGTGAACATTGTTCACTTTTTGAGTTTGTGATCGCGATGTTTTTTTTTATTCTTATCCGAACCATTATCTGTTTGTTTGTTTGTTTGTTTGTTTGTTTGTTTTTTAGCACTGTATGGATTTGTGACTTGCTGTCTAAAAGCCTGGGTTCTTACAGAGGGGTTTCTCTTTGGAACTGAAATAATTTGTAAATCAATCAATTTAGGAATTCATTCACAGCCATTTAGATGACTGATGAACTTTTTGAAATAGTTTTCGTTCTTATTAAAAATGTTTTACTTAAATAATCTATTTGACTTACTTGTGTTTTACTTTTCACCCAACTTTCTACTTCCATTCATCTACATTTCAGGGGCCTTTTTACATTTTACTTGCACAAAAACACATGGAAAGGATATCAAATATGATGTTTTGTTATAAATTTAACTACCCAACAGTTCAAGTAGGCCCACAGCTAAAATGATTAGTCAATTAATCTATTAATTAAGCGGCAAACTTTGGTTTGGTTCTCTTTTTTGCCATTTTCCTTGCCAATTTTATGGTTCTAGCTTCTGAAATTACAAACTGTAATACTGTTTCCCGACAGGTTCTGGATCAAACAAGAGATTTGTTTCACATTATTTCTGCTAGTCACACAACTGTCAAGACTGACATGTGTACACTGATTGTTTCCATAATAGTGATAGAAGTGAAGAAAAATGTATTCCAATAAAATTCTAAAGTATACTCACATCAGGTTTTCTCATACTGCTTCCCCGACTCAAGTTACCAGAGTCCAAAATATTTTCTGAGCTATAAGTTCAACAATCTAAACAGATTTTATGTGTGAGAGACTAAAGCAGCCTCAGACTGTGCGACTGGACAGCAAATGTTGGGTAATTTCACTTAACGAATATTTCTGTTAGCCTCTTACGGTTCCCACTTCATTTAGCCCACGCTTTTATTTTGAAGTGGCATAAGCAGGCTGTGACGTCAGTCAAGGGTTTCTCTGTTTCTATGAAGTTTGAAGAAGATGGAGAAAAGTTAGGAGACGGTATTATATTAATAAATCAATATTGAAATCCCATTCAATCCCAGAGGAGACCAGTGACGAATATAAAGAATCTAGACTTGTACTACAGGCCCGAACAGACACAGTGGAGCTGCCTGGCGGGAGGGCAGCGGCAGGACGAACAGCCACATGGCTCATTAAGAAGCTGCTGCTGCTGCCAGTGGCGGTCCCAGCTTGCATGACGCCCTGGGCGACCCTCACCTTCAGTACCCCCTCCCCCCCAAATAGGCACACAATATCTTTACATGAAACTAATATTCACAGTATTATTGTGTAAAATCAGTCTGTTGTTCCGAGCACCAGCTTCTTGGCTGTGGTGTCCTGGGGTGCAGGCATCATTTACCTCAGTGTTATTTTAACTGCCCCAGCATTTTATTTTATAGCTACTTAAGCATTTGTATATGGTATTTTATTGTTTTTCGGATGTTATATACAATTATTTAATGTTTGTATATTTGCCCTTCTATCTATCTATCTATCTATCTATCTATCTATCTATCTATCTATCTATCTATCTATCTATCTATCTATCTATCTATCTATCTATCTATCTATCTATCTTAGCAGTTCATGATGTGATTGACTTCAGCCTACTAATTGCATTAGTTGTGCACTATTAGATGGATCCCCTGCTTCAGCGCTCCCCCTTCCCCTTCCTCCACAATCTCTGTATATGAGAATTTCTCAGCAGCAAAACTCAGGGTACCCAGTCACTCACTCCCCACACAGCAACATGACATAATTAACTTGGCATGTAAATGAACAATACAAAAACCGGACAGAATTGACACAAACAAATCTAAGGCGGCTGGTAGGGTTGACCCGCCGAGATAAACCCAGAGGTGGCTGCTACAGAGCCGGTTACTGTGGGAGACTGTCCACTCTCTTTTTTTTTGTTGTGTGTCTGCTCATGCCGCCACTCTACAAAAGCCCATGTTGCCTATATGCCATCAAACTTTAGTGATCCTCAGACTTTTCATGCAGTGCTGTCATCTCAAAGTTTCTCCGCCTGCTACTGATGACAATACCTGAAAAACATGACATTTCATATTGGCTAATTACCAGCTTGTTTTCATTGTGAGCATGTAAGCGTCTCTGCCTCAGTTCAAATCAGTCCCATGCCCAGTATAGAGTGATGTACGGATTAGGTGTTTATGTCGGCTAACCCAGAAGTTAGCAGGTCCCTGGTTCCCTCCACAAAAGCCTACGGGATATTTCAATTGGATTTTTTGAGTATCGCCGAAAATAATCTCTGTGACAAACACAAGTTTATGACACGTTAACATGTAATTTAGCAGAACAATCTTCAGAGATGAATGCCACCTTCTGTGATTTTTGAAGTGTGTTCTGATGTTATCCAATGAAAATGTAACAACATCCGGACCTGTGCTGAGGGGCCACAGAAAGTGTGGCACCAAACAGCACACACCTAATACTGCTGACCTCTGACCTCTGTCACTCACTGATTTCCATTTAAGACCATTAAGTGCGCAGAGTTGAAAACTGACGCACAGCAGGCGGCCAAGCAGACACTCCAGCTTAAGTCCCTCATTAGTGATGGTGATGCACATAAAAGTGTTCCACCGTCTAAAGCCAGATCCCAAAAGTTTATCACCAGACTTTGTTCCCTGCAGGTTTACATCATAAAACAAAGTACCTTTAACTGAGGCCCGGTTGATCATCTCTCAGATGTACATATTTTCATCAACCATTGTATCTTTTTGGTGAACTTAAAATAGCAGATCTTTTGGCCAGTTGGGAGGAGCAGAAACAAGTGGTGAATATATGATTGACATATCCGCTTTACAACAGTTGCTTGTTGATAGAACATGAATGAATGAAAGATCTTATCATTCACTTGGTGTTGTGTTTCAGCTCCCCTCACACCATGTTTTCGCTCTGTTTTTGGTCTCTACCCGCTCTTTAGGGAATATGTCTTCAAGCTGCTAAATACAACCAAATGACCAAACAATGAGCTGAAACTAATTATAACGCTCTGTAGGCGGAAGGGAGCTGCAGATTCAGATTGATGATTCTCTGTAAGTTTTTAGAACTACGAGCGACCCTTTTGGCATTGTCAAATATGAACTGGATTTCAATAATGTACTCATGTTTTTTCCAAAGTTTCTTCAAGCAAATTTGTGTCTAAAGTTGCCAATCAGTTGATAAAAATGTCCTCCAGTTTGCTATTCTGCTAGTAAGTGTAGATCTGGGGCCTGTTTTGTAAGTTACTTGAATAATTCTGCATCAATCTGACTACAAATGATTTTATTTTTATTTAGATTTAATTTCTAAATCATGAATGGTGTCTATTTCTCTGTTTGTCCAACTTTCCTCCAACAGGTCAAATAAGCAGACAAGGTTATCAATAAAATGTAATCATTATTATGTCCCTGAAATATATTTTAATCTAAAACTGCAATATAAACTTCACATGAATCTGAATCATCTGTATGTATTTCACACACATGCACACAAGCACACACACACGCACACACGCAAGCGCACACACACACACACACACACACACACACACACACGCACACACACACACACACAGTGTTATAAGACCTGAAGTGAGAGTGGCAGCTGAGGCTCTGAGCCAGTAACGCCAGCTGCATAACCTCATCGAAAAAACCACTGCCAGGTGCTGTCTGTCACACACACACACACACACACACACACACACACACACACACACACACACACACACACACACACACACACACACACACACACACACACACACACACCATACAGCACTTGCATCCATTTCAGCTCTCTACTAATTGCTCATGTGGTCCCATTGTAGAGAACCTTGGAGAGGTAATTGTTCTTGAACCATTTCTGTTTCAGAGAACATGACACAGACCACTTGTCGGTGATGTTATTGTATGTACAAGACATTCATTCATATTTATGATAAAACCTTTACATTAGAAAGCTTTGGTTTATCATAAACCTCATTAATCTGCAGTGACTGCTACAGGTCACACTTGATAATTGGAACAGTGCCCCATGTGCTTTCCTGTCTGATATTTTTAGCCGACTGCTGTGTTGTCTGACTGAATGAAAGGAAGGAGAGGAGTGAAGGACGCAGCTGGGTGGATGAGAGGAGTTATTAGAGGAAAGGAGGACAGCGATGAAAATCATATATATATATATATTCACGCTACCAGTCAAACATTTGGACACACCTTCTCATTTAATGTTTTTTCTTTATTTTCATGACTATTTATGATGTAGATTCTCACTGAAGGCATCAAAACTATGAATGAACACAAGTGGAATTATGTAGTAAAAAAAGTGTGAAATAACTCTCAATATTTCACATTTTAGATTCCTCAAAGTAGCATCCCTTTGCTTTGTTGACAGCGCTGCAAACCTTTGGCCTTCTCTCAATGAGCTTCATGATATAGTCACCTGAAATGGTTTTCACTTCACAGGTGTGCCTTGTCAGGGTTCATTTGTTGAATTTCTTGCCTTCTTAATGGGGTTGGAACCATCAGTTGTGTTGTGCAGAAGTCAGGTTGGTACAGAGCTGACAGCAAGAATTAGAATTCATATTATGGCAAGAACCAATCAGCTAAGTAAAGAGAAACAACAGTCCATCATTACTTTCAGAACTGAAGGTCAGTCAGTCCAGAAAAAGCCCCAGGAAAGGAAGACCAAGAGTCACCTCTGCTGCTGAGGATAAGTTCATCCGAGTCACCAGCCTCAGAAATCACAAGTTAACAGCACCTCGGATTAGAGTACAGATGAATGGCACACAGAGTTCTTGTAGCAGACACATCTCTACATCAACTGTTCAGAGGAGACCGTGTGAATCAGGTCTTTATGGTCAAATAGCTGCTAAAAAACACTACTAAGGAAAAGCAACAAGCAGAAGAGATTTGTTTGGGCCAAGAACCACAAGGAATGGACATTAGACCAGTGAAAATCTGTGCTTTGGTCTGATAAGTGAGATCTTTAGTTCCACCTGCCGTGTCTTTGTGTGATGCAAAAAAGGTGAACGGATGGTCTCTACATGCATAGTTCCCCCCGTGAAGCACAGAAGAGGAGGTGTGATGTTTGGGGCTGCTTTGCCGATGACACTGATGGGGATTTATTCAAAATTGAAGGCACACTGAAAAAACATGGCTACCACAGCATCCTGCAGCGACATGCCATCCCATCTGCTTTGTGTTTAGTTGGACCATCATTTATCTTTCAACAGGACAATGACCCCAAACACACCTCCAGGCTGTGTAAGGGCTCTTTGACCAAGAAGGAGAGGCATGGAATGCTGCACCAGATGACCTGGCCTCCACAGTCACCTGACCTAAACCCAGTCGAGATGGTTTGGGATGAGATGGACTGCAGAGTGAAGGCAAAAGGCGGTCAGCATCTCTGGGAACTCCTTCAAGACTGTTGGAAAACCATTTCTGGTGACTAGCTCATGAAATTCATTGAGAGAATGCCAAGAGTGTGCAAAGCAGTAATCAAAGCAAAGGGTGGGTCCCTTAAAGAATCTAAAATATAAAACATGTTTGAGTTATTTCACACTTTTTTGTTTACTACATAATTCAGTGGGAATCTACGATGTAAATAGTCATGAAAATAAAGAAAAAAATGAGAAGGTGTGTCCAAACGTTTGACTGGTAGTGTATATATAACCTGCAGTTGTGTTTTGTCCAGCTCTGGACAACCGTTAACTTCCTCCCTGTTGCATTTTTGGTATAAGCACTTTATAAACAGAGTTTAAACTGTAAATATTCCATTTCATAACCATTAATAAATGCTAGTGTGCAGTTTAGTTGTAAGCAGTTATAATGGTTTGATAATGTTATGAGAAACAACTGTAACTCCCATAAGTGAAAACTGGTGTAATAACATATAGAAAATAAAATATGTTTTCCTAGGAGAACACATACTGCACATTAATACACACTTAAACATGATGTTATGCTTCATTATAATGTGTTACAAACTATTTATTAAATGTATGCTGCTTCAAAAAAGGGGACTAAAGTAAAACAACAAAAACAAATGAACAAACAGCTCCACCGAAGCAGTTTAGAAACTGAATAGTGATGCACACTTGAGGATTTTGCACTGGACACACAGTCTGCAAGGAGCATTATTCTCAGCACAGCAAACAGTGACAGACACATGCCGGCCATCCACACAGAGCTGCGGGATGAAAGAACGCTTCGAAAATAACTCCAAATGGTTTAAACTCGACTGAGCCTCGGCCAGGAAACCGCTATCATTGAGGAGCTCGACCCGGCCAAGAGGCGTTGGGAAGGAAACCTGGGGCCCTCCTTCACTAAACACAGACCTCAGTATGGGAAGGAACTGGCCAGTTTATACAGCAGTACATTAAACACTCATGATGACGTCTGGCGTCCTCTGTCTTCCTCTCATAACATCATCATTAGGTTAGAGATGATTCTCAGGAAGCTATTAACATCATGTAAACTGATCGTTGTTTTATTTCACTTATTTATTTTGCTCAATATGCAGCGTAAACATTACATGACAATGTCTTTTTTTGTTGACATTGTTTACAGAAGCATATATAAATATATTTCTATTCATGTGATGACAAGTCAACCATGAGATCAGATAAAGTTCAAAGGACAGACCCTTTTTCATAGGAGGAAAAGTGAAAGATGGCTGAATTCCATTCAGCTGGCTCAGTGTCAGGCCCTGGAGTTGTTCATGCTGGTTCGCTATCACACAGTCATGATTTAATTGGACACTTATAGAGCTGAGCCACCAATTAAGGAGTGTTATGTAGTTTTGGAGAGTAAACTCAATTTCAGAATTGTAATTAGAGTCAATGCTACAAACTCAGAAATATTTATATATTCATACGTGAATAAACAAGCTGTTCTCAGAGGAAAATAATAAAACTCTGTTTGAAGCTAGGAAGATGGCAGCGTCTGTCACATATAAACAAAGTAAAACAGGATAAAATTGTGTTGTCCTTTAAGGTCAGTTTGTTTATTCAGTTTATTCAGACATGAAGACAGAGAGTTTGTGTATTTTGTCTGAGTGTACCTTTAATGTTATTAGTGACACATGTGCTTTTGATTCTCTGACAAATCAAAATGTCTTCTGTGAAAAGGGCCCATGACGACATCCACTGCTCTCACAGTCATCTTTAGACTGATGAAAAAAAGAGTGGAAGGTCCTGATTCTGCTGGGACGTGTCCTCAGGGTCCAATGGGAATGGCGTCCTTGGTTTTTCTATTGGGATTGATACACAGTCTCATTCAGTCATATGACCCAGAGTCCATACCTGCAATACACTATGTACACTTGTATAAAGTCTCTACACACCACAGAGTGTAATATGAGTTAACTGATCGACATATACAGCCTCATAAAGGGACGATTGACCGCATGGGCTCACTAGGTTTGTGTGGTGATGGCGCCATCTAGTGTTGACCAGCACTATAGCAGAGGAGGATGCACTGAGGCTGACCATTCTTTTTGCTGCAGTCTCACACAGATTCTTAACATGTTTTATCTTGACATGCCATTGCTGGATTCTAACCAAGCATAGTCAATCAAGTACCGTATTCACTAACAAAATTGAGAACACACTATATATAAGCTTGAACCAATTCTTGATTCATGCCCCCTGTATCCCACTAAAAAGACCAACACTTGTCACAAAAAATGTATGAAAACACAGTACAATAACTTAAGTAGTTAAAATTCGATCTACTTCAACTATTCATTACAAACAATCGTGAGAGTTCATGTCAGGAGGAAATCAACAATTTTGCAGAGTGTTTCACAGAGAACAATCTATTCAAAACCACCAGAATGTCACCATCTACAGAGCGTCAGTGAAGTGATGTCTGCACAGAGCCCAAAAGATACTAAAAGTCAACACCGACCCAGTCAAAGGCTGTTCACCCTGCTGCCATCTGACAACAGATACAGAAGTATCTGCTGCAGCTGCTGTACCACCTGACTACAGAGCAGGCCCTCCTCCTCAACACTCCACCATAACAAATGTTTTTCTTGTGTGTATTTTAACTGCAATTAGTATGAGGTAGTACTGAGGTATACTGGAAGTATTGTAATGGAGTATGTTTATAGTGTGGTTATGCTACTTTTAAAGTAAAGAATCTGAATACTGAATCTGAATACTGCTGCCACTGAGGCACATTTAAATACATTTCAGTCAGACAACTCGCGTTTGAAATGTTTATTAGAAAGCAGAACATAGTTAGACTTCGGCATCTGGGCTCTGACCTCATCACTCCTCGCAGATATGTTTACATGAGATATTGGGGAGTGATGATTAAATATATTCCCCCTGGACAGAGCCTGCAGGTGGATGCTGGGATGGTGGTGGGGCTGAAGGTGCAGGCAGCAATGACACTGACAAGCCAGAGGGAGAGAAGGGAAATTTTGCATCTTAAATAGCCCGCCAATAGAGAGGGTGCGTTTGTTAGATGGTCTGGAGAGTGAATAACATGTGTGTCAGCGCAACTTGAGTTGACTGCCTAAACTAGCTTGCGGGCATCACTTCATTTAAATACATTTAAAATGAACTGAATTTAAACCGCAAGGTAGCTGTATGAAAATGTCTGAAAGCTGTTGGTATTATATAAGCTCTGGACACAACAATGAAGTGTTTGACTTCATCCTGTGTGAGAGAGGAGACGGAGAGAGAAAGGGGATAGAGAAAGAGATGGAGGGAGATTGAGAGGGAGAGAAAGAGAATGAGAAAGAGAGAGAGTGAGAGAAACACCTTAGATATGTTAGAAGATATGTCAGTTGAATGAACCACACCTGTTCTTCTTTATATGCAAATATCCCCAACGCTGCTTCCTGACACTCCACTACACACCTACCTGGCAGCACACACACACATTTGCATGCACAAGCACAGAATGCATGCAAATATAAGTGCATATGTATAAGTGTGTGAGTGCATGCTGATGATCTGTGGTGGGTCTGCATAGAGACGTGGAAACGGTGTGAAATTTGCTGCAAACTTAAGAAGAAAGCAACGCTAGGAATGACTCTGAAGAAACCACTGTGTGAACTTAGTTGATAATCATTGGCATGCTGAATGTAGTGATTGCATGGCTTAACACTCACTCAGCTGGTGCAGATGTATGGGAAACAAAGGGATAAAGGTTGATTAGCCACCCAGGTAGCAGATTACTGGGGCTTGTTTTACAGATAAATGTTTTTATAGCTGTCTTCATGAGTAATGGTAGAGTAAGCAAAGGGAAACCCTAATACCCCTAATATGTTCAAAATGGTCCAGTAAAATCACAAAAGTAAACTGAGGCACAAATACAAAATACAAATACAACAATGTTCACATGACACAGCGATGGAGTTTGTAGAATAGGATGAGCTGTTCTTCTGAGGAGCTTTGTCAAGGTCCCGAGGAGACTGGCAGACAAAGTGAGAACAACATGCTCCTGTCTACTGACCACACTAAACATTTTACACATTTGCACACACACGTGCACGTATGCCCACACACTACATAAGACCTCCAGAAGGCCTTTGCTCTGACTTTCTCACACCGTGGTGGCAGCGTAGCATGAAGGCACGAGTTTCAGCAGGGAGACACTTGGAGATGGACTCACATTCCTTTTTTCGCCCTTTGCTGAATCTCTGCCTGGGAGCAAACAACACTCTTATTTTGTCTAAGAAGTGGCTCTTGTATTTAACTGTCACCTCATCTCAAAAGCTGTTGTCAGTTTGTAGCAAGGCCAAGTTAGCTGGCATTCAAATCTGATGACAGCCCCGGAATAAAACTCACCGTCAACTTGAAACTATTTTCAACTTGGTTTAGGGCAGACTTGGTTTGCAGACAGGCAGGAACACACCAGTCACAGATATACACTGATCATCATGAATCAGTAGTTAAGAACTTAAAAGAAATGTAAATGTTTGTTTCCACCTTGTTCCCGGCCCCATGATACCTTGCATGATTTATGAGTGCGGTGTGGTATTGGGAAAGAACTGATGTATATCTGTTACATCTTAAACAGAATAATGTGATCATAGCTCTGCCTTGTACTCATGAGGGGTGGGAGGATGACCTGAAGAAGTGGTCTTAAATAACGTAAGCATAAGTGTACTTAGCTACTTTGTTCGTGTTGCTGCTTCTGAACAACAGCTCTGTCATAAATCATGTTTTATGTAAGTTGGTGGGACAGAACGTTGTCTGATCAAAACAGACAAAGACTCAGGTTTGAGTCTCAGAGCCCTGTGTCAAGTGCAGCTAGTCTTGGTCACAGACCATGTGCCTGTTGAAGAGGGCGCACATTTATCAACATTAATTGGCCTGCTGCTTTTTCTTACAGTACGAAGCAGCTCAGGACAACAGGTGCAGTAATACATCAATGCAGACGACTCTGCTAGTGTTCCTGCTATCCAGCTTAAACTCACCTAATGATTGGATAATTTAGATGATTTATATTTTAAGCATTATTACATAATTTCCGGACATTTTCTCCAAGTGTTTTACTTTTATTTACTTTACTTACTCATGTTAATAAAATCCCCAGACTGCAGAGTGATGATGAACCACAAATAGGTTTACATCTGGGACAAGACTCAATGTCCACCCTGCTATACCAACAACTCACTTTGTGCTACCTCATTTAAATGAACCTCCCAGCCGTGCACAGTGCAGTCTATAGTAGAAATCAAAATACTAAACAGATGGAAAAGCCACATTCAAGGCCAGGAAACCGATACAATGGTTGGACATAAATAGGGTCCTTGAAATCCTATATCACCAGATCACCTAGCAAATTCAGCCATTGAGCATTGTTTCCAATGTTACCCAGTGGCCACTCATGGTATTTCAGCAGAACAAACCCTGCAGCTCAAAAACATTTTACCAAGAGATCACAATTATAAGACAGGACACACTGACCTGAGGGCTCAAGATCAGTTATGACCCTTACTATAATTCATTTTTGGTTCATGAGGCATTTTTCGAGCAGGGGAGAGCAATTTAAATTGTGGAGTCATTGTAAGGTGAAGTTCAGGGGTGGTTCCAAACCTTTAGACTACTGGGCATATTCCATGGGCTGCATAACCAGGAAGTAGACATTTGTGTCCAATTCTCATTAGACTGAATAGTTTTCATCTTTGAGACTGGTATCTAATTTTATTATAAATTTATGCTGCATTTCCTCATATTATCTGCAATAAACACACAGTATGTAATTTTTGCTGGTAGGAGTCGCTCATTAAAAAAAAGGCAATCATCCTTGGAGGTCCATCTATTAATTTCCTTTGATCAGGTTGCAGTGGCAGTAGGCTATGCAGGGTCTTCCATGTTCCACATTCCTCTCCCCAGCAATGCTCTCCAGCTCCTCCTGGGTGAGCTCCAGGTGTTCTCAGGTCAGAAGAGATCTATATCTATATACCTACCTAAGTATTTTATCTTATTTTCTAACTGCTTAAGCATTTTATTGTATGTAGTACTTTATTGTTTTTTTGCATATGGTATATACTATGTTATTGTTTCTTACTATTTCTATATTTGTCCTTATATTTTGATTGTGTTTGTACTTGAATGTACCTATCAATCTACAGGGGCAGGCTGGGGTTGAAATTCAGCCTGGGAGCTTGGTCTGGAGAGGCTTTTTTACGATCGCATGACGGACACAAGTGGAACTGTAATTTATCTATCTATCCATCCATCCATCCATCCATTCTCCAGAGCTCTAGGTCTACATCAGGGTCTCCTCATGGTTGGTCATGCCTGGAAAACCCCAAAAGACAGGTACCTGGGAGGGATCCAAATCAGATGTCCGAACCACCTCGGCTGGCTCCTTTCGACCTTAAGGAGCAGCAGCTCTACTCAGAGCTCCCTCCAGAGGTCCAAGCTCCTGACCCTATCCTTAAGGCTGAGCCCAACCACACCTACAGAGGAAACTCGAGGACTCGAACCATGGCCTTCGACTTGGAGGTACTGACTCTCATCCTGCTGCTTCACACTCAGCAGCAAAGATGGAATCAGTTCATTTACAATAAGCAGACACACAATTCAGTGGATCCCAGAGACTATCCTCAGCACCGCCACACCCTGAGACCCTGTCCATAAATATCACAAACACAATTGGAGACACTGGACAACCCTGGACACCCACCCACTGAAAATGTGTGTTGACCTTATGCTAAGTATACAGACGCAGCTTTCACTTTGGTTAAATAGGGATTGAATAGCTCGTAGCAATGGCCCCAGTGCCCTATACTCCTGCAGTTTCTCCCACAGGAACCTCTGGGTGACCCAATCATAAGCCCTCTCCAAGTCCCAATAAAATTCTTAATTCATAACTCCCATAACCCAAGAGAGCTCGCAAAGGTAAGAAGCTGGTCCACTGTACAGTAGAAGATGAAACCCAAATGATTCCTCCTAAATCTGAGTTTTGATGATGTTTCTTACTGTACTGTATGTTTTTCTTGTCAATGAAGAAATACAAATAAAATCTGAGGTTTGACAATTGGTTGGGGCCTCCTCCCCAGCTCTCAGGAAGAAACTTTAACACCTGGCCCCTTGCAGAAGAGGTTTGATTGATTGAAAACTTTATTTCAAACATGTACAAAAACAAACATCAAACTAACCAAAGAATAGGACATAAGAAAACAGGCGATCCTAATTACAAGTTCGTAAAGGACTATATCTGTGATCTCTTCTTCCACAAGTGTTCAGCCTCTGCCTCCTCCATAGAAGACGTTAGTCTGATTCAGGAATTCCTCAGTGTGTTCTATCCACCTCCCGGTAAAATTCCCAGTCTGAGTCAATAATTCCTCCTCTGAACACAACCTGAGCCAAGCCCTGCCTACCCTTGCTGAGTCACTGGCTGGCTTGCCAGGACTTCATGGCCAACCAAAAATCCTTCTCCATATTCTTCTCCCACACCCAGGTTTTACCTCAGCAACCAACCAAAATGGTGGGATCCCTGGGCCAACTAAGTTGAAAGGGCTCCTTCTTCAGCCTGATTGTCCCAGCAAGTTGCCATCATGACAGGCATTGATGACCTTCTGACCACATGGCGAACTCTGATTCGATGTCCCCAGCCTCCCCTGGGATGAACGAGAGATCCTGATGGAGGTGGGAATTGAAACCTTGACAAACAGCAGGCCTCCTCTAACAGATGGTGAAAGGAACAACTGGAAGTCTTGCCAATATATTTTAGTAGTAGTTGTAGAGAAAATAATGAGAAATATACCTACATAATAAATATTTGCTCGGTGGAAGACTGGCCATCAGGGAGTTTGGAAATTTTCCCTGTAGGTTGGTCTTGTGATGTCTTTTCCCAACCCTAGCATTATAACCCATACACATAACAGCTACAGCATCGACCAAAGATTCCAACAAGTTGCCTTAGTGGTGGAAAGAAAATATTACTAAGCAACATTTAACTCTTACAACACCTACTTCTGTGACTACCCTCTAACCTTCTACCTTTTTGAAGTACTCCTGAGTACGGTAAACCAGGTGTTCTTCCGTCTGATAACTCTCGTCCATGTAACATTTCATTCTGTGATCAATATTTCTCGGCTGCCATGACGGCGACTGGCAAAACAAGCAACTGCTAAGGTGAGTTCTTCAAAAACGTTCTTTTTAGTAAACTCTGTGTACACAAACTATGTTCTCAATGCTCGTGTTCATGTGTAGAGACCCTGGTGATACTACGAGCAAAGTTTCATGTTGTGTCGAGCCTTCTTAGTGTTTTAAAAATAGCGTAGCACTCCCATTTAAAATGAGTTTGACCCGAAAACGAAAATAATGTAAATCTTAAAAGCGGCTCTTTCTTCCTAATTATGCTTTTACAGAAAGGTCTGTCTACATTCACAAAAAAGCCAAGGTTGCATTTTGGCGAGAGTTTTGCTTTACTCCTGATGATGACAGTGGTAGCAGAAATATCAACGTAGTGTGTGTAGTGAGCAGTTAGCAGGTGCTTTCTCATGCGTACATATAATGTTGTACTGTGAACAAGCTGAATGAATACACTCAAGAACAAAATGTTTCTGTTAACCTTGAGGTTTCACTGCGGGAGTCCTGCTTTGGGTTGGACTGTTTCTTAGATTTAACTAGTCAAAGTTAAACCTTAGTGTAAACTTCACTCAGAGATGTTTACACTTAATTGCTTTAAATTGTTGGAAAAAATGGTCAGCAGCATTCAGCTGTGAATGCGATTGACAAATATGTTGCGTCAGTTAAAATGTGTATACTGACGATGCTCGACAGCATATTCCTGCGCTGCTTATGTTGTCAATCCGCCTCTGCATTTACTGTAAAGCCTGTGTGTAATGCAGCGAGGCATGGCAAAAAAAAACTGTCATCTTCACACTCTATTCTTGGCCATTATGAGAAAAAACATGGCAGATTCTTTCTTTCAGCATATGAACACTGGTTTCACAAATACTAACAGCGAGGTGTGATTGGTGAGCTTCATGCACTAATAGGCCTCACCAGCTGACCACATTCCACAGCAGTGTGGCTCAAGGTCCAAACACACACACACACACACACACACACACACACACACACACACACACACACACACACACACAGAGTCGGGAACACAACAAAGTAATTCATGGGATTCAGGGAGTCTTAGCCAAGTCTCAACTACCTTCAAAGTGTTTCCACTATATGAAAAGGGTGCTCAGGTTTCGCTGGGGATTAAGGACATATGCTTTCTGGACTCATATTTGCCTTCATCCAAGACCAGGATAAAAGTCTATTATTTCAAATGGGGATAATAAAGAGGGATTGTTTTTCTGTATGATCTTTTTACACTGATATGTTTTGCATGATAGTGTATTAGACAGTGGGTGGGAACCTCTGTGCCTGACATATCCCCATGGACAATCAAATGAGCCCATGTACTACCTCACCATGCTCCACACAGTCATTTGGACACTCCAAATGGCTGAAAAACTGGACACTGGAGGGTAGTGCATTAAAAAAAAATGTTTAAATTGATTCTTAATTTAAGCTTTTGAACTTCCCTGCTTGTGTGCTAACACATGATGAACTCATGTCTCAGTGAACTCAATTGCAGTTGGTGGTTTTAGTTAGTTCGTCGTCTTTTCTGAAAACGATGCACTAAAGGTCAGTTACGCGTTTGTTATCTTTTGACACATACATGGGAATATTGTATTCATTCTTACCAGTCATGATTTATATGTTTTTATAGTTTAGCTTCTCCACGTACTTCCATGTACTCCATAGAAACTGTTGATGTAGGTCCACCATCCGATTGAGAATTGCATTAAAGAAGCCGTATGTCTTCAAGGCAACCAGGGTTTAAGTGTCTCTGTGTGCAACAATCCAGCCTTCTGATGTGTCCTTGAGCAAGACACTTAATCCCTGCAGCTCCATGGGTGCTGCTGCCTCCTTGACCCTGATCCCTGACCTCTTTGGAACGGGTGACAGATAAAAAAAGAGGCAATTTTTCTACAGTGATAAATAATTTATCACACTTTTATTATACCTGTACACTGCCCACCAATATTTACTGGTCTGCCTGTCACTCTGAACCAGCTCCAACTGGACAATCAGAAGAGGTCAGAGGAGGTTCAGGTGTGTGCCTCAGACATCTACATTCACATGGATCCCAACGATATAAAGACAGTCTCACGACTAAAAAGATTTCCTTGTATATTTCTTGAAAGGTTTGATGCGTTGTGTGACGCTTTGTGTCCTTTAATTCTTTATTAAAAAAAGCTCCTTTATCTTGTCGTTCACCTCTAGTAGTTTGATTCACACCTTGTTGCAGCGAAGTACAGGCGGACTCCAGGTCCAGGCAACATCACGGTTGGGTGTGGTTACAGCAACAAAGTGCATTTCTAACCACACCTAGCAGTGATGCTGGATGTGATTAGAGGTGGATGTGATTTAGAGATACTTTTGTCCTGGGCAGAGACAAACTATCAGATCCAAGTATGGTAGAAAGGCACGTGTAACTTCCATGGGCTACAAGTGTTCTGTCACTGCCCATGTCTTTATATCAGTCATATCTTCTTACGACACAACAACAACAACAGTAAGCACTACTTTGGACTCGCTTGGGAGAGAACCAAATCCATCAAAACCCATCAGTGCTGCTGTTCCCTGAGGTTCACTCTGTACTGGCCTCCTGTGATCTCAGTGGTCCATCGTCTTGAGAGGCGATAAGGAGACCCTCTCAGTGACAGCCCACCTATCAGGGCCTCTGACTGCGTCCAAATCTCCCAGCGGGAGAGCTCGTTGGCCGCTCCAGCTGTCGATCATGATTTCCGGCAGCACGTGGGAGGAGCCCGGTGGAGTGACGAAGGGAGGGGTGGCGGGCTAGAGGCGGAACGACTGTCAATTGTGTTGCTTATTCTCGTCAAAAGTGGGCTGTTTTTGCTGTGAGTGAACCCGACGGGTCCGTGGCGGCTGTGCGCAGTCAGAGCGATGACCTCCGCGGGGGACACCGGGACGGATCTGCGCCTCTCTTGACGCCGACAGCAGCGCAAGTTCGCTCCTCTTCTGCACTTTGACATCGCTGTGTTTTGGGGAGAGAGCAGCAGGGTTTCGGGTAGCCCCGTAGACACCGCTGGGTTGTTTCCAAACAGTTTTCTCATTGACACCACCTCGCTGTCATCGGTTCTCGTTACGCGCCGAGGCTTGGAGGGGGTTTTCACGCTCAAACTTGAGCCTTCCCCACCTCGAGGACGAGCGACACCGGGAGCGGTGAGGACTTGTTGCGCGCATCCGGGGAGCGCACCAGTCCAGTCCTCATCCAAGTCCACACTGAAGGCAACCTGCCTGCGTGTGATGCTCTGATTTCCACCGTGAGCCCTTCAGCGGAGCGGGGATGGACTGAAGAGACCCAGCTCACACTCACTGCCTGGAATCAGCTCGGTGACGATGACAGTCTGTTCATAATTAACGATTTTGGGCTGATTGGTTTTCTCCAGAGAGACAGCGTTGCTGAGCGGCTGATGCCCGAGGAAAGCAAGAACCCGTTCTCCTTTAAATGGCATCAGCACTCTGCCAAGTGAAACTTTATTCGGGTCAGATCCGACGAGTTCATTAATCTGCCTCTGCTGGTGTTTCCAAACCAAGTCCTTCTTATCATCGACATGTCGGAGCGTGATGGATATGGAGACGGCGACGGAGCGCCGGACTGCATACCGCCGCGAGCGTCCCGCGGCCGGCGGAGCGGTGTCATCCTTCCCGGGGGCAGCCAGGACTCCGACACCGTCCTCCTGGAGTCAGTGAAGGCAGCACCCCGCCGGAGCAGCATCATCAAGGTACAGAGGTCCAGTCCTGACATGGCAGTGTGTTCTGGCTCAGCTCTACCTGTGAATGTGAACGTGTGTGGAAACGGCAAAACAACACCTTAAGAGACACTGCCAACATATAAAACTCATGAATCAGATCCGCGTTGACTGATTTGTCTTAAAATTCCTAAACAAACTTATCAAACAAACTCTTCTCTTTCATGACTGAATAAACACACTGACCTTAAAGGACAACGCAGTTTATATTTTGTTTATAAACAAAGTATAAACTGTCTCTTTCTAGCTTCAAACAGTGTTCTGGGGATTTTATTGTCTTCTTCTGCTTCTTCTGATTTATTCAGTTATGGGAAAATTTCTCCTACAAAGTACATGGTGCCTCTTTTTCGATGATGTATCTGGGGGGGTATTAATTAGTGAAGCTGTAGCGAAAGATGGACAAGTAATCAGAAATGTTGCACTGATAAGGGACAGACCAGCTAAGATGCCGGTGGTGCTCGTCCAACTCCGTCCACACCTTTCCTCCACTCCGAGGCTGTGTGGGTTTTGATGCGGATGTGACAGCAGAGCATCTTGTTGCACGTGTCTGCTGATAATATCTAATGTCACCTCCTTTAAGGTGCGTCACCCATGTGTAATTTCACATTCCTTTGACATGCTTTCGAGGCAGCCATACCACATTCTCAGATGGCAGGATAACTGTGCAAGGTGGGAAAAAAAGAGAACCTTTTGGCTTGAGAGACACTGCTTCTGAGTGACAGACACTGCTGTGTGGAGCCTCATAGTAACATAGAATTAAAATCTCCTTCAGGGTTAGTTTTACCCTACAGGACTGGGCTTTGATACATTTTTCATGGATTAAGCACCGTGGCAAGAAAGTCTCTCGGAACAATGATTCTGTGGGGATATTATAGTGCTCTCCCGCAGACACCCTCACACTGTAAAAGCGTTTAGTAACTAGTTCAGATCTAAACTTTGATGCAGTGGTGTAAGTTCACAAGCGCTTTAGTGAAGTAAAAGTGCCTGTACAACAATATAAAAAAGTTTTGCATTTAAAGTCCTATTTCAGTAAAAGCAGATCAGGGTGTTGATCAGCAAAATGCACAACATGCCACCAAAATGTCCACTGTCACTGATATAGTATTATTCTGTATATGACAAGATTACATTGTGGAGCTAGTTTTAATTACTCGAAATACTGTCAGGCGGTTAAGCCCAGGAGCGCCTAACTTTAGAGTCACAAGATACATCTGAGGGGTCACAGCAGGATTAATGGGGTTAGAGAGAAGAGAAACAAAGTTCTGCTACATGTGTATTTATTTATCTGTGGAATACTGGACCATCTTAGCTCACTAGGCAAATGTTATTCACAATGACATCATCTGAAGGTTCAGAGGGGAGTTGTCTCTCATAGACCGCTGAAAGTTTTCAAATGGCCCCGACTACACTCAGCTTTTTAGTGAGTGGCCACAAGCCAAAAAACTTTGGTTTAAGTTTTAACCGTGTAATAAGCTTCTCACATGTTTTGGGTAACATCTTCAGCTGGAGGCAACTAGTAACTCCAGCTGTCATACAGGGGAATGAAAGGTATGATATTTCCCTCTGAAATGTAATTGAGTAGAAATATTAACTAGCAAAAATAGGAAATGTACTACATCACGGTACTTAAAACTACTCGAAGGAACTTTCATTGTATGTTACATCTGACCCCGGTGGACAAAAGATGAACTTTGTTTTTGTGCCACACCACCAGACAACAGAGCAGCTTCTTTCCTCAGGCTGTGAGACTCCTCAGTTCACAAACAATTAACGTTTTATGATTTATCTGACCTGCTGACAGGCATTAAGAATAACTATAATAACCTTACAGAAATAGTCAGTCTGCTCTCTGTTGGGCTCCCTTCCCCATGTAGGTCGTATGGAGGCATCACTATTAAATTGAGACTGTTTCATAGCAACATTAAAGTTCCTTGTTGTATGTAAAAGTGAAGCACTTGAGTGAATATACTCAGTTACTTTCCACCACTGCTGGAAAGACCCCTCACCTACTAACCCACTGACGTCATGGTGACATCGTGCCTTTCCACCCTCACCTGTGCTCAGGTTGCAGGTCAGCGTGTCGTGAAGGAGCAGGGTGGGAAGTGAGGATCATGTTTGGGGATTGTTACGTTTTAATGGTCAGAGGCACTTCCCCTCCGGTTACGTGTCACCTGTGCAGCGAGGCGAGGTCATTCAGCTGAGCAGAAATCAGGCAGAAGCAGGATTTCTTGTGGTTAAAGACAGCTGAAGGAGGGATAGATTGAGGCTTTGGTTGCCACTGAGGTGTATGACCTTCTCAGCCCGCCTCATATGTGATGCTGATGTCAAGCTCCATATTTCACGTCAGCGGTCAAGTGACGGGGAAGGTCACAGTTTTTACCAGGCTCTTGTCCGTACTGTATACGGGTCACATGTCACCCCAGTGAGCCCCATCTGGAAGATCCAGCTGAACAGAGAGTCCTTTTATTGCTGCTGGGGAGGAAGTAGATGAGAGGATGGACAGATGAGACGAGTGATTTCAGTGACAGGCACGGTCAGCTGTGACAGCCGGGGCTGGGAATCAAACCTTCAGAATGAACCCAAAACTGTCCGGATATTGATGACTGACTGAAACCTGGCACCAATTTGCTAAGATTTCTTTTTAAAGTGAGAGCCACAATAATTAGTTAAAGGGCAACTCTGCCAATTTTGAACGTCAACGTGTATTTACAGGTTTTGGGGAGTACTACTGCGTAAAGCCTTTTGTGGTTCCAAAGACAGCTGAATGTCACTCTGTGGCCAAGTTGCACTATGGGTAATGTAAGTGTCAGAAGAGGAAACAAGAATGTGTGGAATTAAAAAAAATGACATATCAAATTTGATAATTTGTTTTAAACTGTTTATGAATATCAGCATGTTTTAAAAGAAAAGAGAGGCATTTTGATATGAAAATAGTCTCAATGATTTTTGATCCGTATTTAGCATGGAAGTCGAGATAAATGAATAGTTAACATGGATCCTGGGTCAGCACTTCGAAAATTTATTTTTCATTTCGCTGCATCTTTAAGTTTGTTTTTCGCCATAAAATTCAGTCAGAAGCCAAAACAGAACAGCGCCCTCCAGAGAACACTCAAGAAGGGTGCTGCCAACGCAGAAAAATAAATGAACTTGTAACTTAATTGAGCAAGTTTGACCACATGAGTCGACCATATACATCCTGCACTGATTTCTTAACAAAAATAATTTAGATTTCATTCCATTTGATTTAAATACAGAGCATGTCAAAGCGCAGTGGAGGGAGAGATGGTTCTATACTCAAGAAGAAGAATTTTTTTCCACACACTTGCAGACGTTCGTCCCTTAAGATAAGCAGACCTCTTCATTTTAGGGGATTTTTTGGAGGTTACCAGTTGTAATGAAAGGAAGGGGTGAGGTTAGCTCCTGCACCGCTCACATTACTACAACAACACGCGCTCACATGTGTCCGATACGCCCACGCATACCATGTCACCTTCTGCACACACGCACGCACACACCCCTGTTTGTTCAGCTCACCCCATCAAAACACACACACACTCAAGCAATTAAGGCAGTCCTTGTTAGGTCTGCAAGCTGTGAACTGTTGCAGGGATGCAGTAATTACATCCTCAGTGCAAGAGCCTCTATGGGTAATGACTGAGATAATCACATCGTTGTTGTCGTCGTCGAAGTCGTCAGCGTCCTCGTCAGCATCATTAGTTTGATAGACGAAAAATTAATTGGTATCTGTTTTCATAACTGATTAATTGTACCACTCAATTTTCAAAGAAAAAAAAGCCATACAGTCTCTAAGAAGCTTTTCTTTGCTCTATATGACAGAAAATGTCATATTCGATGGTTTAACCGGTTTATCGTTAACTGTCAACATTTTTTGAAAAATGCGGTTCCCCAGAGCTAAAAGTGCTGTCTTCTAATTGTCCAGCCAACAGTTCAAAACCCAAAGACGCCTCATTCGCTGTCATAAATGACAGTCTTGAAAAATGACTGAAACGGTTAGTCGATTATCGAAATAGTTCACAGCCATTTTTCTGTTGGTTGATTAGGCGAATTATTGTTGCAGCACTATTCACAGAGAAAGAAAAAGTACATTTGATGTTGAAAGTACAGACAGGAAATGAGGGGGGAGAGGTATGGTATGGAAAAGTTGGAGAGAAATGGCTTTACAAGGACTGCTAGCTTACATTGTTCTCAACACACACACACACGCGTCTCCAAAATGGTTTATCAGTATGACAGGGTACGTAACGTTAGATAAATTAGAAACTTGTCACAAGTCAACATTGGCCACCACAAATTGATTTTCTATTTTAGGAGATGTGCGTCCCAATCTCACTCACTCAAGACAGTGCCCCCAGCAGTGAATAGCAGGGTGTTATAAACTCCAAAACAGTAGATGGCATGGTGGTTTTTAGTCCACAGGTAAAACCAACGAAGAAGAGATGGAGGACTATTTAACGCAGTTGGCTTGAGCGTAACTTCCTCTGCAAAGAAGCCTCATCGTCGTGATCAATCCCCCACAGAGAGCACCAGGCCGTGAAGCCAGTATTTGTTGTGGCCAACCCGTGTAATTACATCGTCATGTGATGGGGACATTTTCCCAAAAGCTAACATTGTGAAAGATGCTGTAACAGGGTAATAAAAGCCTCACAACAGCCGCTGCAAAATGACTCATTTTACTGTCAAAATTTGAGCTGTTTGGTCCAGTACTATTAGAAAGGTTTAGAAGAGCCGATTAAATTATTTTGATCCCCGTTCAAGTTAGCTCGGCACTAAACTGGGAGTTAGTCGACTCGGTCCGCGGAAGTCTTGTGTGCACATGCTCCGTGGCACCCCAGCTAGATAGCCACTGCCACAATTAAAGTCTGACTAGGTGGGAAACACTGTGGTGCTAAACTTCACATTCACCACTGATCACAGTAGCAGTTTCTACAAAGAAGAGAGTTGAGGTGAGCTGAAATCCCTGCGTAGACGGGGAGAAAACCCTGTGCCGTAGCTGTCAGGTTTATTCAGAACTGATTTAAACTGTCCGGTCTGTGGTTGGACTCTGCTCACCACAGTGGTCCTTTGGAATTGAGGTTAACTTTATTTCACAATCTTGTATCTTTGACTTGTGATCAAAGAACCACATTTTTTCGGTGCAATTACTCATCGTTAGTTCTGATGATTCATCTGGGAGGGCTTCGTGTCCATTCATCCCTTGAAAATGCTCCAACAGCCAGTCACCTCTTGACCCTTGATGCCAGAAATAACTCTTCCTTCTTCTCCAGTTTAATAGGACAATAATTATGTGTACATGACTGTAGAGAAAAGCCTTCTGGTACTCCTTAAGGATTTAGGACCACAGAGAACAGTTAAGCCAGAGTGGGAAAGGCAAAACAGAATGGTGTGCAATAAAAAGACCAGCTTATCATGACTTCAAACTATCATTGTCTCTGTAGCTAACAGGAATGAAGTTGTAAAATTGGATGAAACCTAGAGTATCTCTCTAATAGAGTAGTTTAATTCTGTTGTATGTGCAGAAAAGACTAATGCAATAACATTTCCTTCAGAAATATGCCAAAACTTAATTAAAATCTGTAACTATATGACAACTCCTCCCCCATCGTCCAGGCTCGTCTTCATTCATGCATTGTTATTCAGGCCATAGTCACCCAGATGAGCCGGTGCAGCTGCCAGAGTGATGCTTCATCACGTATTAAGAGTGAGTTAAAGGGACGTTAATCTCAATCAAGTTAAACACATTAGGATCAGGCTGTTATATTAATTTTCCCCAGCAAACCATCAGCAATTAGCTTACAGCATTACCGCGGAACAGGCCAGAAGGCAAACCCGGCACTTGGTGGTAGACATGACGATCAGGCCTGGGAGAGTGGTGCGGGATTAACAGTCGAGGCTCTATACAAGTGAATGAAAACACACACACACGGAGTCACACAGGTTTTCCAGGATGAGGCTCAGGGGAAGGCATGGTTGGACGTCCCTCTGACAGGCCTGTGTGTTGCCTGACTGCTCACTGTTAGAGCGCTGAAGGACACTGTCTCTCTCCATCTCCCTGGCTGCAGTGTTCGGAGAGCAGAGCCTTGATGTCTCGGAGTTTGACCGCCAGACTGTGTTTAGTATTACTGCGGGGCCTCCAGTCATCCAGTCAATTTCTTAGACACAATTTCTTGCTATATCTAAATCCTTTTCCAAAAAAGGAGCATCCATGACATGTACAGCACTCTTTTGTGTCATTGTTTGAGTTTTTGAGGGCATGAGGGTTGTAATGGCACAAGAAGTCACAGTTCGGTTTTAGGGGTCACTCCTTGGTAGGAGTTTGGTACAACAAGAGAAAGCAACAAAAAAAAACTAGCAGCAGGCTAAACCCAGGCTAGACTTTTTTTTTTTTAACAACCTTAGTTCAAGTTAAAGTTTGTTCTGTCCTAATGTCTGCCTTGCCCCACTTGTAAATGTCTACAGGCTGCTGGAGAGAAGCTTCTTGACTGCTTTGATTTTTGATTGGCTCTGGTAATTGAGACATCTGGGTGATGCTGTCTAATATGAGTATTTACAAATTTGCGTTTTCCTGTTAAGTGCTGACCTCTAGGGGCAGTAGTTGATATTACAGCAGCAAAGTTGACTCAAACACGGATAGAAATTTCACCTAGGAGACCGCTGTTTGCTCAAGGTTGAGTCATTTTAACTTAGTAACATCGTGAAGATACTTCACATACACAACACAACGCCAGCCACGTACGTAATATGGGTATGTTGGTAAGCAGGTCATTTTAATATCTGAACTAACCACGCTGAGACTGTACAATGAAGGTTTGCTAGCAACTAGCAACCCCTGTCGCTACTTTGCTGGAGAGGTCATGTTGTTTGGTGAGTGGTGATTTGTGTATTTGTTAGAGGCACCAGCCATTGATCTACTCAGTGTATGAGGATGGGTTGATATCGACATACCATCCTCTTCCGATCCACCACACGCCTTTTGTCTTCTTTCCACGCAGCTGATTTGAAAGAAGCAGGCAGGTCCTCTAGCTCCACTCTCTTATTTAAACTCACCATAGTGCACAGCACATCAGCATCTTCTTCTTCTTCTTCTTCTTCTTCTTCTTCTTCTTCTTCTTCTGCTTTTATCCTCAATGGCAGTTGAAAAACAGCTTAGCGACACACAGTGGCCATCCTCTTATGATGCTGCTCAGGTGGGAAGGTCAAAGGCAGTTGTTTTACCTCGAAAAAAGTCCCTCCAGAGTTTCACTCTCCAATGTTTCACTACATTTATTAGACTTGCAACCTAAAACACAGCAGTAGAACATTTCAGCTTCCTTCCCTGACTGTGATGTCAGTGGAAAACGACTGCGGTGTGAATGTGCTCTATTGACAGACTCTCTTGCCATAAGGTGACAGTCAGATGTATTCTTTGTGCATGACTACATGTAATGAACCATGTACCATTACACCCTTACAGGGCACTACACAGTGATTGACTTTCACTGATTCTGTAAATAAAAGTTATAGTGAGGAATATAGTAGTAAGTTACGTAGATGTAACAGCTGCTGGTTTTCAGCTGTATTATAAAGGTCAGTTGTCCCATTATAAATCATTAAGAGTTGAGAAACCTCTTAACAAAGTACAAAAGTTAAAACATTTCAAGTGCACAGTTGTCCCCTGCAATTATGGCCAGTCATGGAAAAGTCATGGAATTTCATAACAGGGCCACCGTGGGATCCCTGTGTATGTTTGATATGGGTAGCTGAGTTTATTTTTGTCCTTACTTAGACAGAGTGCCATGTAGGTTCCATCCCACTCTGCCTCCGTCTCCTCTCCTATCTGCACTACTTGCTCTGCGCCTGAAACATTGTGTTTTCTTTTGTCTCTCTCATTTCCAGCCGCTGTTTTTCCTCCCTCTTTCATTCAGTGCCACTTTGATGTGTCCTGTTGTTTTCCCTGGCATCGCTGTTCTCACTTTGTTCCCTTCGCTTTAACTCTCTGTCCCCCTCCCGCTGTGCTGAGAAGTGAACAATGATTTGTATACAACCTACTCCTGGAAACTGGTCAAGAGTAACGACAATGTATTCCCACTGTGTGTGTGTGTTTGTCTGTGCACACATGCAAAGCAATCAAGGCCACTGAGGGCCTTCTGTCTCCCAGTATCATTCTGTTACTGGTGCCACATCTCTCCGGGAACACACACCACCTCATCACAGCTGCTGGTCAGGAGATGATGTGTGTGACCGCAAGAGAGACGAGCACACGGAGCTCTGAAACATCTCACAATAAAATACCAGTCGTGACAACAACACCACAAGTGTAGCCTGAAGAATGTCCATGAGCATGGACACGTATTGGGTGTTTACTCTCAGTTGTAATGTCTTCCTGCCCCCTCGCCTTTAGTGTCAGCACCACATAAAGTGAGCCCCTTTAAGACGTTCACCTCACTCAATAAAAGTGAAATGTTGGTCATGGCATGTATGTAAACCGCCTGCCAGGCAACCAACTAACTGTTTAGCGGCCGGCTACCTTGAAAGGAGATAAAATGATTAAATCGTGCAGCTCTAGACTTTCCAAATGTAATCGGACCAAATGGCTCAAATTCTGACAGTTAAAGGATTCATTTCATGGGGTTGTGAGGCTCAAAAACAATCATCTACTGTTTTACAGATGTGTCTTTCATAATATTAGAATATGGGACAGTGACTTTGGGCTGCAGTGCATCATGTGACTATGAAAACTGGCTTCAAGGCCTGGCACTTTTCTCTGGGGGCTTGATCTCAACGATAAGGCTGTCCATCCTCTCTTCAGGGGAAGTCGCGGTCAAGTCAAATATACCTCTTAATACTTTCTTAAAACTTGTCCTGCTCTTCTTCATTAGTTTCACCGGCGGACTAAAAACCACACTCCATGGATGTAACTACATGAGAATGGGATGCTCAGCTCCAAAAACAAAAAAAACAAATCAATATATGTTGGCCAATGTTGACAGTTAAGTTAACGTGTGGGAAACACTGAAGTAAATTGCCGATGCCATGTGTGACGAGGTGGGTGGGGCTGAATGATGATCTGTCTGTGCAGTAAAATTACATCGTTGATTGGAAAAAAGTGGAATTTGAATTTTATCTTCTTGGGCAGAGTTTAAATTTACTTGGCAGGCCGTTAAAGTAGAGCCTGTGTATGGGTAACAACGTCAGTCAGTTTGTTCGACGAGAGCAACCCCAAGGGGATTCTCACACAGTAAAATGTGTTTAAAATACAAATCTAAGGGATCTATTATGCTAAAAAGATTCATATTTTTTTTTTGCATGTGCACTATAATAGGTATACATGCTTAAATGTTGAATTTTATTATTTGTTTTTATCACACTGTGCTCTGCTGCAGCACATCGATTCACCCTCAAATGAAAACTGTTTTAGTCCCTCCATTTTGAAAAAACCAAGTGCGCCAGCTCTCACAGGCCTGAACAGGCACTGCCCACTGTGTTTCCACAGCAGCTCTGCTGGTGCGGGGGAGTGGCCTTGGGCAGTGAATGTATAGTTATGACATCACAACCTAAAGGAATACGGATACAATTGATGAGACAAGCGATGCTACAGATTCCATGACTGGAAAGATCTGTAGACGTAGTCATGGAAACACAAGGTTTCGTTTAAACTTATAGATTGTGCTCAGTTGTCATTATATCACTCTGCATGATGGAGGGTGGTGGAGCATTGAAAATGTTGTATCTGCTGTTGCTTGTCATTGTCTATTGCTCAGAGAGGTTGATTGAGTTTGTTGTGTTCACCTGTCCACGCTGACAATTAAACAGCCATAAATGCCATGAATTCATCACTACAGCAGATGATACGCTTTTTGTTCACGTGGATTGACTGATTGCCTTTTCATTGCAGAAAAATGTGGTGAAACATTTCATAAAAATGTCTGTGCAGTGCTGTGTTTTGAAGAGGCTGAAGGTTATGGATGCATCTTTTAATCATGACGCCTCAGACACAAACCTCCCCGTCCTTGGCAGATCATGCACTCTGTGGCAAAAGCGTTGAAACATTATTCATTGTAAGAAAAGTGACCTTTATTTGTCTGTCTTTCATTTCAAAGATGAAACAAATAAACAGTTGTAAAGTTTCTCTGTGAATGTGTTGCCCTTCCTACGACCACCACCTCGCTTCATTATAAGCATTTTTCACCAAATGATAACCATACCCTCAACTTAAGTTTAATTTAAAACCAAGAAATTGCAAAAGAAGACGTGCAGAACAGGTGGTGTTAGGTCAGTGGAAGGTAACATTATGTAAGCATTTATGCCTCCGCTGGCTTTGCACCTACACAGAAATAAGAGTGTGAAACATTTGAACAGTGTGATTACTGATTACATATCACCTGGCTTTAATCTTAAAAGCCAATCCAAGCGCTGCAGGAAATCTTATCAGTGTTAAGTTATTTTATTTATTCATTCATTTATTTATTTATCTTATCAGGTTGGAAAAATAAGTTTTCAGCTTTTGTGTAGATTTCTCTGACCTGCACACAGATTCTGTCACTTCATGTAAATGTTACCAATTTCCAGTAAAATATATGTGAAAGCAGATCGGATAAGTGATACTTATATCATCCAATTCTCTTTATTCAACCTTTCATGGTAATAATGCATGCCAGCACAGTGTGGTATACATTGTGAAGTCTTATTGGCAGCAGCCCCCTTAACATGCTAAAGAAGAGCATGGAACCAAGATGAAACTTGGCAGAAATCAAAGATAACAATTGAAATTGAAACAGGTCCAACTGTAGAGGAAAATATTCTCAACAAGAGGTCTAATTTGTGCTTTGATTCAGTGTCATAAAAACATTGTATATCCTGTGCTGTCAGTTCAGATCGACTGGGTATGTTTGCTCAAAACATGCTCTGTGCTTTGTCTAGAAGTAACGCATCACATTGCTGCTTTTAATAATCCATGCAATCTCTGTTATGAGCATACTGACTTTGAACTTCCCGTGGGAAGAATGAACATATAAGAGTCCGTTCTTGATTAAAAGTTCTGCCGTCTATTTTCTCCGGCTGCTCTCTCTAGTCCATGTGTATCTGTGTGGCTCCAGTGACAATGCCTAATGGAAGACACAGATTTGATTGGCTGAGTCATCCAATTGGAATGATAGTTTCCTGGGCCACTAATGCTGTAAAGGATAGAAATGCTGCCTTGGTTAAAATAGAAACCGTCTGTTAAATTTGAATAATTCTCAATAACTGATTGGTTATAGTTCTGGGTCTGGACCTGGGCAGCATCTGTCTCCAGGGGGTTGAGGAGGATGGCGTCCGTCCTCGTCCCCCCTCAAAATGCTCAGAGAGACACATGAATGAATTTTTATCAAGACATTCGTAAGAAAGCTAAGTGGGTTATTGTTTTAAGTCTGTATCTGTTTTTTTTGTGTGGCAGTCTGCTGTCTGGGTGTTTGAGACTGTTCAAGGCAATGGTAGAACAGTGGAAACACTTACACTTTGTAATGCGGCATCATGAAAACCACTACGAAAGCATCAGTTTCACACTTCTGGCCTCTTATTGTTTTTCTCAGAAGAATGTTTGGCAGTGGCAGCCCTCTAAGGTGTTGTCAGATAAAAAAACAAAACATGGCCTGTAATCATAGTTGGACTTTTAACAGTTTTACCAGACGACAAGCAGGCCATGTGTGCAAGACTTCATAGTTTTTCTCAGAGAGTGTATTCCAGAATAGGTGTGAAAGGTGGAATAAGAGAGGGACAGAGACACCTGATACATGTTAGAGGATTCATGTCCGTTATTAGAGTTGAAGCGAATGATGCAGGATTTAAAGGGTGACCTTCAGTCCGGAGATGGCAAGGTCTCCAGTGCTGGCATTAAAACATCAGAGCATAAAGAGGATTTTAGATTTGAATAACTGCAAACACAAACTATCCTAAAGCCGAGCGGCTGCTTGGATGACTGTGGCATGGACTGGAGAGAGAACTGGAGAGGAGTGCAAGCTGTTTGTATCTACAAATCACTCCCCGTTCAAGCCTCTCTGCCTCCCTGTCACCCTGCATACACACGGACAAACACATTTCTCAGCTGCACAGCTGTCTTGGCTTTCCATCACCGTCAGTCACTTTGAAATCTCAAAAAGGAGGAGATGCCAATTCTGGAAGCAGGGAGGGAGCTTCTCCAGAGTGCAGGGGACACAGACAGATAAAAAGTGAGAGTGCTTCGACAGGTTGTTGAGGAGTTGAAGCGCGGACTTGACATGAGGGCAAACAGTGAAAAAAGAGGAAAGAGGAAGAAAAAAGAGAGTCATTCAGGCCGTTGCAGTTTGCAATGTGTGTGTATGTGTACGTTTTGTGTGTGTGTGTGAGCTCAGCAGTGCGTGGCGTTAACCTCAGGGTGGATAGGTCGGGGAAAACTCTAGAGACTGCATGACGGGTTGTTTTGCTGTTTTGGGCTTCAGCCTAGAGGGCAAGACACACACACACACTCTCTCTCTCTCTCTCTCTCTCTCTCTCTCTCTCTCTCTCTCTCTCTCTCACACTCACACTCACACTCTCACACACACACACACACTCTCTCTCTCTCTCTCTCTCTCTCTCTCTCTCTCTCTCTCTCTCTCTCTCTCTCTCTCTCACACTCACACTCACACACACACATACACGTTTGCTAGTTTGAATCCCACTCCTGATAGCCCAGTGGTCTGTTTTCACACACTGTGGTAATTGGTGTGTGACTTTGCTCTACACACTGCAGGTGTTTTCCTCTGTGGCAGGGAACATGTTGGTGCTGTTCAGGCCTGCTCACACTCGAAAGTGGCACAATGAAGTTTATCCTAATGTCTTTGTGAAACAGGCGGACCTTGAGGCTTGGTACCATAGTGACTGTTCACAGGGTTAGTTGGTGAACTACTTTAACAATCACTTTTGTTATGCATTTGTTTTCAGTAGTAGCACTACTTATATTATTACAAATGATAATATCAGCTTTACATCTTGAGTGAAAAGTGGAATATTTAAAAAATGTACATGAATTTCAGAATGTCTTTGTATTTTGTATGTCCCCTAGATTCAATGACAGCATGCAACCGAGCTGGCATGGAACCCACAAATGTGTGCTTGATGTTCCCAGCATGATCTGACAGTGTTAAACAGGGCATCTTGTGATGTCACAGAGTGCCTGGTTCTCTCAGTCTTAACCTGTTCCCATAAACGCTCAGTGGCATTGATGGTGAGTTCTTTTAACTTACCGGCATAGCGAAGTCCACATGGGTACATTTAATTACTGAGGTTACAGAAGTAACAGAGTTATTTAAACCCAAACCATGATATTTTCCTTAACCCAGCCCTGTAGTTTACTGTCCTTAACCTAACCATACAGGGGCCGTTTCAGTATGAGGATGTGTTAATGATTAACGAGAATGGTCGCAAGTGTGGAATATTATAATGCCAGTCAGTCACGATACCAAATCATGGCTTGTAAAAGTGTGTCTGGGCTGTTATGTGGCTAAGGCCTTCAGATGGACTGGAATGAAGTAAAATAAACCAAAACTCCCCAAACCAAAAACAACAACTGAGTGTCTTCCACAAGAGGACGAAAAAGAAACATTTTGTTTAGCATCATGTCGGGCAGTGAGGCATTTTATCTCTCTTGTTGTATTTGGCCAGCAGTGCAGGAATGTCACTAATGATGTTATCATGATTAACAGTCTTGGATTTTTGTCATATGGAGATCACAGACCAGCTCATTCATGCAGACTCTTCAGAGTTCTACTCCTAGATACAGACCCAGATTCAGAAACTACCAGTGATCTTATCTCTGTTTTCTGCAGCAGTGCTACATAATTACAATGTGACAATGATTGTTTCCACTTCAGCTGACTCGTTGATTTTTAAAGCCAATGGGTGTGTCCTGATTTGCCAGAAAGTTGGACCAAGCCATGTGAGTTTGTGCGTGTGTGTGTGTATCTGTATTTATGTACTTAAAACATATTTATTGTTGAAGTTTATTAGACTAGACAGACTTAGTCTTAGACTTAGTTACAAGCTTAGTTACAAGCTTTTGTGTGTCTGTTAGTGTGTGCATGTATATACATTTGTGCGTGTGTGTGTGTGTTTGTGAGTAAAGGGCATGTTTCAGCTCTTTCAGAGCAGAGGAATGCTGCGCAGCTGCCAGACTCGGCTGCTGTGACTTCACTGGGACCAGCGGAGATCCTTGGCACCACACACACCTGCTGCTATGGCAACCAAATACAGGACCCATGACAACCACCTCCCTTCCCGTCTCTCGTCCCCGCCCTCATCCCTTCCCATCCCATCCCGACCCAACTCCCTCTTATCCATGCTGTGTGTCTGTGTGTTTAAACATTCCTGATTCTTTGACTTGCTTGTCGAATTTGAATATGGGTGACAGCAAAGGTTTTATGGAAATTAATTCAGTTCAGTGTGTGTGTGTGTGTGTGTGTGTGTGTGTTTGCTGCAAATTAAATGTCGAGGTTAGTGGGAGCTATGAGAGTGAACCAAAACAATAAAGTAGTGGGCCATTAATGGATGGAGTAAAAGTTGCATAATAATTCTCTGTTGTTTTGTCACTATGGGTGACCTTTGTCACAACTAGTCATGTGACTCATTATTAAAATATTAATGTTAATTGTAGCTCCTGTATAATTATGCTGAATCTATAGAGGAAATGCAGATCAAGATCGTCAGTGAAGTGGGGGCCTTTCATTGCTTCATTTGTTTTGGACAGATGAGGTGAGACATGAAATGGGGAGAAGAGAGTGAGAGTGGGGATGAGGCCACAGGGTGGATTCAATCCCTGGGCAACTGTAGAACTACACACTCTACCAACTGGTGCCCCCTTTTCTAAATATTCCTGTGTAATTGTTTTTGAATGGAGAATCCTGATTCTTATCATGATGCCCTATGTCCAGGGAAATTTGATGCAGAAGAGCGTCCATGTCAAATGTGTCGCACCTACTTAAAATACTATCCCCATTCACTCTGCCATTCACAATGGGAATCATGCGCTGATTCTCCACATTGCTGTCTGTGTGAAAATTACAGATGTGGGCAGGAGGGACAGTTTTGCTGCAGCTCTGATCCGCCACTGGAAGTAGTGTGAGAGCTGGAGTCTGTGTGAATGGAAAAGCCAGAGGTGCGGATCAGGGGTGTGTCAGTCTGATGGTGTTCACAGTCTGACAACTAAACAGATCCACCACTCATCAAATAAAAGAGAAATGACCCGCACTTAAACCTACAAAACAATGTTACATGACCAAACAACGGCAGTGTAGTAACTGGTAGTGTCTTTGGTAACTTGCTGCATCCATACATGGAAAAGTGTCTGTTGTCCGACCCTTCATCACATTTCTGCCCGGGAAAAAAACAGCGTCTGCCCCGGCAGCAGAGCCAGGCAGCTCCCGCAGTTGAAAACCGGTGACATGATTTAGAGCAAAAAATGTTAACTCACCATGCCTCTGCTCCTTGCACTTTTGTGTTGTTGTAGTTACCGTCTCTGGCAACCTATTTTGAAAAAAAAATCACTTCGACGGTCGGCACTCCTGACTGAGAGTTCAGTGAACTTTCCCCCAGAAAACAGCATCCCTCCCCACAAGTGAGAGCCTGACAGGGCCCAACATTTACACAGCAAAAAAAAAAAAAACGTAGCTTTGACACTTCCAATGATGCATGGTGGGTCAGAATGTTAAAGTTATGATGTGTACCGTCACGCCTCTTTTGGTTCTGCTGCCTGGTTCAGTGTGAACAAAAAAAGATGGCATAAAGGTGAGCCGTCACTGAGCCCATAATGTCTCTGTCTGTCTGTCTGTGTGACAAGGGCTACTGTTTGGCTGAGGCGAGGGTTGGGTTCTGTGTAGAGCAGGCAGGAGGATTCATCCTAAATAATAACTGTTTTCTGCACTGATATCAATACTATAAGGATAGTTTGTTTAGTCTGTTTAATGTCCAGGCCAACTGATTCTTAAATTTGAGTTCACACATAAGGCTCCTCCAGGTGTCTAGACAACGTCAGGGTAGTGAAAGGGGCTCTAGAAACGATAGTCATCAACAGCTTACACGCTAACACAAAGGCTTTGAAGTGACTGCCGTGTTAACGTCGCTTCCATTACACAGCTGTTTGCAAAGCAATTATTTGAATCAGCAGCTTAATTAGCCAGCAGCTTTATCTTTAATAGACACTGGGTTTGTTCCCCTGTTCAAATACTGTTGTCTGATGGTTCAGAGAAAAATCCCCTCGCTCATACTCGCACTGATGCTCACATGTTTCCATGGTTACCAAATAATTGTTCATTATTACGCCTGGACCACACCGCCCACCTCCACCTGTGCGTGAATGCTACCTCGCTGAACTGCTGCGGTTTCCACGTATGTGGTGTTCACACGGACAGCGTGGTTGCTGTGGCGGCAGCTCTATCTGTCTACATTGAGCTTGCCTTTGATAATTCCATCAATGAAAACCCTCTTTAACAAATGACAGGATGCTGTCCACAGAACCACTGGGGGGCTTTCTACTGATAAAATCATTGAAACAACAGTGAAATGTGTAATGCTGCTGGTAAGATGTCAGTATGACTAGCAACAGATCATTTTGACTATCGATGTTGTGTATTAGATCGACATCTTAATGATGAAATACGCTGGAAAATCCTGTTGACAGAAACAGAGTTACTTGTAACCTGCTTCCATCCATGATGCTGATCTAATCGGCTCATTTTCATTGTTATGACCAGGGCCTAAGGGAGAACCCTGGCACAACACAAAAATGAGACGCCCCTCTTCTGGTCTCCCAAGCACCTCCAGCAGCAAAGTATGTTAAAAGTTATTTAAAATCAAAACTGATCACAGACAGAAGAGATGGCCAGATGCAGAAAGAGGAGAGCATCCATGATGAAATCCTGTATCAACTACAACATATTCTGTTAAACCCCAGGTTAATTGGATGCTATCATTAGACGCCATTATTGGGTTTATAACACCTCTACTTCCTTTAAGCTCTATTCCTGAACATAACCCACCAACACACCTCATCTGCTCTTCTGTGTGTCTCTCCCACTCGCTTAAAGCAGCTCCACGCACAACCACACACACACACACGCACACAGACAGACAAGCAGACATCAGTTGTCACTAATGGGATTACGGAACTTATCATCTTTCTGTTTGAGTCCTTTCAGGTTAAACCACTGTTACGCTTTTACTCAGAATCTGCCCCTCCTCTTTCTGCTTTTGTCTCAGTTGCTGAAATCGTCAAGTGCCTGTAAGTTCAAACAGTCTGTATCGATCTCATGAGCTATGGTCGACTCTATCTTGAAGATGCATGTCGAAAGCATTTCCATTTTCATTAAATAGTCAGTTTAAAAAAACCCAAAACAAAACATTTTGAAACCTGCAATGTTTACCTCCACGTACACTTGCTCACAGTCTTCTTCACTGCCTAGTACAGTGCTACATTTCTTATAGCATTATCACCACTGGCTGTCAGTCAGTGGAACAGAATGAGCTTGGTGGCAGGAGGAATGTGTATTGCATCACCCCATCACATGCACAATACAAACAAAGCAGGTACGCACTTGAAAAAACACTGGTCCATTGTGCTTCTAGTGTTTGAAAACTCGACAGGGTAGATTTAAAGGTCCGCTTGATGATTTTTGAGTCTCATTCCCAACTCGTCAAATACTGACACTGTGGGATAATAATAATGGCTTAGGAACACTTTTGACTGGTAAACGGCACCATCACTTTTCAGTTAGAACCAAAATATGAAGGAATGTCTTCCTGTTTACACAGATTCAAGTTCACTGGAATATAGTGTGAGATAAATGGTCAAACCGAATAAGTAAAATACAGCATATAAACTCTTTGCTTTGAAAATAGATATGGTACAGTAACAAGAGATATACTTTACTGTATGTTTAAGACATAATAAGACTGAAGTGATTTCAGTACAAGATATGTTTTGTTTTATACAGCAGGTCCTGTTCTTGCAAGGATACTCTGGACTCACTCTGTGTCTGACTTTTTGTGAGTTAAATGGGGACTTCATATTGCTGTGTTTTTCTTCTTATTATGGGGAAGCTGTGCAAGGAAGAGTGACAGCAAAAGTCTGATGGAAAACAGCTCCTGATATCGTCATCTGTGCAAACTATGTTGACGCTTTGAAAATTAACTACCAATATGCATTGCCAATGCATGAGAAACACAATATAAATCAAATACATAGTATACGTACTTGATGTAAAATTATGCATTCTTCACAGCTCATTGTTAACCTGAATTAACACCCCAGGCTCAGTCCTACAGGTTTTCCACTTACATCCAACATTTTGTCATTTCACTCAGCAGGCTCCACACTTTTTCTTAGATGTGAGATTTTTTTGAGGAATCTTTTCAGAAACTATCACATTTATAAGACCAGCGCCTTAGCTCTCATTTCATCCCTATGGTCAGTTGCTCCATCACCAGCTCACATATTCAGCGTTGCAGAACGAATCGTTTGGAGAGCGAGTCGGAGGAGGAAAATGACATGGAGGGTGGTGGATCAGTGTGTGTGAGAAAGAGACAGTCAGGTGTTTCTGAGGGCAACAATCATTGTGAATCATCATGGGGAGGTGGTGAGTATGAAGAGGGAAGAGCAAGAGAAATGGAGCTGGAAATAATCAGCTGTAATCAGCCTGTTCATCTTCCCACAGCATTATATTGACATTGTATTGCTGTGTTCCAATACGAAGTAATTCTCCTGCTATTGAAGGGCTGTTTTTACACCAAATGATTTTGTCCTTGCTTGTTTTTTTGGTTTGTTTTTTTGGTGTTGCTATTTCCCAGCTGATTTTTCTCTCTCTAATCTTTTATACAGCTCATAAACACCTCATCCCTTTGTGTTATTCTAGTTTCAGCCTGTGTCCAAAATTAAAATCCCCTTTTTCTACCTTGTGCACTAGATTACCTTTCACTGTTTCATTTGTGTTCAAAGTCTCAGTGTGAGATTAATGCACCAGACTGCACATTGGGAAACAGTAGTAACCCGTTGTGTGCTAAAAATCCAGTGATACACTTGCCTATGATAGATGTGAAAATGCAACCATTGCCAGAATAACTGTTGGCAATACACATATCTTTAAAATATAGATATGATGGAACTTTACCTACCTTTATGTTGCGACTTTACATTTATTCAGGTTAATTTTTTTCCATTTTACCATGTAACAACTGTGCCAAGAATCCTGCCTGAACCACACACACGCGCACACACTCGCACATAGTTAAAGTGTTGGGTAAGAGTCTGAATGAATCTTTAACAATCAATCGTCAGTGACTGAGTCAAAAGCTTTCAGCAGTGGCGCTCCTCTCTGGTGACTGAGAGTGCTGTTGTCCTCTCAGCCGTGATACGCAGTACATTACTTCATTATTAAAATGACATTAAACCTTTAATGTCTACCCTGGCTCTTTAGCGACCTGTGACGAAATGACACCAAAGTCATTCTCCTCATCCAGTTAGGCACTCACGTCCCTGGTAGTTGTTTTTAACAGTGTTCCGGTGTCAACATGTCAAAGATGGAATTTGTTTTTTTTTGCCATTCATGATTTAGATCATTTAAAAGCAGAACTGGAGCTGGGGAGTGACAAAGCCAGCTCAGATAATGTGAGCTCTCAATGGTTCCAAGAGGAGTTAGGACTGGTGAAGAAACCTCATATAGTCACTGTCCCTCAAATGTCTCAAACTAACGGCAGAACACATTTCTGCCATCAGCCATGTGTATGTTAGAATAATTGTTAGTTGCAGCCTGCACATGCAGGGATTATATTTAAAGTACCATAAACTGACCAAAGCCAACATCTAGCTTTTCTTCTTACAAGTATTTTCTTTGTAGCCTCAGCCTATTTTTCAGTGTCATAGAACTCCTTGTTCTACTGGGTGAGGTGACCGTTATTATGGCACATGAACATAGGCTGTAG
The DNA here is from genome assembly GCF_904848185.1 of Acanthopagrus latus. Classification (NCBI taxonomy): domain Eukaryota; kingdom Metazoa; phylum Chordata; class Actinopteri; order Spariformes; family Sparidae; genus Acanthopagrus; species Acanthopagrus latus. Next base: position 2,919,452 of record NC_051047.1, on the reverse strand, counting down.
TTTTAGACTCAGTCCCACATACATCATCCTGCTGCCGTAAACACTCACTAGTGCCCCAAATATGTATTAATGCATGTCTGAAAATAGTCCTAGGCAAATGTGCCATTTCCTTCTGTGACAGGGCCCAGCTGTTTCAGGAAATAATTTAACTGTTTTACAAACCGAAGCACTATGATTATGACCTGTTTTAGAAATGTACGTCTTCAGCAAAAACGAACAGATTTGAGGTCGAGTGGGGAAGTTAAAAGATATTAAGAGATGGACTAATGCATGTCGGTTTTTTATCTTTCGCAGGATTTACTTACAATCTGAAAATGCAGAACCCCACCAGTCTTATCCTTTAAGACTAAAGCAGAGCTTAACCTTGAGGGAAGCAGCTTTTTGTCCCCAGATGGGAGGTGAACGGATCAACGGACCAGCATTTGTTTTCAAGAAAAATCCAAAACATTTTGGATTTGATCTGATCCAGCATTTTGTAGATTTAGCAGATAACATGTCATAAAAGTAAGAGTAGCAGGGCTTGAGCCCTCAGCCTGCTGTTCCCTGTCACTCTTAATCCTCCACTTATGATGTCCTGTACAAGAATTTGCCATCTCTGCCTAAGCTTATGTTGCATGATTTATAATTTCTATATAAAACCTCCAAACAAATCCTCTGCTGAATTCTTTATAGAACCTTTTCACATGGTATGCAGCTAGATGACATCATGTACAGTAGGTGGAAAGTTCTCACACAGCCACACTCTGTATGGAGAGAGTCTGATCACATGAGTGACAGCTTCTGAATTGGAAACGCTCATTTCACATGTACAGTTTTACCCATAATGCCTCTGTGTTGGGGGTCATGTGAACAGAAGCAGTGTTTGACATTGTGGCAAAGTTAATCTCTCGAAGTTTCTCCTCTTGACCTTAATGAAATTCCTGAGCATTTTCCTTTGTGAACGTTTGAACAAAATCAGTAAGAGCAGCGGGTCCAACACACTGTGGAGGTTTTTCTTTTCAGTCAGTTGCTCACAACAGCCATGCTTTAGGAGTGAGAGAGACTGGCATTATAAAAGGAGCAAGGTAATGGACAGTCCCCTTTTTCTCATGGCCTGCTGCTGGAAGAAATGAATGAATGTGTTTAAGAATAGTAGAGAAAACACAAGAGTTCCCACCTGCTTCTTCTCTTCAACAATAACAAACCTTGTGCCAAAAATTTAGAGCAAGGCACCAAGTCAGCTGTGGAGGAGCACCGTGTTGGACGGTGGCCAGTAGTAAGAGCACTAGAATATTTTTCTTATCACTGTGGATCTATCCAGGGCAAGGCAGATGTATTTATACAGCATCATTTGTATGAGGGAAGTTTCCAAATTCTTTTGATTTTAATTTAAGTCTCAAAGGAATAAAAAAACTGTACAAGTAGATGAGCGGATGTGAACGTTCTGTGTCAAAAATTCTGACACAATCCTGATTTAAATATAAAGACATCAAACCAGAATCAAAGTGATTAGAGAGCGGCACAGATGGTTAGATTTGGGCCCACCAGGCCCTGCAGATATCTGTGACCTCAGCCACCATCTCTGAATATTTGAAAACTCAACAGCAGCATCTCTTTCTAGAAACATGCTTTTTAGCTTAGGACAGACCACACATCTCACTGTGAAGACTGTTAATCAGGGCTATTCCCTCAGCTGAGAGTGGTTTAATGAGAATGGTCCGCAGTGAGGTAACCATGGGACGTGCTGCTGTTGAGTTTATCATTTTTCTTGTCATTCCTGATGCTTTGATGCCACACTAGGGCTGGGATATGACCTAAAATGTATATCATGGTGTCACTGTACAACACAAAAAGGGATACTCCATTCATGCATGATAACTCTATGTCTTAAGAGATAATAAAGATAGAAAATGTGTTTATTTGCTTTTAATGGGAAAACAGATGAGATACAGGCCTACATGTGTTTTGGAGGAGAAGACTGCCCGATGTCAATTGGTGAACGTAAAGTGATCCAATCTCAGAGTTAGACAAGGGGTAGGATGACTTATCTCAACAGCATTTATAGACAACCCAAGTGTATTTATACAAGTGAAACTGTCAGCGTCCCACAGGGCCTGTCTATCATGTATATTTACATATAACAGCAACAGACAGACGGGAGAGAGCAGAAGGAGCTTTTGTTTCCCACATCTATCCTACTACTGTGGTTATTTAATTGGCTTCAAATTTTGTTCACACAGTTTCTCGTAAGAATGGCATAACGCACAGGTTCAGAGTTTGAACTGTGAAACTCAACTCAACGATGGCTCGTTACAGAGTACATCTTGTTTTTTGTATCGCTGACTTGAGAAACAAGTCTAAACTAAAATAATTGTTGTTGAGACATTTTCCATCCAAATGCTGTTAATCTACTGGGTCTGCTTTTCCATGGATGGGAGTAGATGAGGACTGATGGTTGTTGCTGATGACAGCAGAGAGGTTGGGGTACTTTTTTTTCCCCCACACATGTTTGAGCTCACTTAAGTCATAAGCGAGGAAAACAGTGGTCACTGTATGTACAGTAACTCCAGGTCTATGAACCCTTGTTTAGCCCTCACAGCCGCAGTAAAGCCACTATTTGTTTATAAGCAAACAAATGTATGATGGTAATTATGGTTTGGAAAGATTTATGTGGTAGCAGATGATAATGTTGAAACTGGTATACCACCCAATACTTGCAATCATTTGGATCAGCATGCTGTTTTACTTTGCACAGTCAACAGTCCAAAACCAGAGATATTCAGTTTATAATCATATCCTCCTTTCCTGGCTGGTGTTTGGGATATTGTCTCGATAAATGACTCCAGAGCATTGAACATTTTTTTTCTGTTAACATGGTTTGTTGTCCAGACCTTAGTTGCATGGGTAACAGAAAACCTCAACTAATGAAATGGAAAGTGGCACATCTTGTGGTGATTTGGGTAAATTGACCTTTTCCAGTCTGATCTGAATCCAGGATGGCACACTAGGATACTTTGTCTGAGCACTATGACTCGATCAGTCCAGTTGCAGCGTACATGCCCTCTGCTCACTGCTGCGCATATCATTCTGTGGATTTAGATGGTGAGGTCATTGTGCTTCCAGACATGCTGGGTGGAGTGGACACATCTCACACAAGCCATTAAAACCTCCTCATTAAGACCACCGAGGAGCTGCACCTCTTCTCTGTCACACTCTTTTGTAACACTTGAGCTTAAATGGTGAAGTCAGATCCCTCCCTCCATCAGCTTCTTTGTCCTTTGGCAGCCATTTCCTGTACGTCAGGCGTGACCTGTAACCTTGAATGAGGACATCTTTGGTTGGTTTCCTTGGCTACTGAGAGGGGAAAAATTAATGGCTGCTCAGACTTCTCCATCTGGCTCTCTTTTTCATTCATACACACACACACACACACACATTTTTCTCTCTCAGCAGGGTTGTTGAGGGTCTCAGCTGTGCATACAGTAGTCTGAGCTGAAATTGTTGAATGTACAAGGCTGGGGACTTCAATGGAGACCGCTAGATGTGGGATTCCATTCACCTGTTCTTCAGCACATTGTCTGATTGGGCATTGAAAGCTCTGAGTGAAGATAGTGGAAAGAAAATGTAATTCTCCCCCCCCCCAAATTATGCTGAGCCGGCGAAATTAGTTCATTGATATGCCACAATTGGACTGAAATTGACTACTGTGGTAGCACTAGGTAAACCGAGGACTCCCAACCACAATGAGCTGCTCACGGCCCCTGTTCTCCAGATATTATTATCTTAACCTTCATCACTTGGATTAGATTGAGACATTTTTACAGTAATGGTCCGAGAAGCTGATAAACGGGCGTGTTTGTTAATGAGCAGGCAGGGAGATGGAGGCTGGTCAACAGACAGCCAAGCATAACAAACACTTTTGCAAAGCAGTGATTCCACTTGAGGATAGTGAGACAAACCGGACAGATCCATAGCTGACATGCACGTATACACACACACACACGAGCACACGCACGCACACACGCGCGCACACACATACACACACACACACACACACACACACACACAAATATGAGGATCCCACGTCTGTGTTGCAACCCCAGCTCTGGGCCACTATTCAGATTTAAACAAGGGCTAATTAAAATAATTACTGCTTTTCTCGCATGAAGAGATGTACTTTCCCCCTTTTCCTCCCTCTGCTGTTTTGTGTGACTGCTGCAGGAATGGAGGCATCATTAGGAGTCTATTCAGTCCCAAAATAGTCTTCTCCTCTCTGTATGAACAACTCTTCATTTCTCTCTCTTTCATTCATCTGCCAGCCTTTCCTCTCTCCCATTAAGTCGTAATTGCTGCCTTTGTGGTCATTTTCTATCTCTTTTTTCATGTAAAGCTTCTGTCATTATTTCTTCAATATGTCAGACTGGATATATAAGGGTTTGAACATTTATATAGCATTATTCACTATTTGTTTTTTAAAGAAATATTTGGGTAATAGCCTCCTGTGCAGAGAATGACATCACACTCCCTTCTGTGTGTTGTAATCTTGCCTCTGTGTGCTTTGTCTTTGTAGTCCATCAGGTTGCACATGCATGTTGTTGCATGCGAGTCCCTGTTCAGACAAAAAGTGCATTTTGAACTTGTGTTACATGCATGACTTTGACCGTGGGATCATTTGTGTTTATTCATCCCAAACAGACAGAATGCCTGTAAGATGGCCATAAGCCTGCAAGCTATGACGGGCATGGACTGTGTCTTAGGTTGTGTGTGTGTGTGTGTGTGTGTGTGTGTGTGTGTGTGTGTGTATTCAGTACAACCTCTGACTCAACTCAGCACTCACCAGAGACTCAGGTTCTTTCTGTTACTTCCTTCGTTCTGTCTTCCTTTTTTTCCCTTCTCTTCTCTGTACCTCCATGAAGTAAAGTGCATTTCCACTTCAGTCAGAAGCAAATCTGTGGCTAAAAGAAAGAACAAAGATAAATCCACTTTTTATTCCCAAAAGTTGGGTTACTTGCACATGTGTTTATTCTGGTTTATTTGGTTTTCATTGAAGTGTGTTTTGATGATGATCAGTGAGGTGGAATTACTGTTCTTGTAATTGTGTCTGGAGAGCAACACAACTGCTGTTTCTGCTTTGAGGGCAGGTGTGGCCGACACAGCCATTTAATTTGTTTCTTAGATGCTGGTGTTATTGTGCGACATTTAGTGTCAGTCACTGTCATAAAAAGAAAAAACACTTTTAAATGATTTATGCCACCTCACTGACAACCTGAATAATCTGAAGTCATCAGACAGCTCCATAAATTACTCAGTGTCTTATACTGCAAAAATCAAATGTTTTTTAGAAGAAAATTGTGTGTGTGTGTGTGTAAAATAAAATCCATTTCACACTAAGGCAGGTGTCCTGGCACGGGAAATGATTTCAGTTACAAACAGGTCTTGCTCGACACGGCTTCAGAGTAATAGGCTCTGTCATTAGAGCTTCTATATTGGTGAGCAGTCCTGCTATTTTTGTGTGCACACAGAGCTAAACAAGGCAGAAATCTGTGACTTTGCAATCCTATTAGTCTCCTCTCCCTTGTTACCACTTTGACCCCAGGAATAGTAAACACTTAATTGATTATAATCTGCTGAAGCTAACTCTGACAGGATTACTAAGAGAGCAAATAAAGCTGTCCATACATCCAATTTCTGTACCTGCTAATTCTTATTCAGGGAATAATTCCTATTTGGGGCGAGAGGGAGGCAGGGTGTCTGGCAGAACACACAGGTAATGCATGCTTATCATTTTCAGTTTTGACAGACAGCCGCTAAAAATGGCCCCTTAGAAAATACGTTTTTTAAAAGAAGCTGGTCCCAAAAGATTTTCAGCTAGATCTTATGTCAACTTATTCTGACATGTGAAAAAAGTTGACGTGTGACTGAGTTTACTGCAGGTAAGAATCAACAAGGTCCTCTTGCCGCAAGCACAGCTCAGACAGTGCCTGTGGTAATAGAAAATTAAGAGACCAGTGCAGAGAGGACAGGTATCTGTTTGGTATCTCAAAGAAATTATTAATCAATATATATTTCCAATCATCTTCTTTTTATGTTTAGAATAAGACAAGCACATAAACAGCATCAGATTTAGGTGAGAGATTGCATACATGACGGGAGGAGAAAGAGGGAGGGGCATGCCAGTGATCAGAAACATCCGTTTAGAGTAGATATTGCGGTTCATCTGCTCATGTGGCCACCTATCAGCATAGTTAGCAGTTAATCTATTAAAATCCTCATTGCCTGTCTATAATTGTAATGCTCCTCTGAGACACAAGTCGGTCAAATCTGAACATATGATGAGTGAGTAAAACATTGATAAGTCTGCTTGGTAATAATTGAAAAAAGTTGACTTGCCATGTTTTTTTTTTTAGTTTTCATTAGAATTCAATGTGGAATTGAATAATGTGATATTACCATGAATGTAAATATATGTACTGAATCTATGGGTATTACTGTTTGTGTGACTGTCTCAAAGACAGTATTAGCAATGTAGGCTAAGCTGCCTGGCTACCATCCAAATAAAAAAAACAAAAAACAAAATTGAAAGAATCCCAATTTGACCTGGAAACCCCTGTCTCTGTGCCCTAAAGAGAGAAGAGTAAAATAAGGAGATAGTAGATTGTTTCCCTACTGAATGAGTTGAACAAAATGCTGGTTACCTGGGGATAGTGACTGGTGAAAACAATCCAGCTATTGTTGCGTAATGGTTGACTTGCGTCATTTTGTGACGTGAATCAACCTTAATTTTTCTGGCAAAAACCCAGCCTGGTAGCAGGCCAAATAGCAGAATTACATGGTGCAGTTAGTATGTACTTCAGAATGATAAGTTAAAGCAAAAAAGTGAACTATTGCCCTTTTAAGTTTTCACGTGATAGTTGTCTGCATACCCATTGCAAATTAAAAGAAGGCACAACTAAAAATACATATATCATATTAAGTGTACGCTATATTTTCAACATTGTTGGTGCTTTACACTGCCGCCAGACAGCAGCTGATTAGGGATACATGGCTCATACAACCCCACATCAAAAGACCTGAGCTATACCTTTAACTAGCATTGTCTGAGACTTTATAATGATAACGGAAGCTGTCGCCTTCCTGCTCTTGCCATGTTTTCATCACTGTTGAGGAATCCATTCATAACTTGCCTCTTTGAGTGACTGGAGACGATGAACATTAATTGGTATACATGTAAATCATTGATTACACACAGTGAAGGTCATGATACACAAATTAAACACAAACTGTAGTGACACACTGTCAATAATTAGTAGTAATTATCTGGCTTGTGTGCAGCTGTTCCACCTTCAGGCTTAAGGACAACACACTCATGCTGCATCACATTGTGTCATTTGTAACCAGGTGGCACACACCTGATGCTCCACACACACACACACACACAGAAGACATGGTTAAGATCTGGTGTGTTGTGCCAGTGCAGAAAGGGAACATTAATGTGGCTGTGAGGAATGCGTGTCAACAGTGAGAAATCCGTCCTGCCTCCCTAGATACTGCTTTGTCAAACTGTTCCACATGGCCCTTTTGCAGTTTACAGTAATAAGAGGAGGGCAGATTTGCACCTGAAATTCTTAACATATTTTGAAACAATGGATACTTGATTTCATAAATAGGAAAATAAGAAAAAATGTCTTTACTAGCCGGTGACCATTGATAAGATACAAATGACCACTGCTGCTAACAGATGTTATTAACTGTGGCTTTCTTGCTTATCAAGCTAATCTTAGCTCCAAGAGTTTATTTCAAAAAAGCTGTTTGCTTCAAGGTTGCAACAGTATGAGATTTCCACAGTATGACAACCCTCAGAAAATATCAAGTGTCATGAAAGCATGGTATGCAGTATTACACAGCTGCTATTATGATCGTTTAATAAGAAAATTTACCTAAATATGTGCACTACAAAAGGTAACCATTCTGTCAAAACTAATAATAAAAAGGAGTGTTATATGAAACTTAAAACCTGTGTCCATATATTTCTTTGTTTATAAGTATTATGTAAAGAAACCTAACATAATTAACTTACCTAGCTTAGTGTGGTAATCAGTGTGGGGTTGCTACTGCAGCCATCACAACAAGGCTATAAGGTGTGAACACAGAACTCTTTTGGGTTGAACAAATGTTTTTTAATATTTTTACACAGCATCATGTCCTGACAGACAAAAACCTTAATATTGGCTGGAAATGATCAGTTAGATTTAATTTACCTTAGCGAAGAAAATGTACCTGGTATAATAACCTTCAATTTATATACAACATATAGCACATTTCACTGCATGTCAACAGCATCCTTACAAGCTGAAGAGCCTTATAGAATTAATGGAATTAAGGACATAATGTTGTTTTTGAAGTGCAGTTCAGATCTAGTTAGTCATGTTATTGTAAGTATTATGATGATAAATGTAAGATTATTATTTTGTTCTAAACACATCCAGTTGCTTAGATTATGTTTAAAAGTGAAACCATATGTTTGATGTACAGTTTTAGGATGAGGGCTAGGGTGCTTGCGACTGTGACGTTATCTCGCATAACACTGAATGGGATTTTTTTAGAATTGTCTTTGTCATGTCAAAGTGTGTATATTCCCCGAGTGAACAATTTGGGATTTCTTTACTCCTATAGGTATTGACATGGGCCCCAAAAATGGGTGTTGGTCAGACTCTGCTGATTACTGATGATACTGATTTCAACAGGTTGAACGTGCAGTAGCAGCATACAAATGACAACAGCAAACATGAGAGGAAACGTCGGTGTAACATTATCCAAATGATGAATTGATTATACTAATATCTGGGCTCATATTGAACTCTGTATTTAGAGAAAGAGAAGAAAAGATGGATGAAAAAGTTGTTCTACTTTTTGTCAGTTAGTTCTGACAACACTGATTTGCATAGCTGTGAGGTTGCATGAAGGTCTGTGTGCACTCAACACTGACAGCTGCTCATGTCGACGCTCTCCAAAATTCGTGACTGTTTGGTCTTTCAGTCTGTGCCCACGAGCGCCGACTGTGTGTAACACAGTGTATGCAGACACTCATTGTTATATTTACAGAAACATGCATATGTTGCCTAACTGTGTACGTTTTAAAGTTTACAGGGGTCGTGATCTGTAGCATACCTAATACACTGTCGGCTCTCTCTGTGTCATTGTGTGGGCTTAAAATAGGAGTGGGTGTTCTAACAAGCACCTTTTAGCCACACGCACTTAACTCTAACACTTTTCATTTGACTCCCTCACCTATTAAAGTTCCACCTACACCCCATTCTTTCTTTTTTAGATTCTTTTTCTCCCTCTCTGATGACAGGCAGACGGGCTTCCCTCTCTCTCTCTCTCTCTCTCTCTCTCTCTCTCTCTCTCTCTCTCTCTCTCTCTCTCTCTCTCTCCATTATGCGGCCGTATCGTAAACATTTCAGTCACACTTAGTTGCAGCGCTGGCTGATTTATTTAACGCTGCTCCATGTCTGCCTGCGCACAAAGCTGTCCTCTCCATCTCTGTCGCTGCCTGTCACTCCTGTTCGCTCAAAGTGCCTTCCAGCACGCCTGTACACACACACACACACACACACACACACGCGCGTACACAAGCATGTACCCGCACACACGCACCCGCTCGCGCACACACACATTTGACAGTCTCTTCTCTTCCATCTCTGCTTCCTCTGTCTTCGTGTCCTGTTACCATTGTGTCCCACCTCCTTCTTTTAGCCTCAGTCCTTTATCTTATCAGAAGCCTCTCTTTACTTCAGCCTCTCTCTTCACTCCCGTCCTCTCTGTCCATCATACTTCCCTCTCAGCTATTAGAACTCTTTTTTTTTTTCATCACCAGTCAACTGTATTTTATTATCTAATGCAAACTATGCATAAACCAATAGTGTTTTGTGTTCCAGGTGAAATGAGCAGTTGGAGAACTTAATAATACTGCAACTCTCGAATCGGCTGTATACAGTAGAACATCAGCACAGAATATGACTAACTGTGTTAAAATGTCTGTGTGGCCTACTTTCAACGAGGCTGTCACTTGAGCCGGTAACATTGAGCTGAAAATGAAAGTTTACAGACCCCTTAACCACAGTCGCCATTTACCTTTGGTTTCTGGGTCAGTGACGTGGTCCATTGTTCGGTTTGTTTCAGCTTCTAAATGCCCCTCTGGCCATGTCGAGAAAGCAGCAGCTTCAGTCCCACGTCAGCGTCTGCACAGTACGGTCATAGAGGTGTTTAGGCAGTGCTTACGTTTGACAATTGGATCTCAATCACCCACACACATCACCGGCGGCTAGCTGCCATACAAGTTGCTGGTGTGTCCATCATGAGCAGCCTGTTCGGTGTCTTGTCCGAGGACGCTCTGACACAGGAGGGTCCATCATTGGAAAGGTATGAACCGGAGGAACTTTAGCCTGTACATCAAAAAACTATTCGTGAAGGGCCATTGCAGCCTTTCTAAAGCTCACCTGATCATATTTTTACTTGACATTCTTCTCCTTGTTCTTCTTGTTCCTGCTGTTGTTGTTCATCACTCTCTGTTATAACCATCTGCCAACTGCCAACAAATATGTCACCTGCTAGCCGCCACTTAGCTCAGTTAGCATTGCAGCTTGCCTGACTGCTGGAGGGAGGTTGGTGTTTACACTGCTTGCACAGGAGCTTTGAACAAAAATTCTTGCATACTGCAGCTTTTAACAATTATTTTATATGTAATAATCCGTTGTAAAGGTTTATAGGCATCAGCTGCAACTTTATATTGACCATCCAAATATTGTGTATAGATTAACTAGACAGTATTAACCATTAACCACAGTATTATAGAAAATATTACACATATCAGCTGCAACTTTACAATAAAAAAAGTTTATTAAAGCATTTTATTGTCTGTTAAAAGTGAAATAACTATCAGCTAAAGTCAATTAGCTGTCAGTCAACCATTTATTAATGAGGGCTACATTAAAGTGGCTCCTTGTTCTTCTTGTTCCTCTTCTCCTTCACCTTCTTCTCCTCCTCTTCCTCCTCCCCCTCCTTCCTGACACCAAACCTTCTACATTCCATATTTAGACAGTCCTCCAGCCACATTTTTTAAACGATGAAAAAACGGAGCCCACATTAACAGCTAAATTAATCTCCAGTGTTCATGAAAGTAAATAACACGATTTTAATGCCATGGCAGATATAGTAAGGTATTTTTTGTGAATTATATCTTAAAAAGAGAACAAGGCCACCTTCAAGTTTCCCTTTCCGATGATGGACCCTCCTGTATTTCTCATATGTCATATGTCTCATATGACCCCTGACTAACTGCTGCACAGCATCTATACTATATTTATAAATTACTTTTTTATTTAGCAGCTATACAGCTATTTGTCTCTCTGTCACCATATTTCCTCTTCCTTGCTTGAGGATGTCTAGTCTAGACATCTTATTAAAGTCAGTAACATAGAGTGACCTGCAGAGACTGTGCAACAGAGATCACCTGAGGCATGATTTCTCCTTTAAAGCTGTCTGCCTTGTTGCTTTTTGTTTGTGTGTGCATGGAAATGTGTGAATTTATGAGCTGTCATGTCCGCATGTGTCTGTTAAAGAATATATTGTGCTTGTGATGTTTTCGTAATTAGTTTTGAACGATTGCCTTCCACTGAGAGAAGTCAGGTCTTATCTGTATTGGAAAGCCACTTAAGTCTTGAGCATGTCAGTGAAGCATGAAACTGGGGTGAATGCAAATATTTCTTACTGCACATCTGAGAGTGGCATGAAGCAGATACAGTGTTTGTGTGCGTGTTTGTGCGTGTGTGTGTGTGTGTTTGCATGTTAGGGTGCGTTCGCTCTCGATGTAATTGAAATTCGGAGCGGCATGACCCACAACGTTGTGGTACTAAACCATTAGCTGTGCACTGGTGTGCGGCAGCCTCATCTTCTCCTCACTGACAGTAGTTTACCTCTGCCAAATCAAAACCCCAGCTTTCAATAAACTCCAAGAATGGATCTTGCTTTTAATTTCTGACCCATTTCTTCTCTTCTCACAAGAAGTGTAACTTTACCCTTCATCCTTGCTGCCTTTTAGACAGTCTCACAGGCAATTTCAGGGTCACATTCTCAGCTGACTAGTCCATTGACTACTTGTCTGTCATATACAGTTGATCACTGTGGATTTGTCTTATCGCTGTGTCTTTTTTCTGGTGTTCAGACTTTAAAAAATATTATTGTATTGTCTGGCTGGCTTGAAAGGTGTGTCAGTCCCCAATCCCATCAAATTTCCAGCAGAGATAAACATGTTTATAGCCTGGTAGAAAAAACAGTTTTGGTCTTTATAGCTAATGTACCTGCTCACGACAGCTGAGTTTTTGTGTAAGTTAATCATTTGAATTATATTAAGGTTGAGAGTTATGCAGTGTTATGCATAATTAAGGCTGCTGCTACTTTGAGTAACCCCCAGCTGTGAGCCATTTTGCCGTCTCTGTGCTGTTGGTGGCTTTCGGAGAATTTTTCATGCAAATATTGGTAAATTAATATCGGCCAAGGGCAGGGCACATAGAATCTGGAAGAATAAACACCTGGAGTCGAGGAGAGAACAGAGTTTGTCGTTTAAACCTTGTATATCAGCTCTTATTTTTATTTGTAACACGTCATTGTGACATATAGAACTCAGTATTTGTCATTTCGCCGTTTGTTCTTGTGATGTATATTGTGTATTTTGTGTGTCACCCTGTAAGATGATGTGAAAATCCCAGCATTGGTAAGAAAGGTATTGTTCGCAATTTTGTCCCTTGAGGCATTTGTCCTCTGGGGGGTCCAAGCTGCCCCTGTGGAGCAGTGTGGTGACAAACCATCAGTGTAAAGATTTTTCACAATGAATGTATGTGGTTTCTGAGGAGCCAGGAGCACCACGTCTCCGTGTATGTGTGTGTCATCACACTGGTACTTATTTCCATGGTTACGGTGATCCAGGATGGTCTATGAAAGTGGGCCTCCTGCAGACATCGTTGTGTGCTCTCATTACTGCCCTGTGTGTGTCCTATCCAGCTGTGAGAGTGGGAAAGAGGGACAGAGAGAGTGGGACGACAATGCAGAGCTTATGGGAGAAAAGATGAACGTATGGGAACCAAAAAACAGCAAAAATGGAGCACAAGGGAATGAAGAAAGACGGCAAGATGGAGAGTGGTTATAAGATCACTGTAGGGCCTCCCATGAGAGACATGCAGCAGGATAATGGAGACACTGATGAAGTGGCAGCAGAGGCACAGATTGATGCTGAGTCTGAGAGATTAAGAAGAGCAAAATGCAACAAATGACAGCTTTAAGTGAGATACTGAGAGTGAAGCACAAAATAGGCTCAGAACCCTCATCGCAATCCTTTTGATAGTGATTTCTCAATGTGGTTTTCGCAGCCAGTCTTTTCCAGAAATATACATTGATTTTTATTTCACAATCTTTTTACTAGGATTTTACATATAAACAAACGTATTCTGAGAACTGGGTAAGAGTCATTGGCGTTGCAACATGAAATGAGTAAACACCAGCCAGATATTATACCATGGCAGTGACAATGATAAAGGTAACTCAGCAAAACAACGCACTCCTCCCCATGCCCGCCAACCTGCCCGCCCTGTTTTTGAAGGTTTAGAATTGGCACCTCATTAAGAATGACGAAGAGACATGTAGAGAAGGTAGCTGTTCATATTTAGTCAGGAGTTGGTCTGCATATCAAGGGATTAGATAAAGTACCTCTTCTGCAAGCTTGGTTGCGAAAAGAGAAAGAAAAGAAAAGAAAAGAAAGAAAAAGAGACCCACACTTATTCAGAATTGTACAAGATGAGAATCTATTTCTTATCTAGTATTTTCCCTTGTTTTATGATTTTTTCATATTCATCAAATTATGTGGTCATTTTTACAGTAAAACAATTCCTCTCCATGTACAGTATGTTTGATGGGGAAAAATATACAGACATATTAAAAAGTGGAATTGTACAGGTGTTCATCCCAGGAAATGCAAAGTCAGGACTCCAGCCAACACAGGTTGATCAACCTTTGTTTCCTCTTTCAATCCAACATACAGCAGGAACTTGATAACCACGTATTAGTAGATGTACCATTGCCCTCAGTTTTTTTCATTATTGCTCTGTTTTTCATCTGTTCATCCTCACAAGGAAACTAAATTTGATGTCTGCGCTTTGTGTTTGTTTTAGAAATTATAAAAAATAGTTACATTAAAATATGCAAACTAAAGATATTGACGCTGGACTGATGCTAATGTTTAAAATTGGTACTGGTCTCTAGGAAGATAGTTATGTGAACACTTCTAACCGCTGCACACACATGCTTGTGTGTTTGTGTGCTAATGCGTTTTTGATATATGACAAATATTAATTTAACCTGACCCACGTGTATGGAGGAGGAAGAGAGCTGGAGGGGACCATATACGTTTTCCCTGTGAGACTGGGCCACTTTAATGGAGATGGAACATTATATTCTATATATAGCATTATCTGTGATTGTGTGTGTGTGTGTGTGTGTGTGTGTGTGTGTGTGTGTGTGAAAAAGACCAGAAACGAAATGTCAGTTCATAAATAAAGGAGGCATGTGTTGCATATTAATGGTGTGTGAGTCCAAATATGTGTTACATGCTGCTAATGAGTTTGAAGCTGATAGGTCATTGCAGTGACAAATGGCACTGGTGACGGAATGGTTTGTATGTAGGATGCCATTAACAGTACGCTGCTTCTTAGAATAATGCTGTTTTCAAGTCTGTGTATGTGTGTGTTTGGTTGCACATGTTTATCTTGTGTCAGTGAACTTGTATGAGCTGCAACCGCACTTTAAATTGTGAAGCTTTGGTTATGTGCGTCCAGTGTTGTGCAAGTTGAGACTTAACAAGTGCTAGCTTAAATTTGAGGTCACAGTCTCAATGCATTAGGTAGTTCACATTCAGCATGCAGATCTCTGACAATGTAGTTTAGTGCAAGTCTGCCTACTTGTTGGGAAAAAGAGACAACCGGTCTTTAAAAAAATGTTGAACTTGGATTGATGAACTTTGCATTTGCATTCCCTGTGATATTTGCGGTTGAATCTGTACTGATTTGTTCAGAGTTGATGGCACACAGTTAAACACATAAGATAACATAATCTCTTCTGCTAGGGGTCCCTCTATCAAAGAAAACAAACATGTGTGCAGAGTGTTGTATGGGGAGGGCAGGCGGAGCATAGCCACTGTTCAGCTGCTCAGGTGCAGAGCCAGAGCTCCTGGAGGAATTAACACCTAAAGTCAAATGTTTTGTCCCAACCCCAATTTGGTAGACACTGTCCAACTTTACTAGTCACCTCAAGCTCATTGTTACGTTCCTTGGGCCCTTCTTGAGCAGTTCTTGCAGTCTGTCAGGGCATATTGTCCTTTTGAGGGGGCAACTGCCATTGGCCATTGAAGTTGGCATCAGTGCCTACATGTTTGTTTGCCCACATAAGATGCCATTAATTTCACCTGTTGGTGGTTTTCATGCTGTGGCTGATTGGTGTACAGCAGATGTTTTCTGACACTGCCTTTAACCACGCATAGATGATGAGATTTATGCTCCATTAGTTTTTTCAAACATTTTTAACTTGAAAACAATAAAAGGCTTCAAGGGTTTGAACTTACAGACTGATTTGGGAAACTGGGTTAGCCTCTCAGCGCTCACTTGCTTCTTTGAGCTCTTCAATTGGATATATCCGGTACCATTTTCCACACAGTGGATAAGACAGTCCCAAGGGAGGCCCGTGGAACAGAGGCTAGCTTAAAGAGGAGGCAGGATTTTATACAACACTGTAAATATGACCCTTTGCATCTGTCCTCTTGAATCATTTAATATAGAAATTCCTCGCTAATGATGTGTCTCATCCTTGATTTAAAAAAATAGTCAGAAAAGGTTGAAGTGCATTTTGTAGTGCACATGCACAAACTAAAAATATTTACAAAAAAAGGTCTGTCAGTAGATGATTAGTTAATAGATCAATCTCACTTTTAATATGTTCAAAATGTCCCCATGTTGTTAGCCAAAGCTGTGTCACACTCACACACAGACACACACAGACACAGACACACACACACACACACACACACACACACACACACACACATATTCAAACACAAACATACAGTGTTGTGACCCCATCAGTACAGCATCGGCCAACCGGATGTCTCTCTCTGTGTGTGTGTGTGTGTGTGTGTGTGTGTGTACATCTGCTTTACACGACTCTGACCTTGTATCCTGTATTTTCTCTCATGTGTATTTGTCTCCGTTGTTGTGTGTCCATCTGTGTGTGCATATGTGTTTCTATGTGTAATGACTTCAATGTGTTACATAAGGAGATTATGTTATGTAACCTTGTGTTTTCCTTTTTAAAAACCAGACCAAACAGTAGGGTTTTATTGTGCGCGTGTAAGCAAAAATGTGCGTGTGTACGTGTGAGTGTACCATCGACTCTGTAGCTGGCGTCCACCTACAACCCCTGGGTGTTTTTTTCCATTGCTTCCGTATCCCAGTTTTCACCCAAGCGCACACAGTGATACCCATACACGCACACACACACACACACACACACACACACACACTCACACACAGGGCACAGTTAGCACATGCTGGGAGCAGGGTGAGGCACTCACAGCTGGACACTTCTGTCATTCTCTGCCCCTATGACTGCTCCTGACAGTCCTCCACATGGTGATTTAAAAGATTTATTAGCGCTGCAGTTTAGGATAAGATGAGATAGAACTTTATTAAGATTGCTATTAAAACTTAAACTTAAGATACCTATTTGAGCTACATGTTTTCTCATTATCCATTTTCTTGTTCTTCAGGCTTTTTGAAGTTCCAACCACCTCCAAAAGATCATGTTTGATTGTAATTGATTCAAGCTGTTCAACTAGTTATTAAACTGGTCTGTGATTTTTTTTTTTTTTAAAGTTTCTTCTGGTGAACGTTTAAATATTTTTTTTCTTCTTCTTCTTTTTTTTTTTTAACAGCAGGCATTTTTACTTGTCCTTGTAGGAAAAACAGTGGGCCAGGAAGTAGGTTTGTGATTGCATACATTTGAACCTTTCATTTAGGCCTCTGAACAGCCAAACGATATACATATTTTCACCTCTCTTTCATCTCTCTGAGCTCGTCACAGGGAACACAGCTTTATGAATCGCGGAAGATAACAAACGCTTCGTCAAAGGATAACTTCGGTCGATTTCAACATGCAGCTTTATCGCTCAAGCTACCCTTGACTTACTAGTACTGAAGACGCGAACAGGTGTCTGCTTATGTTGCATGACTTTTGGGGTGAAATTTGGAGCATGTTAAGATGCTTGAAACACAGTGTAAATTTCTGACCCCATGCTGTTAGCTGTCAATGCTAACTCTCCATCCAAGGAGCCCTGTAATGGTTGGACCAAATGTGTTCGCGTCTTCGGTACTGGCAAGTCAATGGTAGCTTGAGCGATAAAGCTGCTCGTTGAAATCGACCAAAGTTATCCTTTAAAATTAAGCTCCACTTGAGAACAGCTGATTTAATTTGCACCAGTTCATCGATGGGCAAACTTGAAGTGAAATGGTCGCATTACAGCAGTCTGCTGGCAGTTGACCACTTAAGCTTCCACAATCTGAACCGGACCGATCCTTGACTTCTGGGGCTTATATGTGGACATACATTGTTTTTGCAGTGATCTTTCAAACATGATTTTCAAACACATTGAAGAAATGTAATTAAGGCAGGATATTTTACCGTTAATATCAAACTTTTTTTGTCCAGCATTGTTCTGAATACTGTATGTGTGGTGTACTGATGGGAATTTAATAATTAGAGATAACACCAAGCATCTTTTTCTGCATTTTAATCTCTCAAGAAAGGCTATCATATTGGTGTGTATCGGACAGTTAGGGCTGTGCGATATGGCCTTCAATTAATACTGAAACATTTCAAAACATTTCAAAATATCTTGATATCTGGTAAGTTGAGAAACTATACTGATGTGCAGCTCTTAAAAATAGAAAAAAACAGATGTAAATTTGTTTATGTCATATGAGCATATAATGATATCCAAAATATAACCCTAAAGAACAACATATACACCGATACCAGTATGTAATAATATCTGTGATAGGCCAGTGGATATGTTTTCCAGGCTCCAGGCTATTTTCCATAATTACTGCTCCTCCTGGTGGATAAAGAATTGCCACTTGTTTCCACACATGGTGCTTATGGGCATTTGGACAGGGGAGGAGGGATCTAATTACAGCCAAAGACCCAGCAGGGATCTGCCATGGATCTGCATGGGCCCTGTCACGGACCAGCCGGCAAGTCTAGATGCCTGCATCTGTACAAGGAGTGCAACTGCATTGTATCAAATTCCACTGAACATATTGCTCCAGCATGTATTCTAGGACATTTTGTCCTTAAATGTTATACATCCATCATAATGTATCTTTATGTGTATTACACAAATGCCACCAGACATTCAATAATGTTCTTGCAATTCTATCATGACATTTCTCAGAATTCCCTTGATTGTTGGATTTTATCAGATGACCTGGTCATTAACCTCTTACAGCCATTTTTAGATGAGTTTCTTGCACATCTCAGCGTTTGTTGTTATTACCTGAAGTTACAATTACGAAGGAAAACACCTGACATTGAGAAACAATATACAAAGATTACCAACGTTGTCTTTGTTTGCTGTAGTTATGATTTGTTGACATTCAAATCCTTGGTGTAACACCTCCAGTAGAGCAGTGATGAAACCATTTTGTCTGACAGAACAGACTCCTTGCTGAGACAACACAACATGCTGTGTCCACCGCTGACCAGCCTGTCTGCATCACTCAGGGATGACAGCATCGTTTGCCCACAGTCTAGCCTGAGCCCGACACACTCCTAAACTTACTGCTCTACTAACCTCCAGCCCATCTCCTCTCGCCTCGGCCACTTTATTTTCCTCGGTCTTCCTATGTCTCGGCCCCCTCCTGCTGTCCTAAATTCTATTCTGGCAATAATAGAATGACATTTATCATAATCTCTTTCTCGCTCGCTGTATTGCTCCCTCCCGCTCTCTTGTCTTGGTTTGCCACCCATCTTTTCTCGGCTGTCAGTTAGCCTTCGCCACCTCCTCCTCTGCTTCCCCACTACTCTCTGCCCCCTTTTCTCATCCATCCATCCATCCATCCATCCATCCATCCATCCATCCATCATCATGACTCTTCACTTGTTAGGCACTATGGTGGTTTGAGGTGCTGATCCCCATAGCTTCTTTTTTTTTGGGGTGGGGGGGGATTAATTTAAAAGATGATTAACTCAAATCTCCTTTATTAGCATTGCCTCCCTTTAATATAATCCAGTTGTGCACAAATGGCACTGTCATGCTTCAAGACCTGAAAGCTGAAAGTAAACCACACACTGTGTCTTAACATGTAACAAACCAAAACCTCCAGGGCCAGGAGCCTTTAAATAATTGAAAATACTTTTTGTCCCTGAATGCTCCAGCTTCTCACTGTAAGTGTTTTGTGTTACATTCAAAGCTTTGATTTCTCAACAGGGATCAAGTCCATTACGGATCAATAGCCTCTTTCATCCAGAGGCATTTCCAAAGCTTTATTTTAAGTACAGGGATTATCTTCCAAAGCAATAGTTCACATATTGTCAGGACTGTCAGTGTCCTGCATCCCCCTCTTGCTTACATACAATGATTTTATGATTTTCATGATTTTATCGGAAGTGTGTACTTTTTGTTACTCTAAAATGCTTGTTTGATGATTTCACATCTCACTCACATTACTTTGGAGACCCAATTAACCTGCTGGGCCTCAGATTGAAGGAAACGACAGTTTGAGTTGGCATGGAACTCTTCCTTAAAGCATTGGTAGGAAAATACTTCCAATTGACATTTTCACGGAGTTTCCCTCCATGAAATTGTTTAGACAAGGTGGTAACATGCAGATAACACATTTAGTCTCCTCCACTTAAAAGATGATAACTCAAGTGTCTAATACAAGATACAAAATCCAATACATTTGTGATGTCTGTGGAGGTGTTCACTACACCAAGTCTACACAGTGAGCACAGCGGGTGTAGCACATGATCAGAGCTGCAGCAGCACTTGCAGTCCTCCGATTGTCTACGCAGAATGCATTCAGGAGCAGTATTGGAGCAGCACACGTAACTTCACTGATTGTGTATTGATCTCTGAGCTCTGCTAAACTGTGGGTGATCAACACTCAGTACAGCACCTGAATGCATCCAGTGTAGACACAGACAGAGCACTGGAGCGGCTGCTGCTGTTCTGAGGTCATGCGTCAGCGTGCAGGCTGTGTGGATATTGTGTTAGTGTCAGGTGAGGAGGCTCACCTCTGAAGTAAACCTGTGTACCTGTTTGCTTATGTTTTGTTTCCTGTTTAACATCATGCTACTCAATGTCAATAACTGTAACTTTGAAATGGGTACTTGAAGTACCTAAGTAGATTTTACTGTAATCCTTTTAAAATTTTAATCTAAGTAAAATTTTCAAAAGAAGGGCTTTTGCTTTTGAGTACCCTCCTCAAATCTTATTTCCTGAAAACCTGGGCATTATTGTCTTGTCTTCAGTCTTACATTTGTGTTGGTTAAGGCTTCCCATGCTGGTGAAAACTTCTTGAAATAAAAAGTGAATATGAGCACAAGGCCAAACTGTGCCTGTGTTTCATTATGTTCTCTTAGGCTTTCCAAGCATGAGGAAATGCTGCTTATTACATATCAGCATTGGACTTCTAAACGTAAAACCTTGTGTTTTACTGTCGGGTCATGTCCTTTTGTTGGTTGGTTCAGATAGCGTTCTCTCTTGTCTTTAACTATTTTCTTGAAACAACACCAAATGCTACAGTTTCAAGTGGTTTTGTGTGATTATTAGTTGCTACTTGGCATTGATCTCACCTCCAAAATGGGAACTGAATGAAAGGAAAGCAGAAATAAAACACTGGTTTCTGAGTGCAAATAAACAGAAAAATCCCCCAGTTCTCAAATCCACTGCAGTGTTTAATCTCCACAAAACTGAATAAAAAAGCTGTCTAGCTTCATGTGTTCACACTACATTAAACTCAAATGTGACTCAAGCAGTCATGTGACAGTGTGTAGTAATTGATATCATGACTTCAATAACAGCGTCACAATTTAGACTTGCCACTGTTAACATTTAGTAAGCTAATTTTTAACTGCTGTTAACTGTAGCTAGCTGCCGTTGGGTAGTTAGCTCGGTTAGCTTTGGAGCAAGCCCTCCATCCTGACTAATGTTCATGACAGGTCATGTCAGGACATGTGGTTGTACTAAACATGATCCGTACAAAACAACAGCATGCATAGGGTTACATTAAATGCTTTACTGACTGCTAGCTCACCAGGCTAATGGAACACCTTGGCTGAACTTCCTCTCTTCCCGCCGCTCAGTGAGCATGTACATGTAACACATGACACACATCAACACAAACGCCGGGCAGAGTCAGATAGAGTGAAAGAGAACTTTACGCCACATGGCCTGAACCTGACCCAGCACAGGTGATGCTTTTCATTTTCACTATATCCTCCTTAAATTGTCTGTTGCCCATTTCTGTAACAACTTTTCAAACTGAGACATTTTGAGAATGAAATATTTGCTCTATGTTACTTTGTCTCCTCCCGAGGCCTTAATCCAAGTCGTCTTGTTACTTTTGTTTATCAGCCCAGCTGCTCCCTGTCTCTCTGAATCCATCTCATGGCCATTTCCTTTTTCTCTTACTATCTCTGTAATAGTAACGGTCATCTTCCCTCAATCCACCCTGCCCTTTTATCTGATCCACTCTTCTCACACTCATGCCTTTTTCTCACACTTGTTTTTATGAGCACGTTTTAGTTGGCATGAAGAAAATACAATTTTAGATGAACACATTTTGAAAAATGTTTTTAACATTCTTTCAAAATTAATGATAATTAAAAAAAAATCACAATCTCTCTTCTCCTCTTACAATATGTTTGATATGTGGCTGTACATCAGACAGTGTGTATACAGTGCAGCTTCCCTTTACTTCTGGAGCCCCCTCATGTCTCATGGTATGTTAAGATATCTTGTCATTATATGTTAGTTGATGTCATGAATCATTTCTCTCTGACTTGGCTTTCATTCTATCACTTTTCATTTTAAACTGTCACAGGTCTCTGTTTCCATTCGGGTTTTGATAGAAATAATGAAAACTTCACAGGAACTACAGTTTGTAATGGCCGTCATATTAAAAAAAAAACACAAACACAACCCTCTGGCTTGGGTTATGCATGAAACCTTTTCTGAATCTTGAAATTAGCAAAAATGGTCTTTGGCTGTAAATAACAGAATTTCATTGGTTGAGGTTGAGTTACAGTTAGTTCACAGGAGCAACTGCATCACACGCTGCACAGAGAGCAGCTGGTTTGACCTTGTGTTTTTTTTCCCCTCTTGATTCACGTGACTGCAAATCCCTGAGCTGTTTGTGTCAGTGCCCTGATCAAGTGCACGCTGCACACCTGGCACTGTGATTATTACAACTCTGCAGTTTAAATGTGATGTTGTTTCTCTCTCATATTTGCAGACAACATTTTATTTTCTGATGCTTTTCTTTGTCAGAGACGCCTCACATTTGCATTTGGCATTAGGATTTAGTCACTTGATTTAATTTTTTTGTTTTCCAAGCTGCTTTCATGTTAAAAGATAAAAAATCACCCACACTGATGTTTGAAAATTATGTTTTGGAGTACACTCACTGTGATTGAAATGTTTGTCTTAAAGGAACTGTTCAATGAAAAATGAAAATTCATTGGTAGACAGTTATTGGAGAGGAGTCCAACTATAGTAACTAATAACTATAATAACTATATAGTACAACTATGTCTAAATAAATGTCAGCAACCAAGCCAACAAGCATGCTAACTGCCAGGAACACTCCTATGAATTAAATGACATACAATCCTGAGAACAAAATGTGTGAGCAGCTCAAGACAGAAAATAAAAAGAACCTCAGTGATGCAGAGTTAAGACAATTGTATTAGTTTATTAGTTGTGCTTAAAGGAAGAAAACGCACAAATATAAACCTGTACGCATATTTCATACACAGAAAAGTATGCTGATGTGAACTGAGCATGGGCTGAGTTTGAAAGCTCAGGGGAATATGTGATCAGATCTTGTATACAGTATTTTTAAATGAAATGCACTCACAGCTGCCTGTGGCTATGACAGTCCTAACTCTGGGAACCCACATTAAAATGATGTAAGAACAACCCTGGCTGTACAGCACATGTGAAGTATCTTGATAGAGCTCTCACTGCCGGATCAAAGTAGTGACTTCTTTTGCGCAAAGTTCAAATACACATGTTTGTTTGCAGAAATGCTCTAAGGGCCTGGCGCTCACACAGGAAATGGGTGTGACGGTGAGTTGTTCAACTGAAACACACACAAACGCATGCATACCACTCAGTCTCCTTCTGTCTTGTTCCCTTCTACTCTTTCTGTGTTTGTTCAGGACAAAAGAACGAAGATTGAGACTACTACATTTTCATTATTCCACCTGCTGTCCTTCACCTTTGGTTGCTAGGCAGCGGCTGAAACCATATTGAAAATAGAACCGTAATTGTAACGATGTGCACAGAGAGTGTGTGTGTGTGTGTGTGTGTGTGTGTGTGTGTGTGTGTGTGGCTGTGCAGTCAGTCACTGCTCTGACATGTCTCATTGGGTACGTTGGTTTGTGGAGGAGGTTGCGTAACTGCTGTCTCGGCCAGTGCAGGACTCGTCTGACAGAGCCACTGTTTGACTGCCTGCTCTGGAGCCTTCTGGAGACATTTCTGCTGCTGCTTTAGAACGATGTTCCAGCATGCACGCACACACGCACGCACACGCTCGCGCGCGCACACACACACACTTGTGCACACGTGTATTGTTTAAATGTATAATATCAGTTCAATTTCCTCTCATCTCCTTTCATTATTCAAAATGAGCTGTCTCCGACCTCTTCCTCCTCCTCTTTATTCTTCTCCTCCTGCTCCTGCTGAATCCCCCCCCCACACACACACACCCATGTCTGAAAGATTCATCAAGCCATTTACTAAACATCTCCTTTTCAGAAGCGTACAGGGCGGCTATCCAAAGGTCTCCTCTACCCTAACCCCCCCCCGTCTTTGTTTTCTTGTCTCCTTCCCACAGTGAGAGCAGGAATAGAGCAGTCAGATGTCAGCCTTGAATATGTTTTTTTTTTTTCATTTTGTTTGTGAAAGCTGATTGGGTCTCTGTGTTTCTGAGATACCTACCTGACGAACTCTCTACTCCTGCTTCTCTCACTTCTTCTCTTTCTCCCATTTTTCTTCCTTCATCCATTTATTTTTTTCCCCATGAGGCTCAGTTTCTCCACCAGTTTCCCCCACCAGCTGTCTTTGCTTCCCTCTCATCTCGCCTCTTATCGGTCCCTGCTTTTCTTTTCCTTATATCTCCCTGCCCTCTCCTTTCTCTGTCACTCTGTCCTCTTCCTCTCCCTCCTCCTTTCCTTTTTCTTCCATCAGTTCTCCCACTTTCTCTCCCTCCTCTTGATCTCAGTACCAGCTTAATCCCCCCCATGTATGTATGTGGTATTTGTCTGTTTGTCTTTATCACTGTGTGTGTGTGTGTGTGTGTGTGTGTGCCTGTGTGTGTGTGTGTGTGTGTGTGTGTGCACACATCTGTAGATATCAGCCGAGTCAGAGGCCCACCAGAGAAGCTGTGAAGCTTTAAGCTGTTACATAACAAATGTCCTCTTGACTTGGAAGTGTGTCATTGCTTTGGATAAGGGCCCCTTGTGGCCACTGCCTTAAGACCTCTCCAGGCCTCCCTTGATAGCACTAATGCTCAGATGGAGAGATAAACTAAGAGAAAAGAAGGGTAGGGATAAAGGGCAAACAATGGTGAGGAATTAGAGAGAGATGGAAAAGGGCAAGGAATGAGGACAGAGAGAAAAGAGAGGTGAGCGACATGGAGGCGTAGGTACAAGTCTGACATAAAGCAGAGGTGAGGAGGTGCAGCACTTAGAGGGTCAGAGGGGACAGACTGGTGGGATTCAGGAGGAGGAACGAGAAGTGGAAGAAAGGGAAATGGAGCATCTCCGACGGACGGAGGCAAAAGGCAGGGGGAGAGCGGGCAGATGGAGTAACTGGGTAATTGTCTAGACGTGAAGGAGAGGTTGCTGTGCTGTCTGTCTGGGTGGGTTTCATTTGTCCTCACTGTCACAATAGTTTAATCTATATGCAGTGTGTTGCAGAAGGCAGTGGGTACTATTCGCTGCTAGAGAGAGAACCAAATGTCACAGGCTCCTGGATTGTAGCAGAAACAACAGACTTGCATATTTACCCCCTTTCAGACTTGCACTTTTTTATGTAAATATAATGGCAATCCAGCACGTTGAGCCCATCACGTTAATGTAAAAGTCATCATGGCAATCTTACAAGGTTGCACCGAGTAAAGTTTCCATGTCACTCTCCTTACGGCTGAACTGAATGCAGTGAGTAAAGACTGCATAAGCTCAATATGAACCATGCCTAGAGATTAAAACCCGTGCCTTGTTCTTCTGTGTTCAACTCTCACGCACATAGGAGGTAAAATCAGTTCAATAAACTGTGAATCACTGTGAAAGAGCCAATTATGGGTGTAAAGAGTCTTCTCATAGATCAGTCTATAAAAACTATTCATTCCCGCTCAGTGCAGGCAGTGCAACAACAATCATACTAACCGCAGTTATTATCGAACATGTCTGGAAGACAGAGAGTTCAGCTGCACGTCACATCGCAGCGCAAAGACAGAGTAAAGACTACTGACTTAGCCAGACTTAGTTTTAGGGACTAGACGTTTGGTTTAAAACATAAAAACAAAGATTATCAAGAGAATGTCCTGAATGTCTGTCCTGTCCTGTCTCGTAGTGTGGCTATACAGAATTTAAGATGGGGGATGTATGCGATGGGCAAGATCACTACTTAGTCTTACAAATAAACAAAATAGACTCGAAATGTCAAGAAAGGAAAATGTTTTTATATCTATTTTCCTTACTAAACAGAAAAATACAAAGATGTATGCATTTGTTTTTCTTTCTTTTAATGAACTAAGACCAGCTTAATTGCTCACTGTAAAACACACTTCTTTACAATTGTCATTATTGTTTTTTTCTCCCGTTCCTGTCTGTGTCTCTTCTTTTTTTTTTAAATTTTTTATTTAGAAAGAGCATTTACAAACGACAATGCCACAGTCAGTTACAAACAGCCTCAAGCACATGTATGTATACAATGACATTATCATATAAATAGTCACAGATTATCTGCATATATTTCTATGTAGCTCTTTCAGATGTTTTTAACATTTTGTGTAACATTGTTAAGAACTATTAACAAAAAGGAACAAGGGAGGCTTTCACATTGGAGAGGCATAGAAAACAAAATGCCAGTGTGGCAATATAACAAAATAAATAGGTTCAGGTTAAAAAAAAAAAAAATAAAGAAAGTTTCTTCAGTAATTTAGGAGAAGTCCATTCTTATAGGTTTGATATACTCAGTCCATTTGCTCCAGATTATGTAAAATCTATCTTTCTGGACTTTAAGGGAATATGACAGCCGCTCCATTACATAAATTTCATAAATCATGTCTATCCATTCATCTATAGTGGGTAGATGGGGTTTCAGCCAGTTTCTTGTAATAAGTTTTTTGCTTCCAGCTAGGAGAATTTGGACCAACTTTTTATCGTTATTTCTCCATCCGTCAAATTGAATGTCTCCCATATAAATTGCATCAATTGTAAAAGGGATATTGACTCCAAATACATTGTTAATATGTTTGTGGATTTCCTGCCAATAAGGAACAATGACTGGACAATTCCAGAAAACATGGAAATGATTGGCATTGTCCGTCCCACATTGTCTCCAGCAGCTGGAACCCCCTCCCCCATATCTTTTTTGTAAAGGTGTAATAAAAAACCTAATTACATTCTTCCAACAGAATTCACGCCAAATAGTCGAGCAGGATGAAGTCCACTGCATGAGACACATTCTTTTCCAAGCATCCTCTGTTATAGTCAAATTGCCCTCTCTTTCCCACTTTTCTTTTATATACCAAGTATTTCCTGATTTGTGATGAAGTATAGCTTTATATAGTTTAGAGATAATCTTAGTACAGGGAGATTCTGATGCCAACAAAAGAATTTTCAAAATTCCTGTTTCTATTTTACCTAAATTTGGTCTCAGATTCTGGTTAAAGTAATTTCTAACTTGAAGATATCTATAGAAATCATTTTGTTCAAGATTGTATCTTTTCTTTAGGTACTCAAAACTATGGAATGTCCCCTCCTTCGTAAATGAGAAATAATTTGTTAAACCTTTGGCAGCCCATTTTTTAAATTTACCATCAGATCTGTTTGGAATGAATTCGGTGTCATAAGCACACCATCGCAGTAGTTTAATTGAATCATTTAAATTACAAGTTTTCGCAGTTTCCTGCCAAGTTCTCAATAGTATGTTTAACCAAGGGTTGCCTATGTTCAGCTGTTTATTTAACAGTTCATTATCTGCAATAGTAGCTTCAATGGGTATCCCTTCTAGTAGCTCAATTTCAACTTCCTTCCAACGTGCAGAATAAGCTGGGGTACATAAGCAAACCAGAGGCCTCAGCTGTGCTGCTAAGTAATACTCTCTTAAGGAGGGGAGACCCATACCCCCACTCTCTTTGCTTAGTTGTAAGGTCTTAAACTTAATCCTGGGTTTTTTCCCCTGCCATAAATACCTGGATATCATCACATCCCATTCTATGAATTGCTTGGTTGGTATTGATACTGGAAGATTCTGGAAAAGATAAAGCAATCTCGGCAATATATTCATTTTAATGGACTCCACCCTGGAGCCTAGACTCAAGAAGGGGATAACATTCCAACGCGAAATGTCAGATTTCAACTGGGAATTTAGGGGGTTATAATTCGAATCAAATAATTTTGTGATATCCTTTGTTAAGTTTACCCCTAAGTATCTAATTGATTCAGCATCCCATTTCATTTTGTATTTGCTTCTGATGTGATTAGGTGGGTTATAGTTGAAGGTGATTACCTGTGTTTTTTGTATATTAAGTTTATATCCTGAATACAACCCATATTGTTCTAGCAGGTTCATAAGCTTTGGAAGTGACTGTGTAGGTTGTGATAAATATATCAATACATCATCCGCAAATAAGGCCAATTTATTTTCTCCTGATGGCATATTTATCCCTTTAATGTCTGTATTTTGTCTGATCCATTGGGCCAAGGGCTCAATAAATAGAGAGAAGAGGAGAGGTGAGGCGCAACAGCCTTGTCTCGTTCCTCTTTCAAGGATGAATGGATTAGATAAGTGACCATTAATTTTTATTTTTGCAGAGGGTTTATCATATAGGGCTTCAAATACTTCAATAATAGATTTATGAAAGCCAAATTTTTCTAGAACTTTATACAAAAAAGACCACCTGACTGAATCAAAAGCCTTTTCGGCATCTAGACTAATAATGGCTGTTTCTATTCCTTGTTCGATAATCCGATCTATTATGTGCAAAGTTCTCCTAATATTATCCTGTGTTTGTCTTTGTTTTACAAAGCCAGTTTGGTCCAAGTGGATTAGTTCTGGTAATATATTTTCAATTCTTTTGGACAGGACAGTTGTAAATAATTTATAATCTATATTCAGTATACTGATCGGTCGGTAATTGCTGCACTCCAACTTGTCTTTTCCATCCTTTGGTAACACAGAAATAATAGCATGTTTCCATGAGGCCGGGATCTCTTTCTTCTTCAACACCCAATTAAAAGTTCTCAATAGTACTGGAGCCAGTGCTTCTTTCATAGTCCTGTACCATTCAGAGGTGAAACCATCTGCACCCGGCGACTTTCCTGTTTTCAATTTACTTATTACTGCATTTAATTCTTCTATTTTTATTTCAGACAATAGTTTATCATTTTGTTCATTTGTAATGGTAGGTAAATTAAGAGTGGCTAAAAAAGATTCAATCTGAAAGTCATTATTCATTCTTGGTTGGGAGTACAGCGATTTAAAATACATTTCAAAACTTTGCTGAATTCTCTCCGTTTTTGTTTCAATGTTCCCCGAATAAGGATTTCTTATTTTATATATTGAATTGTCTGCTTGTTGTTTGCGTAATCTGTAAGATAGGAGTTTAAGAGATTTTCCACCAGCTTCATAGTAACGTTGTTTTGTAAACAACAGCATTTTCTGTATTTCCAAAGTACTGATTTCATCTATTTCTTTTTGGATTTTATTCATTTTTAATCTAGTTTCCTTATTTAGAGTCTCTACATGGTCTCTTTGTAATTCCTTTAATTTCTCTTCCAAATTAATGAGCCTTTCTTTTCTGAGTTTCTTTTCGTACGACGAGATAGCTATTATCTTCCCTCTGAGGACTGCTTTGAGCGCATCCCAGAGCACAGATGGCGTCACCTCCCCATTGTCATTCAGCTCCAGATATATTTTAATTTCTTTCCTAATTTTTTCCTTAATTTGTGAGTTGTTTAGAAGATTCGAATTCAGGCGCCAAGGTAAAGATCTTGGTTCATTGTCTAAATGTATTGACATGTATATGGGGCTATGGTCAGATAAAGTAATCGGACCAATATTACATTGTCTTATTCTGTGAAAGTCTTTGCCAAAAGTGAAAAAATAATCTAATCTGGAATAAACTGCATGAGGTGAGGAGAAGTGGGTAAAATCTCGGCCAGACGGATACAATTCCCTCCAAACATCGATAATTCCCACTTCCCTCATCAAAGCATTCACTTTCTTACTGATAGCTTTTAAGTCTGACTTTTTATTGGAGGAGTCTAATCTAGGATTCAAACGAATATTAAAGTCTCCTCCACAGATTAAAGTGCCCTGGCTTTTTGTAGTCATCATTTCAAATATTTTCTTGTAAAATAGCCAGTCACTTCCAGGGGGGATATAGACATTCAGAAGGGTTATTAAGGCTCCGTTAATTTTCCCAGTAACCAAAACAAATCTTCCTTCCTTGTCCCTAATTTCTGACAAGTGCTCATATTTAACTTGACCAGATATCAATACAGCGACTCCTCTGCGGCGTCCTGATTTGTGAGAAGATGAATATATGTATTTGAAGCCCATTTTGTTTAGCTTATCATGCTCTATATCACTCAAATGTGTTTCCTGTAGAAAAGCGATTTGAATTTTTTCTTTTTTTAATTTGGACAAAATTTTCCCTCTTTTGATTGGACTATGTATACCATTTACATTATAAGAAGCTACTTTTAGAGTTTTACCTTGCATACATGTGAACAGAAATCAATCTCCATATACTTCCTAGGGAAGCCTCCCCTCCCTGAAAGAACTGACAGGGAATGAACATAGAAAAAGAATGTTAAACCAAAAATACAGAACAAATAAACATGAAATATAACAAAACTGTGTATGACTTCCACTTCAGAGGTCTTTGATGTGACCCTACTAGAGTCTCTAGGGAAAGTCCCTCCCTGAATCCAGAAGAGGGGGCCCTACTGAAGATAGCTGCACCAACAAGACCCCCCCTGCACCCTGTAGTCTTGCATTTAGTAACTTAACATCATTGATCAGAATGGCCAGGTAATAGTGACATTTCCCCGTTTAGATTTAGGTTTTTATATTTGTAAATACACCAGCCCAGTCTACCTGACTTTGAAGGGGAAAAAATAAAAAGAAATGAAAATGATGGGGGGGCTCATTTACCAGACAAACATGACCAGTCTTAACTTGAAGTTGTTGGAGGTGAGGCCCGCCTGAAAGATTGTAGTCTCTCCTTGAAGTTGGATTCTCGTCTGGGGTGGGATGCGCGTCTCCCCCTCCGCTGGCTGTTCCTCTCCCACGTCAGCTGTCGCAGTTTGTCCATCAGCGTCTCTGGAGGTTTGGCGATCTCTACCGAGTATCCTCTGTCTGACATGTCAGTTGCCGCTTCCTCGGCGCTCTCGTAGATCTGGGTTTCGTCGTTATATTTGACTTTAAGCCGCGCTGGATACAGGGTTTGGAACGGGATCTGGCGCTCCTTCAAGAACTTGCGTATTTCTGTATATGCCCTTCTTTTCTGAAGAGTACGCGGTGCATAATCGTTGTCCAGGTTTATTCGCCTCCCTTGCCAGGTAAAGCCCTTTTTCTGCCAAGCTAAGCGGAGAACATTTTCTTTTGTTTTGGAGCTGAGGAATCTCACCAGGATGGATCTCGGCGCTGCGTCCTCAGGTGGCTGTGGACCGAGCGCGCGGTGCGCTCTTTCCAGGTGCAAGGGCATGTCGTCGGGTATGTCGAGGTTTTCGCGGAGTAACTTTTCCACAAATGAAGTCATGGATTGGGACTGCTTTTCGGCTCCCTCGGTGACCCCATAGAGCCGTATGTTTTCACGTCTCGACCGGTTCTCCTGGTCGGTTATCTTGGCATCCAGTGAGTTGTGTAGCTTAAGCATTTCTGCTAAAATATCCTCTGTGTTTTGGACTCGTTCCTCGACTTTCATTATTCGCTCTTCCGCCTCGTCTAGTCTTACGTTGGTCTTTGAAATTTCCCCCTTAATGTCCTCCAACTGTTGCTTGTTGTCCTGGCGAAAGCCCCTCAGCTCCCGAAGGATCAAGTCCAGATCAACTTTCTCTTCGCCTGACATTGCGTTAGCCTGTTTGCTAGCGGTGGTCTGCGTGTCGCCAAGTGGTCTTTCGTCGTCATTTATTTCTGGCTGCTGAGTCCCCCTCTTGCCTTTTAGCCTGGTATCCATCGTTACCCCCGCTTAACAGAGTATATAGAGGTGATATTTCGCTTTTTTGGGGGGCTAATTCAATGACTTTGTAGAGGGTGCAGGCGGGAGCTCCCTAACTAAGCTGCCATCTTGTCCGTGTCCCACCCGGAAGACTGTCTGTGTCTCTTCATCCCCAGGGTCATGGTCTTGGTCAGGGCAGGTGTTAATCACCCCTGTACTATATCCCCAGTCTTCAAACTGATCTTAGCCATTCTTGGAAGCTGTGTTCAGTCCTAGTCTGGTATCCAGCTGCGTTCACGCTAAGGCTGCTAAACTTGGTTAAGCTAAGGGCCGCTGCCCTTGGAGACCCCAGTATGGGTAAATTCTACACCTGCTGGATCCATGACTACCTAAGCGGCCAATTAGCCAACAGTAGCTTCACAGAGTCATATTTCAGATCAGAGCCGCTGTAAATCACCTCCTTATTGCAGGTCGCAGTCCAGGCAAACTCTTGTCAGCTAATGGGGCCACTAAGCCCATGGCTAACAGTTAATTAGCTAACAGCAGCTATTTGCTGTAGCCAAAGATAGCCACAACAAAGAGTGTTTTGAGCGGCAGTTGTACATTACTCTGCTGACTTTAAAATTTGGGTACTTAAATAATATGATATAATATAAATAAATTACACCTTCAATACTACTTCAGTAATATTAAAACATCACTACAGTTTGCATCAGATCTTTGGCTTTAGCCTTGAAGGAGATCATAAACTTGGTCAAACTGTAAGCCATATATCAAATATACCATATATATCAAAGGAAGCAGATGAAGATCTTTTTTTGGATAATTTTTTTTGACATTGTATTTTGTGCTTTTTGCTGATACTGGTGTAGAATCAGCAAAGAGAAAAACAATTGAAGAAAAAAAGAAAAGCTGACCTCCAAAACAGAGCATGCTCCTTCCAGACTGAGATTTTTGTAATGCCAGGTGGTCCTGCTCATGGAAAATGCATTTCATTTTCTTCATTTTAGGAACGCAAAATGAAATTTCCTCGTAGATGCTTTAAATGTGTACAGACTTTGCTGCCAAGCTTCCAGTTGATTTTACCCAGGACTGCTGATTTTGTTCAAGTCTTACTTAACTGTTGCTAAGAGTTATTTGTTTCATGTCTTTCTGCCTTTTTTGTACAGCCTTTTGTTTCCTCTTGTAGACATGTGTTCCATGTCTACAAGCACCTTATGCTGTCATGCCCATGCACTAATTTTAAAGCACTGAAGCACGCCCCATCTTTTTTTAACCAGTGGCATTGTTTTTTTTAGTTGTGTGAATGTGTTAGAGCTTGTTTGTATGTGTGTAGGGGATCAGGCAAGGTGAAAAGAAAGCCTTGTTGAAATCCATCAGAGATTCTCTTCATTATATGAGGGCAGATGGGCAGAGAGCCAGAGACCTGTTAACGGTGTGTGTGTCTGTCTGTGAGTGTGTGTGTGTGTGTTCAAGCCTGTGGTGAACAGGACTTTGATTGAAATGTCCCATCAACTCTGCTGTCCTTTACAATCATCTACACAGCATGAGGCCAACCCTTCAGCAACACCCAAGACACACAAGAATCCAGGTCACTGAGAAGAACCAGATTAATGCAGGAAAGCAGAGAATATGAATACATGGATGATATGAAGTTTCCTGGTTGGTATAATTAGGAACCCCATAACATTCAATTTTAAATAAATAAATCATAGATTATGAAAAAAATATTTTGTAGGACTTTGTGTAAAATATAAATAAACCAGCATTCTGTGAAATCAGGGAATATATTATTATAACTGACCACTTTATTACAGAATGTTCTTTCATCATTCATTTTTGTATGAATTTTGTACTTGAATTTTATTGGATATCATTTTTATGTTATTGTAGAAATCTCAAGTCTTTTTATTTCATAGTGGTGGTCTCCCCATAACACTAAGATCAGTCTCTAGTTAAGGTCCATTAACGCTTCTTTCTGAGCTGTCAACTGACTTTGTCCATATAAAACCAGCTTGGTGTTTGAGGGCTCTATCATAAGTCTGGCGCAAAGCAGCACACAGTGCAGGTGTCGTTACTAGTTTCAGACTTTCAGATGCAGTTGTCATTTTCACACCCAGCACCCACGTGGTGTAAATAACAAATGTGCTTGTGCCCACCTGTGCCCCCTGGACGTGTTGGTCTTAAAGTGAGGTTTGGTCAGACGGACTGATGGTGGATTTCTATCTTGAGGCAACGGAAAGCGACAGCGCCATGGACCAACAAAATTCTGGTCTAAAGGGGGGTACACACAGAAGGATTTTATACATTTTATAAATTTTTTATAAATTTTTATCTGTAGGGCCCCCACACATGAAGATTAAAAAATGAGCTTTATCGTACTGTGTGTGGTGTGCTCTGATATTCTTAGCACAGGACACCACACGCATAAAGATTATCTGTCTCAAGGCCGATCTAGAATCTAGTCCTCCGAGCCAGAAATATCGCGTGATCAAACGTGATCTACGGTAACTCTTCATAAACGGAAAAGAGCATAGACTGTATATAAAAAAAGAGTAAATAAACGTTTATTACGTTTATTTAATATTTGCATTAACCACCAGTATGACGGTTAACATTAGCGTGGACTTTAAACCCATTAAAAACATTAAAATGGCTAATTGAAACACCCCCATATGTTTTTACTTACGTCTTCTTCCGTGTTCCTCAGTCAGCTGGTTGGCTGCGTTGCGTTTCACGTCACATTTCACGGAGTAGTGACTCAGGAGTTGTCGGCTGTCCCCACATACATGAAGATTTTTCGTTGTAAATATTGAACAAGTTTAACAATTACGATTGTCGGCTGTGACCTGTTTCCGAGCAAATTATCGGGACAAATTGACTCTCAACACACCGCAGACCACAGGATAATTGTATAGGATAATCTTATAAGACAGAAGATCATTTTCCGTGGTCAGGAGGGGGTAAAATCTGAGCCAAATCAGCCCGATTATCATTATGTGTGTACCCCCTTAAAGTAAAAAGTACAGTTAGAGTTAGTTAGTTCAGGTGTTCAGTGCAGGAGCTCCTGGACCTCTGCTGTCACTTCACCCCAGGCTCCATCGCTGGGATTGGATCTCTTGGTCTCCTGCGTTGCCCCTGTTGTGTGCATGGAGCCTCCAGACTCTAGTTTGTGTATACAGTTGGTGCTATTCCTTACGTGCGGACTTTGTTTTGTTTGTTCCACTTTGTTAAGTGCTAAGATGATAAGAGGCCTTCATTGATTGAAATATCATCAATCAAAACTCTTCAGCTATCAAGAAGTACAGTTACACAGCACTGTGAAGTAATGGCCGAGGATTTGACACAGCAGCTTCAGAGAGACATCGCAGACTGCGAGTGTCTCTAACTGCAATTAGAAGAATTAGTATTTGTTATGTAGATAGATCATTTTGACCTGCTCATTTTGACCCTGTGTGTGCCCCCTGCTCTACAACGTCCTTGTTGTCAACACTCGTGTTTAGAATGCCACAAACCCTATAATATATTTTGAGGTTCCTCTGTTCTGTTGTGAAAATAGAACAAACATGTTTATTTTTAAACTGCATTATCATGTTATTTCAGTGAGGACTCGTAAATAACAAAAAAAAATGAATGTTACGAAAGCTGTTTATTTTTTGTTACGTGTTTCTGGATTTTAAATATATATATATATATATATATATATATATATATATATATATATATATATATATATATATATATATATATATATATATATCAGCCAATATATCGGAATATCGAATTGTTAAATCACCAAATATTTGTATCGGTATCGGCCTTAAAAATCCTTTTATCGGTCTGGCTCTAGTTAATATTTGCCAGGCCCTGATGCACCTGGTTCTTTAAGGGAATGGAAGAAGACACTGATTGGTTTGATTTATGTTCCACCCAAAACACAACCATGACTAATTCAGACTCTAAATACTACCTCTTTGTGCTGTTCACCGCACTTTGTGCCCAGATTATCCACCCTTTAACTAGCAAAATGGACTTGGACACACCCTAAACACGCTGGCGCACTGCGCTTAAGGCAATGTGCTTACACATCTAAATAGGGCCCTGAGTGCGTTTGGGGTAAAGCAAGCTTTTACAAAGATGGTGATCTAAGCCATAGAGTTGGTTCTTTGTTGCAAGTTGAAAAATGTGACTCTCTGAAATTCTCTGTGATTGTTACATTAAATGCCAATTAGGCCAAATACCCAGCAGAGCTGTCATTAACCTGGTTTTCTGTTGTTTTTGTTTGACAAAATCCACACAGTGAAACAATGATGTCAGCTGACTGTCTAAGCAGATGCTACCGGAGGAGATTTTGCTGTTTTCATATATTGTTTAGGTGTCTCACTGTGGACAAAATTTTCCACTGAAATGATCTATAAATGCTTGTGTGGATGCACTAAAACAGCATTTCAAGGTGAGCCCATGTTGAAGAAGTGTGTGTATGTAACGTCTTGGTGCCACATGAATATTGTGAAAGTGTCAAAAGCTTAGTCAGGACTTCTGTGAGGGTGTGATGTCACACTATACAGTCACCGCCTTCAGCCACACCCTCAGCACAGCTTGAGTTGCAAAAACACCTGGAGAGTTGATGTGAAAACAGAGTGGGCACTGCCTGCTTATACATCTGAGTGCTGACCAATCAGAGCAGACTTTGTGTTTTGGGAGGAAGGCCTCAAAGAGACAGGCACTAAAAAGAAGCATTCAGTCAGAGAGCGAATAGAGGAGCTGCAGCAATGGACAGTATGAGAAAAATGTGTATTTTGAACATTAAACCATGTAAAAATGTGTTAGTAGACACCCAAAATAAGATCATGAACCTGAAAATGAGCATAATCTGGGTCCATTGAGATGGCACTATATAGACACGCGAAACAAAAACGACATTACATAACATACATACACTTCTAATACAAATACAGGCAACTCGCTGACCCTCTTCCTCCTACACCCTGCCCTCAGCTGTTGCACAAGAAAAAAAAAACTGAATACAATGACCTGCAAAATAGATCCATTACATTCTGCAGAAGGAGCAATTGGAGCAGGTTGTCTGATTGTAAGTGCACATGTATTAAAGGCATAAGCAGGTTGTTTTTAGATGAGAAAATGAAGATGTCCTGAAGCAGCAGAAAGAGATAATGAAGTAATGTCAGAGAACGGGAACAGTTATTCTGGTCTGATGGAGCTTGTATTGGAATCACGTCTGTGTCTCGTGGCAGAAAATGTTCATATGTATATTCACACCCAACCATCATGTTGATGTTTGCACGTTATGGATACACACCCATCATCACGAACACATTATTACTCACAGACCACTTGAGTTTGCTCCGTTGCTGCAGAGATGTGAAGCTTTATGAAAGGTTACCGGCCTGAATGTTCCAGCTTATTGACCTTTTGTGATTTCTATCAGTCTGAGTTAATTGAAGTGCATTTGCAATGATTACAGTTGACGCGATTGATTGCAGTGGTTCGTTGTATAGTACAGAATCCATACTGTGCAGGACGTGACAAGCAATACCATGCGGAGGTACTGTGGGAATCAGAGTTATAATACCTTTTATTGGATGATTCAACCAAATACAATCAGTGGGCATGCACTGAAATATCTGCACACACATGCCACCCACAGACTCACAGACACTTCCAGTCACGGATATCAATTAATCATTCTGGTTTTGCACGACTCGCTCAAAGTGTTGATCAGATTTATTTATCCACCACGACTCTTTTTGCTGCTTCACACTGACTCCATTTCTTCCCCGGCACACTCTGTTTAACTTTCAATGAGCGTCATCAGTGCACAGTGACTGCGCAATTTAGTGCAAGAGACAGTAAATCAGGCTGTAAGATTTACACACACACACACACGCACTGGACTAGAGATTCCTTGGCATCTTTCACCTCTTTCAACATACTGTTCACAGCTTTAGTGACTTCAGAATGAGAGAGAGTTAGAGGCAAAAGTCAGCTAACATCAGGATTTGGAATAGCTTCATTTTCCCTTTCAACTGCGCAGAAGTGATATTTTACATTCATCCATTATTGGAAGTATTTATAAAAAAAAACAAAAACAGGGTTCTTGAATGTGAAAACTGCTACTTTAGTGTGATGTGGAAGCCAAAATCGTGTAAAACTAGAAATGTTTTTCAGTTGCATGTGTTCAGGTTGTTGAGTAGCAGAAGTGGAGGAAGATGCTGAAGCACCTTTGTCCACTGATACTACATACCTGTTTTATCTCTTGTTCCTCCTGTGCTCCTGACTTCATATTGATACAAAACAAATGGTTCAAGTTTCTGTCTGGGTTGTGTGTTGCGGCAACCCACCAAATAGACAGAGGTGAGCATGCTGCATGCAAACCATGCTTGTGTCTGCATATCTTTTGTTCATTGGCAGAGCAGCTGCAAGATAGCTCACCAGCCTGTTCACTGTGGTGGCCGAACAACTGGCTCGTAATCTGCCTCACTGGCTCTGTCACTGGCTTGCTGTTTTTACAAACCAACTATGAAAAAAGCATAAGCACAGCCTATTAATACTACATAGCCACTGAACATACAGATAGGATATGATAATAATAATAAGAGAGTTTTTTTCATAGCCCTGGTAACTTTAGTGTGCTGGACAACAAGAGAGAGGGAGATCAGTGGGACCAGGGCCGAGAGGGAGACCAGAGACACGGCCCAGATTTTACTGCTCAAAGCCTTTATGGCTATGGAGCTGTAAAGGAGCTCAGTGAGAGTTCTCATTTCAGTCTTGTTGTAGTCTTTTTTGGTCTCAAACATTTCTCATTTGTTTCTTCTAAAATTCCTTAGGAGCAGTAGGTGAGACTTGAGACTTTACCTCTTAAACCTTGCTCCTTTCCAGCACTGGGGAGACATTCTGAAACTTCATTGAGAGTTTGATGAGATCTCCTTTGAAACTTACAGCGAGCCCAAGTTGAGATTTTCTGCACCTGTTTCTCAGGAGAAACAATTGAGAAACAGGAGAAATCAGCCACAGCCTCACTTTGGTCTCACATAGATCTCATAGTTGTCTAGGAGAAATGAATGAGACACTACTGAGATCTCTTTTCCAATTTTGGTTTCCTCCGGGTGCAGTTGCAGAGAAGAGCGGCTCCGTAGGATGAGTGACCCTGTCAGTTCGGCCATTTTTCAGCCAGTAGACTTTTTTTTATTCCCTAATTTTGATCTGAGCATAAAAACTAAAACAGTACGACAAACAAATTTGTGATGAGTTTTTTCAAATGTACGATGAGTTTTTTTATTCACAGCCTAGTGTTTGCAGTTCTGATGCTAGAGGTTGCATGATATATAGAACATTCCAAGGCTTTAACTCATGTCCCGTACCCTTTGTGCCGAGCTCAACCTCAGGGACCCTTGACATGAACATGAGCTGTCAACCAAAAGAAGCGGTCTTGACATTGCTGACCTTAGATAGAACAGAGCCATTGTTAAGACATTAATAACATAAATGTGTTGTGACAACAGTCCTTTATGTTTAAAGGTCCCATATTATACTGTTTTTCATCAATTTTCATCAACACAGCTGTCAGAGGTCCAACAGCTCTGTATTCGATATGCATTGCCCCAAACCCATCCATGGTCCTGAATTTCAGCTGTCTAAAAGTTGCTCTACAGAGCTCTATTCAGAGCAGTCTGTTTCTGTGCCTGCACCTTTAAATGCTAATGAGCAATGCCTGTCAATGCCTACTTGGAGAGAACTCAGCCTCCAAACTCTTGGACACTGTTAGCATCGTCTCTGTCTCCAGTCTGCATATGTTTCCAGACTTTTTACTGTGACATCCAAGCTCCATCGTAATATTAGCAATATTAAACTCGCTTCAAACTCCATTGCATAGCGGACCGAAGCAGGGCTAACTAGACTTCACCAAACTCGTAGGCAACTATAAATTCTATTAAACCGTGGCAACGCTTTTCAGTGGCTCAGGTGCAGTTG
Source organism: Acanthopagrus latus (assembly GCF_904848185.1). Taxonomy (NCBI): domain Eukaryota; kingdom Metazoa; phylum Chordata; class Actinopteri; order Spariformes; family Sparidae; genus Acanthopagrus; species Acanthopagrus latus. The sequence continues at coordinate 2,879,700 of NC_051047.1, read as the reverse complement.
CTGGGTCCCGTATGGTTGGGACTGATCCTTTTACGAGGGTCAGTGTCGAGGCAAAGCCAGCTTTGTACTGACCCTCGTTACTGAAGCAGTCCAATTTGAAGCGATTAGCACACACACACAAGCTAACACGAACTGTAGCCGGCACGTTGTCTTAGAATATGAAACGCAACCACTGTCTCATGTTGTTCTGTAGCTGGGACAGAATATAGGCACTAATGTTGATTTTTACAACCAACAACAGAGTAATTTGCATGTCTAGCTTTGAGTGACGACATTGTGAAACACTGCTGGACACACCGAACTTCACCTCAGGGATGGACGCTAGAGGTAAGATCTTTAGCCCGAGCCCGAGCCCGACCCGGCCCGAAATTCGGGTCGGGTCGGGCCTAAAATGTCAATCATTACGTTCGGGTCGGGTCGGGCTCGGGCTTCTCTCTCGCTGACTTTTTTTTTAATAAATATATGTTTATAAAAATGTATACTAAAACGATGTGTGGATACTAAACTAAGGAATACTTGTTGTAAATAAATAATTTGGATAAAACAGAGAAGGCGGCGCTGTAAGGTAATTGCTATATAACTACTACTAAACAGGAGGCGCAGAGCAAGAGCACGCTTTGCGCACGGCTTTGCGGACATTTCGTGAACGTAATCTTGAAATTTCGGGTTTGCTTCGGGCTCGGGCCTGCAAATCAAGTTAATTGGTCGGGCTCGGGCTGGGTCGGGCTTTAATGCCTGCGGGCCTGGGTCGGGTCGGGCTGGATTTTTTAGGCCCGATCTTACCTCTAATGGACGCCCCCCTCTCAGATATCTCCTATCACTGCGCAGAGGAGGTCGGTCTATGATAATGACTCCTTTTGTTACGTAACGAAAGGAGCAGATTCTGAACAGCCTGTAGGAGCTCCGTGTTACCAGTGGGTGGGCTGCAGAGACCATGCAGGAATCACTTGTTTTCCTCATTCTGGGAGTTGACAGGCTCAGGGAGGACCAGCTTATATATGTAGAGACCAGAGAAAACGTGTTTTTTATGATATGGGACCTTTTAAGTTTCATGTCTATGGAGCCCCAAAAATGATAAAAGTATTAAGAGATTATTAATGTGTGTACAGCTGAATACATCAATCAAGCTATTCTTAGTTAATATGAATGGGTTCACAATTAAAATGAAGTTTAAATTCCTGTCATTAGTATGTACCATGCCATAAATGCCTCTGTGTGCGTGCGTGTGTGTGTGTGTGTGTGTGTGTGTGTGTGTGTTGGCACAGGTCTGGGCCGCTGTGCTGACTGTGATACACAGCGGCCCGTCTTTTGCTGTGGATTAGTGGCTGTAAGACTATGGATGTGGGCGGCAGCACAGTAATCTATTGTGGTAATCTTCTGCCAATGTGCTGAGGGATCATTAGCTAGATCATAGGATCAGATTTGGGGCTGGATTTATGCAACTGCCAGGTGCTGGTCTGGTGTGTTCAGCAGGCTGTGTGTGAGAGCATTGAGAGCAAGGTTAACAAGTTGCATAAACAAGCCTGTCAATGGATGGAAACACTAAGGCAGAGTGCAGGCACAATGTAGGGATTGATCAACGAGTGTATGTGTGTGAGTTTAGTCACAGTTGTAAACGGTGGTTACAGTGTCTGTGTTACAGCTGCTGAAGGTCACTGTGCAGGACAGGCCAGTGTGGCTCACTGGATATAGACTGTTGGTATAAGCCTGCCCGAGGTATCTGCATCCCTTTTGGTATCTGCATGTTGCTGCTTTCAAATCCTCCATCACTACGGGACACAACAGCTACCTCGGAGCCACCAACCTGCACGCTGAAGATGACAAACCTACCCTAACACTAACCTGGTCACTTCTCGTCCTCGGCTGTTATTTTTCGGTGACCTCATCTCATGAGTTTATCCGAGAGTCAACCTCCTCAGCCTTTTCAGAGCACCCCACACCTGTCCTTTTTGTTTTTCTAACTGTAGTGTTGAGACTGATGATCAGACAGCTGAGTCTGCCAAGCAGACTTCCCAGCCACGTGAGCTTCACAGCCCCTGTTACTGCTTGGCTGTTTATGTCCAACGCTGACCAACGTCTGGCCACAAAACTTCTTCCACCAGAAGGGTTTCAAACGTGGTCTGTCCCTTATTTCGTGTTTTCTTGTGAGAAGACCTTATCGTGATGCCTCACTAATATGACTCTACTTTAACCGTATTTATACAGTGTAATGACATATTGAATTCCACGTGAGAGCCAGTTTCTGCTGTATTGTTTGGCTCTGGCTGTGTGCATGCTGTATAGCTGCTACTGAGTGAAGAGACAGCTGCTGTAAACACTTCATGTGCTGTCTCAGCTTGTTCAATACAATGACCTATTGTTGTCTAACCATTTATTCTGCTTTTGCTCTTCTGTGTTGCCACTTGTTGCATCTCAGTCCTCTTTTCATCTCCCATCTGTCATATATTCTGTCATTCAGTTCGCTCCTTTTCGCTGTATTTTTTTATTTGTAGCCATGTGTTCTGTTTTGTCTGTTTTTTTCCACCTCCACTTCAGAAATCCTTTCATTTTTAACTTCTCTTAAATTGTCTTGTCTGACCTTTCTTGTGTCTCCTGTCTTTTCCTTTCAGCGTTTCCTCTTCAGCATCTCTCCATCTGTGCTGAGATTTTTCCCTCACAGCAACTCAGTGATGGAGAGAATGATCACATCTGAGCTAACGAGAGCGTAGAAGTAAAACAAGCCGGGGAGAGGGAGATGAGGCTTAAAGCAGGCTGTGGATTATAACTGATAGATGCCCTTTTAGGCCAAGCAGAACACTGCATTAAAGGCTTTATGAGGACGTGGTATATCATAGTTTCTTGGATGGCATCGTGTGTCATGCACTGAGATGTCAAAGTGACAGTGGAAACATTCACATAATGCAGTGCACGTACATGCACACACTGGATTAGTAATGACAGCCACGGCAACGTCAGTGTTCCCAAATGTCCATGCTGCCCCAAAGCATCACTAACATCCATGGCCGCCCCCGCCTGCTCTGTCCACCTAAATACCCGCTGACCTGCTTTCTCTAAGCTCGTCTGTCCAGCCTCCTCGCTGACCAACTTAATAGAAAAGACATTTTGTGGGACAGTTTTGTGAAAAAAGATAAATAAGCAAACAGCCTTTACTGGAAAGTCTGACCTTACCATCAGTGTGCTGGGAGCTGTGGGATTATTGGAATTGGAAATCAATACATGTTTGTGTTGTGAATGGGACAAGGCAACTATTTTCAGCTCACCCCCCCGTCTGTCTCTGAGGTGTCACTGTTGGCCTATCCTTCTATCGTGTGTGATGTATACTGAACTCACTGTTTTTTGTTTCTTGTTTTTTGTGCCATCAAATACACCAGACTTGAAAAGTGTTCTCAACACAAGGTCCAACTTGTTACTTCCCAAAGCTGTCAGGCGCATCTCGTAGTCATCCCCAGCTGATGATCACCACGGTTAAACTTAACCGCCCATTTCAGCTTCAATACGTCCTGTTCAGAATTTTAAAAATGCCTTTGAACTCTCACACACACCAACGCGGCATTTTTCACTGATTCTTGTGGGGTTTAGAGGACTTAACTTGAAAATACCAACACCGTTGTTCTGAACACTGCAGGAATAAGCCTGGATCGGTCAATGAAACTACTGTTGATGTTTTTTAACAACTTTAAAAAAGTGTATGTTGTGTTAAGTTTCTCACGATCAGTTTTACCAATGTTTTATGTCTCCACGCTTCTGAAAAAATGAGTGTGTAGATAATGCAATATCATTATTAATCATGATGGTTTTTCAACATATACAAATGTAATGTCAGTGAGGCTGGTTGAATTGATACAACAGAAAGAGGATGTAAAACAACAATTACAGACAAAGTGAAGAAAAGGTGGAGAGGTTGATGATAAAATCCCTCATAAATTGTTTCATGAAAGAAATAAAATAATGTTGGCGCAAAGGTTATTTTCTAAAAATGTTTCAAGATGCAACTTCTTCCTTAGTACAGTTTATATAAATATTTGGAGCAATATTTTGTATTTATCATTATTAAGAGTTGTTAAACATTTCCAAGTCCAAAATAATGAACACACATGCAAACATTCTCATCAGGGTCTACTGTGTATTGTGCTAATTAGCTGCTGTTAGCATGCTAAACAAAGATGGTGACCATGATAAAGACTGCACTTGCTAATCATCAGCATGTTAGCTTGCAAACTATCATTTAGCCTAAAGCCTGGTTTTAAAATCAGACCTTTTTCTGCTTTGTTTAGATTTAATAAAAGCTATGGATCATACAGACAGTATCAGCCATTTCAGCAAGTCCCTATAGCATGATGAAGTCCACTTAGGCAGGAGGTTGGGGATGGGTGAAGACTTTAACATATGAGAATGCTGTTTGTTTCCTGTTTTCAAGCATTAGTCAGCATGTTTTTTTTAAGCATGAATCATGAAATGATCATTTGTGAATCGATCATGAAGTGTTTATTATTGTTACCGAGACGACAGAGGTCCTCTAACCTTAACAAAGTAATGATTTCAAACCGCGACACTTTCCTGTAACAAATAGTGTATTTTAACCAGACCCATGATTTTTCCTGAAACCTGACCAAGCCTTAATGAACCACAGCTCCGCCACATCACTAAACTGATTTATTTCTGAAAGGTTTTTGGAGGGGGCAGGCAAATAATATCACCCTGCTGTTAGTGCCATCACATCAGAAAATACTGACATGTGTCATTCCCCATTGTTTCTCCCGACGCTCCACACCTACCAGAGTCTCACAATCTTTTTCATGTGTTGCTGCCTGTTGTGCAGATTCTCATCTACAACCAGTCCCTTCCTGATCTTTAAGATCCTGGGAGTGAGGAAGCGGAGCTGAGGCCTGAAATCATGTTTAGAGGACTTTGTGAGAACATTTAAAGCCTGAAATGTAGCTCCCTCATTGGATCTTGTGTCACCACAGTGTGCGTTCAGCTGTGATACTGTCACCTTTGCTTCCCGGGAGAGTGAAAGGAGGCCTAACAGTCATGTAATGAAGTCACACACAGGATATGTACCACCAACAGTGTGTGTGTGTGTGGGCGTGTGTGTGGGATTTTCAGTGTAGAAGTAAAGTAAAGACAGAATGGTCCCTGTTTACCTGTAGTCTCACAATAGGTAAGCTTTGAACAAGAGAAGCTTCAGCAGGCTGCCACAGCTTGTTATTAAACTGTGATTCACTGCTTACCTTTGCCCATCTCATAGAAATGAAATTAATAATTGATTAGTGTCCGATATGTAACCACAGATTGTTGCTCTTGAGGCTGAGTGAGCCCGTAAAAGGATCCACCGGGAGTCTGGAAACCTGGTTTTCCAGCCCAAGCTCAGGTTGCCCTCAATGCCTTCATGTTCATTATAGATGATGATGTCAGGTTACTGCTCTGTCTGTATGTCTTTCACACGGCTCGCCACACACTCAATACTTCACGCACAATATTACGTTTCACACAAGCTGAAATGTTATACAAAGCATACAGTATGACAGACGATCAATGTATATGAACAATCTGTCTGTCCAGCTTCATGTGTACAATATAAGACTAAAGATAGCAGCATGATGGGAGAAAAAGTATTCATTTTAAAAAAAAATCTCATTAAAAATTGCCGTCACAATGCCATGTTTTACTATGCGGTTCAATAAAGTGTTCTGGGTATTAGGACACAAAGCTGAAAAATCACAGATGTTCGGAAATCTGGACGCATTTTCATCACATATCAGCTCAATCTGTCTGTCTGTGATTGGTAGTGGAGATTTGCCACAACCAGATCCTCTTTGTACTTCAGAGGATGTGGATGGAACCTGTTTCCACAGTGTAGTGAGAGAAGAATAGAGTTAAAAGATGGAAATAGAAAGTGTGACTAATGATTATGTTTGTGTTTGGACCTGGGGATCCTGGGCTCCCTTTATCAGCTCAAAAACATTCTAAACATTGTTTTATCAACCTGGGCCTGTATTCACAAAGACTTTTATCTTAGCGTTAGGAGTACTCTAACTAAAAGTTTTTATGTAGTTTGTTTTTTTTTTAAATTATTTTTTGGCCTTTTCTGGCTTTATTGATAGTACAGCTTGAAGAGTGCAACAGGAAACAGGGTAAGAGAGGGGGAGTGACACGCAGCGGGGGGAGACCCGGGCCTGGAGTCGAACCTGGGTCTGCTGCAGAGCCTTGGCACATGGGTCGCGCGCTACCAACCGAGCTAAGCGGCACCCCAGGACTTGTATCTTAAAAGTAATTCACAAAGCCACTGAGACCTACTGTTAGTTATGAAAACATTGAACTCCTAAACTAGAAGTAACCCTCTGTTGCTATGGATGACATCATTTTATAAGGACACACTTAGAAGTGGTGACAACGGTGATTGGTTGTTGAGTGACAGGGCAGCCCATTTTTTGGGTGCAAAATTCAGGAGGCTCATCAGAAAAGCGAAATCTCGAAAGATGATTAGATGGATTACATGCATGGCAGCATGTGGTAAGGAACATTTTTCCATCTTTCAACAGGCTCACCAGTTATTATATTAAAAATATCCATATCTAACCATTGTGCTGCTCCAGCAGGGGCTCCGGTGTGATCGACCTGGGGCATAATGTCAGTAAATTCAAATTAAAACACAGACTTCGCTTATCCCGTGCGAATGCGCTGCATGAAACACAGATGTAGTGAGGTAATTTCTAAATCACTTGAGGTCCCCAGGTAATACTAGTCCCGTGCGAAGAGCTGCATTTTCCCCGTAGCCAAATACCGGAGTGTTGCCAAACATTTTAACTCCAGCGTTATTGGATTGTTTCAGCTGGTTGGGGACGTTATTGCGTCCCTCACCAACTCAACCACAACTTCAGTCCCTTTGCGGTCCATCCAAACATCGTTTTAATATCTCCCTGTCATTTAGTGTCTCCAACACATTTGGCTGTGACTAGGTCTTAGCGAGTTAGGAGTCCTCTAGACTATCTCTAAGGTCTCCCAGACTTAGGTGCTACTTTTAAGCTTAAAATGTTTTGTGAATAACTCTTATTTTTAAAAATTAAGAGTCCTTAAGTTACGACTGACACGCCCATTATTTTTAGGAGTTGCTCCTAAATTCGCCTGTTAGGAGCTACTTTTAGCCTTAACATTCTTTGTGAATACGGGCCCTGATGCTTTGAGTGCTTAGGGCCTTGATTTTGCATTGATGACCCCTACAGGAAATGGAGTGGGAGGTCCATGATTTTCTACTTATGTAGAGACCCAAGCTGTAAAACCTAGTTATATAACTTATTGTTATATGCTGTATATCTGTATTATAATACATCAATGTTACGGTAGTAGTAGGGGTAGTAGTAGTACTTGTAGTAATATGTAGTAGTGGTGCAGTGTATTATTATTATTTGTAATGTTGTTGTTATTTTCAGTATTGTTTTAAATATTCAGCAGTAGGGTCTGTGGACCCCAGACAGTGAAGAAGTAAAGCCCTTGTCTACATATTAGTAAGAGCAAAACATTTCAGTATTATAACCCGTGCTTCCATGTTCAAGGCCATTTAACTATGAAGCAATTTTAGATATTGAAGATGAAAAAAACCTTTACTGCAAATACACCTAAATCTGTACATTAGGCGGTAGGGGAAAGGACAGCACGCAGGAGACAGGGCCCACTCTCTGCATTCAGCCCAGCGTATAATTACTGCTGTCATTTACTGCTGTCATTTCAGAAGGACTATTGCAGCTCATTACAAATCAGTGAACAGCTATCATCAGGGCCCTCGGTAAAAATCACATGCTGTAGCGCAAATGAAAGCTAACATCGACATTTGCTCACCGAGCAGAAATGAAGATGCCAATCAGTCTGTCGGTAGCTGGAAACAAAAAGAAAGGGGTGTTAGCAGTTAAACAAAATACTGTAGGTGTGTGTGAGCTGTGAGAAGGGTCCATTCTACAGCATATAGAGACGGCATTAATGGTCCTCTATACAAAATGCTTAAAATAGGTTGAATTGGTGGGACGAGAGAAGAAACATTATATAAGATATTTGCATCTATCACCTTTGGATCAAGACAAGCAGATATTCCTTAACTTTAAAATTATTTTGATATTAGTAATCAATTGATATGTCTGCATGGCGCTTATGAGAGAATTACCAAAATATTAGAAGGGGATGTTAGCAGGGGTGGATCATGCACTCTGCCGGATTTACTGCTGTTTGTGGAAGTTGTCCACCTCAGAGTGAGGCGTGGACCCAGCATTTAAAAAGGACTAACACCATCAACAGAATGTCAAGACACAATAGCACTGACGTTTTGTCAAAGGCATGTATGTACTAAGCCAGCTAGCCCCGGCCTGTCCTGTCATATCACTTTGTACCTCAAGAGTGACCCTCTGACAGTCTCCACAATATCTACGGGGGGATGTAAACTAGTCGAGTTTGGTGCTCTGTCTAATAAGTAAACAGAGCAAAAAAAACCTCACAAAACGACAAGCAACAAGATATTTTTACAATCATTTTTTTAACAAAACAGAGCAATAAAACCGTACTCTCTCTATGCCTCTCCTGTGTCCATCTGCTGTGTCCTCTCGCCCCGGCAGTCAGCAGTTTTAGAGGTACCTGCGTATTCTGGCCATTTCTTACACCTTTAAATATAGTCTTGCATGTTAAAAATGAAGCACTTTGTTCATAAACATAGCATCTAATGACTAATGCACACTACTAGTGGACAGATGCCATTGTTGCTTTTTTCATCCAACCTGAAATTACACTCGATCATGAATGAAGTTCAACATTCCTTTGTTTTGTGAAAAATGTGTTTGTCTGGCTGCATTTACCTGAGCTCATATCAACCCTGCCTGCTGCGCTCCACTGCTCTCTCTCTATATATACTGCTGGTGCTGCCATGTTGTGTATATTTCTGCTTTTTCTTCATCGGTATGTGTTTGATGCCTCCTAATGTATTGATAATTCAGGTTCAGTCCAGGGGCTGACTGAGTCATGGGCTGCTGTCTAACTAAATTCAGGTGCTGAATACAGACTGTGCTACCTAATTAGAAAACTGCTACACACATTACATTCTTAGCAGGTCTTGATGGAAATATATTGAGGAAAACTATCAAATAATCACATGAGAAGCTGGACCCTAAACATTTCTGGCATTTTTACTCAAGAATTACTTTAATTATTAAATGATTACTAAAATGGTCGGCAGAATAATTTTCTGTCGATCGAATGCTTTGAGTAATTGACGCATCATTTCAGCTGAGCGGATGAGCTGTTTGAAGGGCGCAGGACAAAATGATTCGTATGTTGCCAAGAAGACCGACAGCTGTTTCCTCTTTTAGTGTGTAAAACCTCCTTCTTCCTCTGAGCATTTTTAAATGCTCTATTGAAATGTTTTCACACTACACACTTTGGAGGAAATATACATGTTGAGATATATATAAGGCTTCTTGGCCTCATTCTACAAAACCTACAGCCAAAACACGTCTGCATGCACAGAGCTTCCATCTCACTTCTGAAACCCTTCCTGCAGGCCAGCTCACCATGCAGGCTAAATAAGGATGTGTGCGTCTGTAGGACCCTGAGAAAATAAAAGCAGCTCGGGCCAAATTTAGAGACTGAGATTACATGGAGGATCGGCTCCTCTGCAAAAGAACACATAACAAAGTGAACGAAAAAGCTGTGAAACACTCCTACAAGCCCCCAAAATATCCAAATCCAGTAGTCCGTCTCTTGTACATTTAAAGAATGAGCCTATGAAAACTTCAAGGTGGAAAGTGTAGAAACTGCTGGTGTACCAACAATGTCAGTTTGAACAAATATTTGATCAAATGCTTCTTTCAAAAGCTAAAAGAGATATTTGTATCATACTTTGACTCTGTGCTAAATATATAACTATTCATGATCATTTTCTTTAAGCGTGAATTTTACAACATAGGTTATCATCTACTAGACATATTACATACTGAGTATATAACTAATACTGTTTCATCATCCCAAGGAGTCACATCTCACATTACTGATTTTTGGTCTCAACCTCAAATCTTTATTTTGGTGTACCTTCACAAATTCATATCCATAGTCCATTTATATGTATATTGTTGATGACCCGGGCTGGCTGTAGCTCAGCAGGTAGAGCAGGTCGGCGAGTGATCGGAAGGTCGCTGGTTCACATCCCGGGTCTGGGCTGGGCTGAGCTGCATGTCGAAGTGTCCTTGGGCAAGATGCTGATCTCTTTAATCTTATATTTAGTTTTGTTTACCCTTTTATTGGCATTAGTTGGCAAAACCTCTAACCACATACAGTATTGCACTCTCTACTGCTCCTCCTACTGTCTCCTTGAAGGTGACGTGTGTTTTCTGAGCAGTCTTATTATTCAACAACAACGTCCATCTCTGTAGGAATTCTTTCAGTAATTTTGTCAGACACAGAATAACATCCTCAGTCTGCTAGAACTAATTACAGAACTTTTGCTAAGTGTGAATCATTTACACACTGAAAAGTGTCAATTTAAGGTTCAGGTGTGAAAATAGCATAATTCTCTTTTGAAATACTTCTCAAAACTACAAATCCATTCAAGATATACCAACAGTTTTGCTTATAAAAGCAATCTTTTTTCAGGATACAGTATTAATTGTAGCCTATAACTAGAGGTCAATATCTTGTAGTTACGCTACTGATGGAAACCAGAGGTGTGTTGTATGTATTTTGTGACTGTTTCATGAATCTGATTATCTGAGTGTTCTTCTTAACCATCCATCTTTGTCTTTTCCCAGGATCCCTCAGTGCAGAAGATGGGCGGAGGCAGGAAGAAGACTGTGTCCTTCAGTAGCATGCCCTCTGAGAAGAAGGTAGTTTATCATCATATATAAACATGATAAAAATATAGGTTATAGCTGAAAATGGATCATAAAGTTGTGTTGTGGTTGGTCTTGTGTTCCAGGTGAGCAGTGCAGCAGACTGCTTGGCGTTCATGCAGGGCGGGTGTGAACTGAAGAAGATCCGGCCTAATTCCAGGGTTTACTGCCGTTTCTACACCCTGGACCAGGACCTCAGCTGCTTACGCTGGGAGCCGTCTAAGAAGGATTTAGACAAGGCTCGGCTGGATGTGTCCACCATCCGAGAGGTTCGCACTGGGAGGAGCACGGAGACGTTCCTCCATAACGGTCCTCTGTCTGAACACCTGGCTGAGGAAGCAGCCTTCTCTGTCATACATGGGGATGACTACCAGGTATCATATTAATGTTTCATCCTTACAGATCTACAGTGGATAATCTTACAGTCCTACAACGTGTTTGTGTTCCCATTCACCCAGTGATCTTTACTGTCTTTTTCTCACTACAGTCTTTGGACTTGGTTGCATTGTCGGCAGATGTGGCCAATATCTGGGTGACGGGCCTCCGCTACCTGTTGGCCCACCCCTCGGTGATTGGAGGGGCTGGAGGAGGTGTTGGAGGAGGAGTACTGGGTGAAAGTGGGGGTGTAGCGGTAGAGGGCAGCCTAGGAGGCATGATGAGGAGTGAGTGGTTGGCCGCGGAGTTCGCCCAGGTTGATGAAGACGGCCATGGCATCGTGTCAGAGGACGTGGCAGTCGCCACAATCTGTAAACTGTACCCGGGTATCAAGGAAGCCAAGGTGAGGGGGAACATGGCTTGGCCTTCTGAATATGACTAGAGTCATTTACAGCTGCAGCCACTGCTTAGTTGTCAACTATTAAATTGACTGCCAGCTATTTTGTTAATCATTTACCTAGTTTGAACATTTGTCCACTAAGTCCAAATTTTCTGAGTCCAGCTTGATTATGAATATTTCTAGTTTCTTTCCTCCTCTATGACAGTTAGCTAAATATGTTTGGGTTGTGGACAAGCTAGTCACACTGGACTCTGGGAAATACTGACTGACATTTTTTCAACATTTTCTGACAATGATTTTCTTGATTAATCATGTAGTTGTTTAGTCAATGGAATCATAGATGATTTACAATGAAAATAATCGTCAGTTGCACATTTCAAATTGTACACCCTCATACTTATGATCCATGCACACAAAAATAATGCACATGAAATGATAGTTGTCACCAAACAAACTATTTTGCTGACTGCATTTCAGTGTCAGAAAACTGAGAGTGAATATTGGAAATACGTTTATTAGGTGGCCAGAAACAAGACTGCAAGTGAATGATTATCTTCCCCTGAAAATGCTGGATGTGTAAAGAACAGTGTTGCCACAGTTACCTTGAAAAAGTAATCTGATTACTGATTACTAATTACAGATTACTTCTTTAAAAAGTAACTTAGTTTCTTTACTGATTACTTGTTTTTAAAAGTAAGTTAGATTACAAGTTACTTTATTAGTTACATTCAGCAGGTGCTGACCCCCCCATTACTTACTAAATAACATGTTACTGGCATCACAGGTAAAGAAGCACCTGTTGTCTCACAAGTTCACAATATCAAATTTAAAAAGTCACAAAAATGTATTATAGCAGTTAAAGAGCGCACATAAAAAGAGAAAGTATCTTATTACCCATACAGGTACAGGTTAAGAACATATAGAAGTGTCAGTCAAAGCAAAATGACATGGCAGAAAACCTCCTCTCTCCTTTGATTTAAAGGTTGTAATGATGCATGTGCCCTCATACAATAATATATGTCCTATATAAAGCCATTTATTTGTTTTTGTTTTTACTAATTTTCACAAAATGATTGCCACATTTTCAATAGGGGCTTAGCAGTACAAACATATGTTGTCAGCTTCGTGTTGCTTGATTAGTGCACTACAATAAACAAGTGATCACCGCAACTTAGAAAGTGGAGTCGCTGCAGGGATGTCATGATTTTTCAGGGAAGTTAGCTTTGTCTTGGTTCCCCCCCGTCAAAAGCCTATGGGATTTTGAATCAGATTTTGAATTATTGCAGAAAGTAAGTTCAGTGACAGACACAGGTTTATGATACTCATACATACAATTCAGTAGGATATATTTACATATTACACTCTGGTTGTAACTTAACACTCTGGTACACTCATTTAGACTCTGTTTTTTAAAACATGTAAGCTTTACAGTTCACAATTGGTGTATTTTGCGTCGTAGAACAAATGTGAAAAATCTGTAGCTTGTGTTAACCACAGATATCATTTCAGACGTTTAACCTTAAAACCAATTCAAAAACAGTCCAGGAACTGGAAGTGCAAAAATATGAATACAGATTTATAGGACTAATTTTTGCAGCACTCCTCACTGCTGGACACAGCGGAAAAAACATAATTGATATTGATAGTTATATATTATTTCTTGACTTCACAAGGTGTTTGATACCATTGAGCATTCCTTCCTATTGGAAGCATTACATTTCCTGAGTTTTGGAGAAAGTTTTTGTAATATAATCAAGATGTTTTACGATGGGATGACCCCTAGGTTCAAGGTGTTCGTGACATTCGGGGTTGCCCTATCTCTCCAAAACCATTTATTTCGGCCACCCAACTATCAACATTACTTATTATTGAATACTTATTATTAACAACTCCGAATTAAAAGGCATTCTAATTTTCGACAAGGAATTTAAAATTAGTCAATTTGCTGATGACACATGCATTTTCCTAAGAAATAAATACGTGGCAGAAAGAGCTCTTAAAATAATTTCGATATTCTCAAAAGCCTCAGGATTATCCCTTAATATTAAAATATGTGAATGACTTCCCGTTCACAATGGCACAGAATCAGTTATTGCTTCAATTAAAGTTGAATCTGAAATGAAATATCTAGGAATGACGATAACTAAGAATATCATCAGAAGAGAAGACATTAACATCTCCAACTGCATAGCACATATGAAGAAATCTCTGAGCCACTGGTTAACTAGAGACCTTACTATTTTTGGTCATTTTATCATTTCAGTCATTTTATCCAAAGCAGAAGGTATCTCCAAAGTTATTCATCCAAGTCACTCCCTTTATGTCTCTTCCAATACCATTAGAAAGGCCAACTCAGTAGGTTTTCAATTTTTTGGAGAAATAAAACCCACTATATTAAAAGATCACAGCTTGTCAAAGAGTATGATGTGGGTAGCATTGAAGCTTTAGACTTTGAATCAGTGGTTGTATCTTTTAAGATTAGTTGGTTAAAAGCGTACTTGTAACATACTGAGGTCCCTGTTTAAAAAAGTGGGAGGGCTCGATTTTCTCTTACAATGTGATTTTGAGTTCAGCAAGATTCCTATTAAGCTGTCAAATTTCTACAGATTTTATTCCGTTTCGGAAAATGACATTTACCCATAACTTCTCTCCTCATGGATCAACTCTTTGGAACAATAGAATGATCTCAAAAATACATTCTACCAAAATAGCGAGCAAGATTTATGGCGACATATCCGGCTTTTTACTGTTTTGAAATGTACTCCTTTATTTATTTCCTGGTCTTGCCTCCTTTTCGCTTTTTGTATTTTCATGATCTTGCCAGGTGATTGGAAAATACTTTTCACCATGTATGCCTTGTACGAATCCCTTTTTTTGTTCAGTTTTGGGTCAGTTTTTTATTTTCTCTCCTGAAAGAGTGCGGTATTGTACTATACTATGTTCTTTCTTCTACAAGCCTATGTATGTTTGTGATATGTTCAGTAAGAATTGAAAAAAAAAAGAAAAATAATGTCACACATCAAAAAAAAGAAAAAAACATTATTATGCTGATCATGCACTATAATCCCTGTAAAAAGTTATTACACCACAATGTTCATGTTGCAGTTAGTATCAGACTTTTACTTGTTTATACACAGCCTACCACATAGAAAGTCAGTATATGTGACAAACTGTGTGAGACACATGAAGCTGAAACACAGCTAAACGGTTAGCATAACTTAGCAAAACATGGAAAGTCACCATTTTCTAGCAGAAAGCAAAGAAACACACCGTCATGTACTGTAATAACATCTTTGTAATCATGACTGTATGTCATAACAGCAGGTGATACTACATCTGCATCACCCCAGCCACAGCAGGAGCAGCGTGTTTCCTGATCAGATGGTCTGCTCCTGTAATTAGAGTGGCACGACGTTTAATCCCTCCTGACAAGAGATTTGTTGCTTTTTTTTCTTTCGCTGGTTTGGATCTCTGATATGGTCAGACACGGCTTTGTAGCTTCTCACTACCTGCTCCTGTATCACCTGATGACTGAACAGCAGGCAGGCTCAAAAGGGACTGAGTTACCGTGGAGACATAGAGAGCACAAGAGTCTATTGGCTCAGACATTTGACATGACTGCTGACTACCTGCAAGAACTCAGGCACATTTTATTAAGATGATGTCAGAGAGGTTGGCTGAACACAGAACAAGATAAAGAGATAGAGGAGGAAGAGGAAACAGACTAAAAAAAGATGGAAGGAAATTGGAAAGATGACAGAAGGAACTAAAGAGAAGGAACAATAAACACACTGTGTTGTTTAATGTGGATCATTTTAATATCCCTATAAACAATGTAAATCAAGTTTGTCAGTTGATTGATTGAGTGAGGCATAATGTTGGCTAACTATTTATTCACATAATTTCCTGCTCAGTTAACTGCCTGGCCTGCCTGACCCTCCTCTCTTTTATCCACTTTCTCTTTCCACAGGTCCGCCTGCGTTTTAAGGAGATCCAGCGCAGCAAGGAGAAGCTGACCTCCCATGTAACACGCGAGGAGTTCCAGGAGGCCTTCTGTGAGCTTTGCACCCGGCCGGATGTCTACTTCTTATTGGTGCAGCTGTCGAAGGACCGTGAGTGTCTGGACCCTCAGGACTTGCGCCTCTTCTTGGAGACAGAGCAGGGCCTCTCTCTGGCTACAACTGAGGGCTGCTGGGAGCTCCTGAGGCGCTTTGAGCCCTCAGCCCAGGGCAGAGAGCGAGGACTGCTGGGTCTGGATGGGTTTGCCCGCTACCTGCAGTCTCCAGAGTGCCAGCTACTCGACCCAGAGCACCTGGGTGTTTGTCAGGACATGAACATGCCTCTATCCCACTATTACATCAGGTGAGTAGTCTCATTAGAGCCACATTTTAACGTAAGAAAAAAAATGATAAAATGTATATTTTTTTTCTCCCCAAAAATAAATCACAACCATTTGTCAAAACCGTAGATTGAACAGGTGATTTGAAACCATAAATAGGTTTTTAATCACCAAACCATAACTAGTCACGTCCAGCCTGGGAAGCCTCTGTTGTTCTACATGTTGTGGTGGTGTAAAGTCAGTCTTTTATTAGTCTTTCCAAATCAAAAAAGCTGTAGAAGGAATGGATAAAACAGTGTGACTTCCTGTTCTAATGTAAACAGACATAAGCGCATCTGGATCACTAGTTTACTTCCTACAATAGTTGTCACTACCAGATGTGAGTGCAGTAAAGAAGTGCAGTATGTTAGATGTTTGATTTTTAACTAATCCAAAAGTATTCAGATTAGATAATCTGTTTTTGTAATCCATTGGATTATGTTACCTATTAGAGAAACTGCCATGTGTTGAGTGATTGGCTACATTTCAAAGTAATGTGACCCAATTTATGAGTAAAACCTTCTTTGAACTGTTAAAAAGTCAGTCAGCCATCCCAAAATATCTACAGTAAGTATACAGCAGGAGCCTCTCCTACCTGTCCCAAATGTAGAATTAGGACTAGAACCAGAATGCACTGTTTTTGGGAGTGTGGTAAAATCCAACTATGCTAGAAGGCTATATACACAGAAATAAGTACAGCTATAGGGCAGCAACTGCTCCCCGATCCACTTCTGCGCTGACTCTACCAGACTCTCTGAGGATGCATAGTCCAGTCTCTCCTGATGTTGGCAAGGAAGACCGTAATGACAAAGTGGGTTGGGGATGATCCTCCTAATGTCCAGATGTGAAAATCTCTTTATCTGAAGGTATAACCCTAGAGAGACTGAGGTATTGTACTGGTGGGAGAATCTGTTTTTGAAAAAATGGGAAGGGACTCTGGAGCTTTTATGGGTTAGGTGTCGCCTGTCATGGAGATAATGAAGAGTTTGTTCCACTCATGTGCAGCCCCACCGCTGTATTTTGCTTTGATGTATGCTGTTTGCTTTTGCATGGACTAAAAATGTATGTGTTAAAATCAATAAAAAAGACTGTTCAGTGGAGTCAGTTGGAGACAGAACTTTTAAGCAACTCATAGGAGAACAATGATAACAATATAATTTGCTAGCAGCAGTCATAATTTCAGCCTGTATAATTTATGTGTTCACATTAATGTGTATCATCGCTTTAAAAATGATTTGATAATGAACATGGACACTCAACACTGTGAACTGCCTGTGGCATGCAAGACTTAAAGGCTCGACTGCGTTAGCAACAGTACAGCTATGCAGGAGGCCAGTAAGACAGTTCACCACTCAGTAAAAATGTACACATACCACTTATGTTGTAACATTGGCTGTCCATTCATCTGGCAGGCTCTGCTTATTCACTGCACTCTGCATACCAAAACAAACATTTGAAAAAAAAAAAAAAAAATCATATTTAATTAGATAAAATGTGCCAATATTACATTCTACATCAGGCCATTTTATTTCTTCTTTGGAATTGTAAACTACCTTACTGTGTGGCAACACAGTGACCAGCATTAAGGCTAAAATATTAAGCTAAAATGTTTTCTCTATAGATGTTGTTTGTCATTAGGTGTTAGTGAGTGATTGTTTGTTTTGTGTGTCACCAGTAATTTCCTCCCGAATGTTATTAATACTATACATCATTTAGGAATATTATCATTATTTTGACTAGTTTATGGATTGTATTGTTGATTTTTTTTTCCATAGCACCTCGTACCGCTCCTACCTGCTGGATGACCAGGTCCACGGCAGGGCAGACCTGGGAGGGCTGATCAAGGCCCTGCAGTCTGGCTGTAGATGTGTGGAGCTGGGAGTGACTGATGGCCCAGAGGGGGAGCCTCTCCTTGGGGTCGACTATGGGCCAGACATCCCTCGCCACCACCATCACCACCACCATCACCACCACCATGCACCTGTCACTATCCGCTCTGCTCTGGAGGTGGTCAATAAGTATGCCTTCCTGACCTCTCAGTACCCGCTCTTGCTGTACTTGTGCCAGCGTTGCTCTCCTGGTCAGCAGCGCACCATGGCACACCACTTAAAGAAAGTGTTTGGCTCCCGTCTTTACACTCCAGAGGCCCTACCTGTCAGCCTGGGTGGGCGAGCCACGACCCTCCCCTCCCCAGAACAGCTGAAGGGACGCATCCTTATAGTGGCAAAGAAGCTCCCTCCAGAGCAGAATGGGTCTGACGGGGAGGTATCTGAGGAGGATGAGGAGATAGGAGGAGGGGGGCCTTTGGCAGGACGTCGAATGACCATCCCTGGTGAGGAAGAATTGGGTGTGGTCTTGGTCGTGCCTCCACCCTCTCAACCCAGGAAGCTCCGTCTCCACAAAGATCTGTCAGACCTGGTGGCTATTGCTCGGACAGGCAGCCGTAGCTTCTATAGCCAAAGAGCCAGTCACAAACAGGCTCAGCAGCAGTCACCACCCAGCAGTCCCTCCTCCCCCAGCACGCCGATGCCTCCTGAGCTGCCTTATTGGACACTGTGCTCCCTGGGTGAGGGAGAGGCTGGTCGACTGACCACTGAGAGCCCCGAAGACCTTGTAATGTTCACCAAACGCACCCTTACCAGGGTACGACCCAGTTCAGTGCGTCTGGACTCCAGTAACCCCAACCCACAAGGATACTGGAAAGGAGGGGTCCAGCTCGTGGCCTTGAACCAGCAGACCCCTGGCGCCATGCTGGACCTTCACAGAGGTCGCTTCTCTCAGAACGGGAGGTGTGGTTATGTTCTCCGACCTGCTGTAATGAGGGATGAGGTGTCATACTTCAGTGCTCATACACAGGGCTGTGTGCCAGGAGTGCCCCCACAAACTCTGCGGATTAAGGTTTTAATGTCATTTCTGTTGAATTTTTTAATATTCTGTCTTTGATTCTGGCTGAAACATTCGATCTTTAGTGTCGGCTTCCCTGCGAAGCATTACATTTGACAATTTGACAATTGTTTCGACTAAGTAATGAATTCTGCTTCATGTTCTACTGTGCAGGTCATCAGTGCCCACAATCTGCCCAAGCCTCTGGGGTCAGGGGCAAAGGGAGAGGTCATTGACCCATATGTGGTTCTGGAGCTGCATGGTGTACCAGCAGACTGTGCTGAACAGCGGACACGTACTGCTGCTCAAAACCAGGACGACCCACTGTTTGATGAGACCTTTGAGTTTCAAGTAAGGCATTTTATAACTGTATACCCTGGTGCTGGTTTGTTTGTGTGTGGCTCTTTGTGCATTTGTTTATTTTGATGAATAGCGCAATATACTGACATCATGAAACAGGGCCAATGCTCAGCTTGCGGTACAAAGGTAGGAGGGTATTGTATTGTTGACTGAGTTTTTACAGCTTTGGTGACCAAGCGGGGGTCTTACGTATTGGTAGACCCTGCGGTACAGTCTTTAGGATGGCACGACACAGCCTTAATGCATTGTTATAAGGAGGAATTCATTACTGGTAGGTGGATTTGGGTCAGGGTTCAGTTATGGCAAGTCACATTAATTCCTCTTATCCTCTTTAAAAGTAGCAAACATTTTCCTAATGGCTCAGGCTGCAGGCCACATGCATGGTCTCAGAGCACAAATAGTTATTATAGTCTTTATAACCTAAAATGTATACATATAGGTTTGTAATAAATCTAAAGGGGCTTTTTCACTTTTTTATTTGCCATAATGAGACCCTACCTGTCTCTCTCAGTTGCCTAAACAAGCCTGTGAAATATTTGTTTAAAGTTGTTTAATGCTGCTGGTCTGGATTTCTTTGTAAAGAACTCTCTCTGCCCTGCTAACAGAGAGCTACAGTAGCTAACTAATGTTAGTTTAGAATTTGAAGCTTCCAGCACAACACAGAAGTTCCACAGAGCCCCTTTGAAAAGGCTATACGCCACCTTAGATCCAAATTAGTGTTTTGTGAGAAAACGTACTCAACATGATGCTCATAAGATGGTATTTGCAGTTAGGGTTAGGTTTTTAAAAGGTTGCACTCCTTAGTCCTATTTGGGTGGTTTATATGCAAAGGATGATGCCCATACAGAAAATACTGGGAAACATACTCACAACTGTATGACAGCTCATTATAATCCTGTTTACAAGACTGGATATGTTATTTAAATTTTCCTGAGAAAATTATTTTTTTTCTTGTTTTTCTGAAAGAATGTCTTGAGAGCTCAGGGTGCACACTAGGTCCCCTCCCAGATATGATTTCACTCAAGAAGAGAAGACGACTGCAGTTGGTGCACTCACCTTGCAGTAACTTGATGCTCCTTCTGAAGCATATGTGGATGGCATTCCTTTAAAAATTATCCATTAACTAACCACTAACTCAGTACAGGCTGTGCTCTTATTGCACAAAATTGTGTTTTAATATGCATTTAAAAAGGAAGCCAGAGTGGAAAATGTCAACAACATAAAAGAGGCTTGTGCAATTTTAGAGACGTCTGCTCGACGATTTGCACCTGCACGAAATTAGAGCCTCAGAGTACTTAGTTGAAGGGGGATCAGGACCATCAAGATTTAAATTAGGTGCTCCCACGAAAACATTTCTTTCTGCACTGAATTTATTATATGAGACAGGATTTGATGACTGCTGTGTTGCTGATCTGGCTTTTTTTACCTCTCACTGACAGAGTCCTGTATAGCTAAAGCGTAATGACAAGCTGTCACAACTGATATGGCATGTTTTCTGTGGCTACTGTGTGTGTGTGTGTGTGTCTGTGTGTGCGTGTGTCTGTGTGTGTGTGTGTGTGTGTGTGTGTGTGTGTGTGTGTGTGTGTGTATTTGTGAAAGAGTTATGTGATACCTGTAAATCAAAAGATAAATATGACCATAATTAATTAACTTGGCTAATATGCTATAAGTGAGACACAGGTGTAATTATTTTATATTTTAATAATAAGGGAGAGCGTAGGACAACACAAGATTTTTGTTGTGATCCTTGAAGAGCTGAAGACTAGAAACATTTTAATGCAGTTCCCAAGATGCCAACCCAGTTCAATAATCTATCAATTAAATGTAATTTTAAATGTAAATGTTCTATTAAAACCCCATCTGAGTTGTTATTATAAACAACTCTGGTTGTGTTTACATGTATATTAATTCCCCTGGTCCAGACTACAAAATGAAAAATTATCTAGTTTTGCTGCTTTAGGGTTCATATTTGCTCACAGTCTACTAACTAAGGTGTTTTTAAAGAAACTCATAACTCAGAAATGTATAAACAATGTCCTTAAGTCACACTGACTAACAGGCAGCTCATTGGTTTTGACAGGGTCACTGACTTGTCATCAGCCCTAGTCAGATATGTGAGGGAAAAATGCTGCTCCTGCTGGCTTTTTATCTTTGTCAGTGTTAACCACAAGCTCATTAAGATGTAGTTAGTTTATCAGGTTAGATAGAACATAGAATCACTACTTTCAAAAGAAACTTCAAGCTGTAGTCTGTATTTGCAAACATGGTCATTTTGATCTGACAGTAGAATAAGATACAGATCAGCTGTGTAAAAATCCACTGTCTGTGGCTCCACCTAGTGGCTGTAATTTGATTTGCAAGAATCCACCGCTCCCAGCTCAGTGCAACCAATCAGAGCCAAGGGGAGTGTCTGAGAAGAGTCCATCACTCTTGTGCATACACTGCTGGCAACCCCCTCCCTCACACAGGTGCAGTGCCTGCTCTTAGGGTTAGGGTTACCTGGTCAGATACTTTCATGCCCAAACTGTGAACAGTGGTGGAGAACAGACAACAACAACAACAACAGAACCAAAAATTGCCCCACCATTGCCCACGTCAAAGAGAAGAAACAAGACGACTGACAAAGAAAAGCAGTGTAAAAACAAAGAATTGGACTGAGCCAGAGAGAAAACAAGGATAAATATTGGAGCGTAATTTCAGAGGTGGAGGGAGCTGTGGGATTTGTAAGGGCTCAAGAGCGACACAAAGTTAGCGGCTTTTCTGCTGGACAAGTAAGGACCACTGCATCATATATGTTTAATTCTATGTTTTAACCATCGGCGGCGGTTACAGTAATACTGGCAATAGCGCATATTGCTGTGCAATGTGGCAGTTGAGCTACATAGCCTCTTGCTAATTCTAGCTTGTTAGCTTGTATGCTATCTCCAGTGTTTAGCTCTGTCTTTATGGCTACTGGTTAGCATGAGTCTTTCAAGTGACTGGGCAGTTATGTTAGTTTGTGTTCAGGAGGCTCTGAAGTGGTTGAATTGGTTTACATAAATAACATCATTCATGCTTCAGAGAGGCAACATGACGTTGCACCTGGTAATGATTACCTGGTAACTCCGTCTAACGCGATGTGAGGAATATTGTTTGTTTCTCTGGATATCTACAGTGATCTGCATGAGGCACTTATAATTGTAATTTAGTTGTATTGGTCAGAAAGAGAACAATCGGGCCTATTTTGTTATTATTTTGAATGCACCATCTTGTTTATCTGGCTTCTTCTGTTGCCATGGTTACAAACCTGCTGGTGCACAGCAGGCTCCTCTGTGCGGAGGGGCTTTGAAGGCAGGGCAGCAGGCAGCAAAGAGGAAAAATGAGGGACCTGGGAGCTGTATCATTCAAAAGTTCTGACTAAGCCCACCTTTTTCTCAAAACTCCAGACTGCAGCTTTAAGAACACTAAATTACTAAATTCTAAACTAACTAAATTCCAGAGTCAAGTTTATAATACGTTTGCAGAGGAGCGATAGAAAGCATCATGACTGGGAAACATGACAAACGGGGGGGTTTGTGCACAGCATAGGACGGGACAGCTCTACAGTGGAGAATCAAGCTTCAGAACATCACTGGTACGACCTACACAGCATCAGTGATAATGAAGTGAGATGTCTGCACAGAGCCCAAAGGATACTGGAAGGAAACATTAGCCACAGTCTGTTCACCCTGCTATGATCTGGCTAAATATACAGAAGTATCCACTGCCATACCACCAGACTTCAGAACAGCTTCCTTCCTCAGACTATGAGACTGCTAAATGTTGAATGAACTAATTAATTTTTAGGACTTAATATTTATTCATGCATTTTAATATTTTTGTTTTTTGTGTGGCATACATGGTTTACAAAATGCATTTTGTTGTGCGACCTTGTGTTGTCTAATGACATCGACTGTTACATAACATTTGAATCTTTATCTCATTTTATCTGTAACTCCATATTTCAGGATTATGTAAGAAAAGTGATAGGGATTCACTAGCGTCCTGTGCTTCATTAGCCATGTTTCCGTCAATGCGTATTAATGTGTATTTTGAAATGCTGCATTAGAGGAGGTCAGTGGAAAATAAGAATATTTCTTCAGTTTTACAAAAAAGCTTTTTGCTTGCTTGAGTTGACTTAATGCACCTAATGAGAGCGGGAAAAAAAAACCTTTTAGGAATACCCTCTGATGTAGCAAACATTTAGCTATACAGTTAACAATAAGTTGATTCTGCTCTGAGAGATGAGGAAGAAACTGTGTCCATGGTCGCTGTCTTCCTAAATATTCCTATAAAATTCCAATTCCCATGCTTTTGATTTTTTCTTCAAACACTGTTCATGAGTTCTACCTCCCTCATTACAGAAGAGCATTTGGTTGGAAACCAATTCATTTGACTGTCACAGAGCTTTTTTGCCATGGCCTTGTTGCTGAAAAAAATGAGAACTGAATTGAGCCATCATTTAGTGTACACACGCAAGCACACACGTGCACGCGTGGCGCTCACACACACACACACACACACACACACACACACACACACACACACACACACACACACACACACACACACACACACACACACACACACACACACAAACACACACACACTATAATAATGTCCTAAGGGGATGGCCCATTCCTCATCCAGTCAGTGTGACATGTTCTCCATTTTGTCATCCATCACCATCTTCTCCCTCATATTAGACTCACACATTTGTAAAACATTACAGCTAACATGGTCGTGCATGTCAGTGATTGTGTTTATATGTTAATGTGTGTGTACACTACGTGACTATACTTACTATACTCATAGACAGGGTTTAGTATTATTCTTTGTCTGTCTGATTTTCTTGTAATTCCATGAAATAACATCTCTACCTCAGTGTAAGACCTTAAGTCCCCTTGGCTGTGTCCCAGTTTGGGAGCTACTCCCTTTGCAGTTTGCATTTCAAGATCAAATGCATCCATTACAGAGGCAGATACAGATTAGAATTATATCCATCTTTAGGAGTAAATTTCTGTGGATGCATTTGGTGTGTTATCAAGTTGATTGGCAAATTGTTCAATAGTGCATTAAGACACATAGGTTGAAAAAGTATTTAGATCATTTACTTTAGAGTAAAAGCAACATTACAGTAAGTAAAATTAGAGAACATTTTACGATTAGATCACACCAGCCAGATGTGTTGACCACATGACTAACCAGCACACATATCTACATTATCTCATGTGACAAGATCTGTCTGCAAACATGTTAGTGTAGACAAGTACTTAAAGTAAAAGTGGTATTTATGCAGAAGGACCGCTTTCAAAATAATGTGTAATTATATGCATTTCATTACATTACAAGTATTGATGCATTCATCACTATAATGTTGTAACTGGTAAAGATGGGCCTATTTGAATTGTTTTGTCAATTATATTTTTGCATTGATAATCTGAATGTTGAGAGTAACTAGTGGCTAAAGTTGTCAAAGAAATGTAGTTGTGTACAAAGTACAATATGTCCCCTTGCATTGGAGTAGAAGTATAAACACAGATAAAATACAAGGACCTCCTGTATTTAAGTAAAATACATAAGTAAATGTACTTAGTTACTCTTTACCACTGGAGTTCACAGAAACTGTAGTAACTCTCTTACAATGTTTCAGTAGTTTTATAAATACATGTTGATGAATAACTTGCATGGTTAGCATAATTGCTACCCCCTGATGTCAACCATCATCTTAGCAAAATCAGCAACTCCAGGAGCTAGGTGGTGGAGGGAGCTGTATCATGTAATGTACGTAATGGTGCAACACTGATGATGCACTTTTAGCCAGTCATGTGTAACTTCCTTGCTCTGCCCAGACTAATTAAAGTTGCACAGTATTAGTTTTTCTGAGGCCAGACAGTCTCATTCTGGTGGAAGGCTCTGTCTCATCCCTCTGAAGGAAGACAGTGGCCCCTGAATTGGGACACAGCTGTTATGTTCAGTGAATATAAGTCTGGAAGTGAATGAATAGCTGTCCTGCTGTTTTTGTGTTGGGGATCAACAAGTGTGTTTTTACCCCTGAGTGGAACGTTTAGAGTTTATTCACTTCTGAACTCCCATTGTTGCCTTCACAACATTTAGAACAACAGACTGTTAAATGCACAGATGTGACAGAACACATGCACTAGATTCAGACACATGCAAAATGTAATATCTCAATATTCGTCAGGGATTCAATGTGTCACCTGCACTGCTTGATTATTTTCTTTAAATGGGTTTATTGGTATGGGTGTATGCATGAGCACACAGGCACACACATGCACGTGCGCACGCACACACACACACACACACACACACACACACACACACACACACACACACACACACACACACACACACACACAGAGGCTGGGGGCAAGTTTATTCTCTTTCTGTATTGAAATGATTGATACTGCTTTCTGCTATAAACATGACACAGATATCACCTGTGCAAGTGTGTGTAAGTGCATGTGTGTGTGTGAATATCAGGCTTTGTGAAGATGAAGAGAGATTAGCTCATGATATTTTATTGTCAGATGTGTTTATTCTCAACTCCTATTAATGAATATTCAGAGGCACACTCCTAGCATAATTTGCCCTCCCATTTACTATGCGTGCACGCATTTTGTGTGCGTGTGTGTGTGGTGGTCCGTGCTTACGTGTTTGGGTGTTTATAGCCTTATTAGCCGAAGGGAAGGTAAAGTCCTGAGAAGGTGTGATGTGAAATATAATGTTTCAACCAGCCTCTCTCTGCAGCAGCACTTGGATGCCCTTTCATTGTACTGTGAAATTAACATCACTGCTGTGCCTGAAGAGCTTCGAGAATGACACTTCACAAGATGTTTTTTGAACTTCTGAGCTGGATATTGTGACTAATTGATCATCTTTTGCTCTTGTAAACATTTAATTAAGTGCATCTTTTCCTCCCAATAACAGCTGACTTGATGATTGTCACTCAAGAGCAGATGAAAACTGTACTGATGCAATTAAACACTGTTTGAATGGCGACAGAACATTTAAAGTTTAAAAGCCTTGATGATAAAATAAATATGATTGTTAATTCTTGCTGCTGCTATTTACCGTAGCACTGTGCATTCTGAGATGTGAATAACACATCACATTTTTTGAGGAAGAGACTTTTGCCCAACTGTCCCTCCTAACTGAAATGAAATTGTGACAGAGGATCAAAACCTTAACTTTTAAAGGATAAGTACACCCAAAAATGAAAATTCAGTTGTTACCTACTCCGCACTGTGCTTATGGAAGTCAGGTTAAATGTTGTTGTCTGTTAAACATTTCTGTAGCTTCACGGCAGATCAGTGATGCAGTATTCTCTTATACAGCTGAAGTAGATGGTGACTTGTTTTACAACAGAAAACAAACAACTGGAAACAAACACCATCCGCTGATCATGTGATATATTCATAGCCCAGGATTATTAAATCCTCCATGTTGTTTGGTCACCATATATACCACATGTTTTATGTACATATAGTAAGTATGTATGTGTATATAAATGAATATATAAATATAGACAATCACAGATTGAGTGGACTTAAAATGATATAAAATGCCAGTCTTCAGAGGCAGCTGGGGTGAGCCATGTCAGTCTGGTTGAGAACACTGTGAAATGTTTCTTTTTGTCGTGATTCAGAGCAGTGTGATTTAATTTCAACTATATTGTTCGTTTCTCGTTTCCAGGTGAACATGCCGGAGCTGGCCTTGTTACGCTTTGTGGTATTAGACGACGATTACATTGGAGACGATTTCATTGGCCAGTACAGTGTGGCCTTTGAGTGCCTTCAGCCCGGCTACCGCAATGTACCCCTGCTGGGCATAGCAGGAGACCAGTTACCCCACACCAGCCTGTTTGTCCACGTGGCAGTCACGAACCGGCGGGGCGGCGGGAAGGCTCAGCGACGAGGTCTGTCGGTGAGGCGGGTGGGGAGACGAGGGCGTGAGTACGTCACTCTGAGGCACACTGGCATCAAGGTGGTGGATGAGGCTTTCAAACTGGCTAGTACCCCCCTCAAAGAGGCAACGGACCTCCGGGAGGATGCTCAGGTGAGAGGGGACATGGGTTGGAATTGTTTAGCCATAGGTAAAACACATCTTTTGACTGGTGGTCCCAGAAAGGGAGACTTAAAGTTAGTGTTCTTAAGATATTCCAGAGGCGTTTTTTTTGTTTTGTTTTTTTTCACAGAAATCAAATACTCTGACAAATAAAAGAGAAAAAAAACAGTTTCTGTAGT
The DNA here is from genome assembly GCF_904848185.1 of Acanthopagrus latus. NCBI lineage: Eukaryota > Metazoa > Chordata > Actinopteri > Spariformes > Sparidae > Acanthopagrus > Acanthopagrus latus. Next base: position 2,852,157 of record NC_051047.1, on the reverse strand, counting down.
TGGTGCAGTCCTCTGATAAGTCACTCTGATCACTTAAGTAATTCTACCTATGTACCTACCTTCATGCACAATGCCTATGCACTCATTGCTCATGAACAGAGCTAGGCAGATATAATGCTAAATCTATCAGCAAGCTAGTAGCACAAGAATGTTTCCCAATGCTAACACACTACAGTAGCTTAACAGCAGTGAGTTCTAACAATAGCTAAGTACATTGTTTATGCTCAGTATGATATTAGATGTTTTCTTACATGTAAGTGAGACATTAGGTGGCTGGATATGGCATTGATATGGATACATGACAAAGATGGGTTGCAGTCACAGTACACAGCCTCCGAGCCTGCTGCATACCCAGTAGCACTAAGCACCCACATCCTGAGGCAAAGGGTCGTAGTAAGGTAGTTAAGACTCATTTAGCGGCTAACGGTAGCACAAAGCACACAGCCCCCGAGCCAAGCTAACCCAGTTTTGCCCATTCACAGTAACAGCAGTGAGGAGTTACTGTTGGATTGGGTAACCTGTAAGACTGTGGTACGTTTGTGATGGCTATTTCCTGGTTTTTATATGATTATGATAAACAGAGATGTTTATGTATGTATTTAATAGACTAAAATGCGAGCTGATAATGTAATGTCTGCACCGTCAGTAGATGGTGTTCAAAGTGAGAATGATGCAAAGTGAAAATTGGCTTTACTTTCTGTATGAACAGAAAAACATCAAACCACCTTTTTACCATTTTTCTACATGAAGAACTTTACTGACATACCTTTATGCCTCCATAAGTTGTGCAGCTAATGTGCTGATGACACTGAATAATCCACTGACCACCTTAAACAAGCTTAATTTGGAATACTTTTAGTTGAAATGAAAGGTAAATGGAAACTGTTCAGTGAGGATTTTGGATTACCCAGACTAACCAGGACACTGTTCCTGGAAAAATATGTTATGACAGTTTTTCATTTTTCAATGTCAAAAAAACATTGTTTTGCTTTCTGTTTATCCTGCTTTGAGTAGCACAAACACAGTTCTTTTCACCCTCTCAAAATCTTCACTGGATACATCGAGAGGAGAGTGAGAACATGTCCTTCTGTGTTGGTGAATAAAGTACAACCAAAACTTTCACTGGCACCTTGTGTTTATATTGCCTATGTGCCAAATCCCATCCCAAAGTTACAGGAAATGCTATGAGTTGATTCACAGCAGATCAGGTGTCATTCTGCATTTGTATTTTTAGGCTTTGGTGGTAAGATATCTGGTTATGACGGTGAACTGGAGTAGCTTACTTGACAGTGCTGAAATCAGATTCCACCTGAGACGTCTCTGTAGGGTGAATAAGCTAGGGAGAAAGAGAGAGGAGGAGGTGAGCCAATCACAAAAGAGGAGTCAGTAAGAAGAGTGGAGGAGGATTATAAAGCATCTATAAATATCAGCAAAAATAGAACCTAGTTGCACAGCACCCACCAGCTTATTGCTGAATACAAATAATCTAGGGATGGCGATGTGAAAAGAATTTTCACTGAAGATCTGTACTTGGAGATGTACGTTATGAGCTAAAGACTAAAGATGACACTGTATTTTCAAAAGTATGTGTACATCCATGCCCTTTCCTTTTTCAACTTGATCGATTCCCCTGTGCTTCATGTCAGATCCATAATGATATTTCCCAGTTTGGTAGAAGAGAACAAGCCTTACTGCCCAACATAGTATCCAAACTCACTAATACTCTTGTGACTGAACAGAAATAAATCCCAGCAGCCATGTTCCAAATTCTTGTGGAGAATCTTCCCTGAGGACCAGAGGCTGTTAGAGCACATGTATTGGACATACACATTCAGCAAACATTTTGGGAAATGGGTGCTGATGTTATTGAGGAGGGTTAAGATTTGCACAATACAATATTTTACTTGTTTTTTTACTTTCCATTTAATTCTTATTTTGAGACAGCAAAACAATACTGATCAGGAGAGCAACATATGACCACAGCTTCCTGCTACAACAAAATGATAACATATAAGATGATACACAATCAAAAACAAAACACAAAACAGCACAGAACAACAAACAAAAGAAACACACTGAATAAATGAATAAATAGATGAAAATATAAAGAAAATTGTGCGTTTTTAAGTAGGTCTAAAGTAGTTTTTGAGAACATTTAGCCACTAAATGTTTCCTCCCCTCTCTTGCATTCACACAGCACTGTTGTTCGATCATCTGCCCGCTCAAGTGGTTGCCAGTTTGTTGCATAAGCTAATGTTGCGAGTTAGCTTTCAAATATTATGTTGCTAAAGGTAGCTAGCTTGTTTCAAACTCTAAATAACGTTAACTTTGCTAATGCTAGCCAACTAACATTAAGGCATTACAGAAGGCTGGTCATGTATGGTAAAAATCAGCCATTTTTAAGTTTTTTTTCCCACAAAATGGCAACCACCAGGATGCTTAGTCACCGATGAAACACATCAGGAACCAAGTAAAACCAACAATGTTATAATGTTGGCTGACAAATTGTGTTAAAAGCTGAAAACAAGTGTCAGATTTAACAAAATTTGTATAATCTTATTTTGCACTGTTAATAATGTTTTTAAGGAAAAGAGATACTTTTATTCCAGACCTTTCTACAAGCTCTGTAGTATTATATGAAAAAAAAAGACTTGTCTACATAAAAACGTTATCAATATGACCTTTAAGCATGAAGCCGGAATCAGGATGTAGTTTGCTTAACTGAGGTTAGCTTAAATCCATACGCAAGGGGCAATGTAATAAATATCAGAAGTTTTAAATCACAGGCTACAGTACAAGACCGTTACCATTTTCTGAGTCAAACTCAAAACTGATTAAAGTCTTCAGTGCCGTTCTTCACTCTTCTCTCAGTGAAGTATATGCTGAAGTTCTGATATGACTTATGCTACGGTAGCATCTCTGCTAGCATCTTCAGGAGCTGCCATTACTGTATTCAAACGAACTGTTGCTCCTCTCTGGTCGTCACATCTAAACCAACGGATACTGCCTGTGTGTGCAGCCACAAGTTCGAAGCTTGAAGGCTGGCAAGATGGATTCTCAACACCACATGGTCACATGATCTCGTAAATTCAGCTGCCCTCACAAGGTGATGTCCCAGCTGATGTAATACATAACACTGTATGTTTGTATATGAATTAAATACTGTTCATAGTTTTTTTTTTAAATAGCCAGGCTAGCTGTCAGTATCCCCTGCTGACAGTGTTTATGCTAAGCTAAACAACTTGCCTTCTATTTGTGTAGCTACAGACTTTGTGCAGACATGACACTAATATGGATCTTCTCTTCAATTTTTGGAAAGAAAGCAAACAAGCACATTTTCCTAAATGTCAAACTAAAGACCACTGGCCACAGTATTATTCAGCATTCACAATGGGTGTTTTGTTCGGGTGCACGTGTAGCTTGGGCCTGGAAGTGTAGATTCATGGATCAAATAACCAAAAAGGAAATCTCTGGTTTCCATGACATTCCACGACACCATATAGCCATAAAGAACTTCTGCTCACTCATTTATAAAATGTCCCCTGATTGTTGTGTAACCACCTCAATATAATCATTAGAGAAAAACCTCTTGCGTGAAATAAATCCCTATCCACCTCATGTATCACACAACTCTGAAACAATCCAACCCAATCAATCTGTCAGACACCCTCCCACACAAACCCACACACTCACACACTCAGCCCTGCACAGAAACGCACTCGCTCATTCACAAACAGCTTTTAATCTGCCTGCTTAAATCTCATTGTCCTTTCCCTCCGATTTGAACTCTGTCCTCCTCTCTGTCCCTGTCTCTCTGCCATGAGTCCAGCTGTGGGCTCATCTGCCACACTCACTTATTATTCACCATGCCTCTGTTACTGTATGTCGTACACATACACACATGCAGACACACACTCACACACACACGCGCGTGCTTTCACACAGGTGGGGCGTGATAAGCACTAGTCCAGTTGGGGCTCTGCCAGGTGGCAAATTGCATTGAGTTAGACAGAAGAGGTTCCTAGCTCTTGAATGTGCAAAAATACATCTTTTACCTTCATAATGAAGTGACCTGAAATAGCAGTTTAGCAGATTTATACATGACACCTATTTTTGGCCCCGTCTGATCTGCTAACCAACCCGTTTTGCATCCTGACACACCTGCAGCCACTGAAAAACAATCTAAATGCTCCGACTTTCCTGTTCCACATGTACGCCATATTGTCTTCTCTTTTGCCAAATGCGCTTAAGCTAAGGCTGATTTCACTGGATTAAAAGCGGCAATGACTGCCATATTGATTCAATTCACAAGAGAGACAGCAGATGACAGGGGAAGGGAGAGAAAGAGTGTGTGTGTGTGTGTGTGTGTGTGTGTGTGTGTGCGTGCATGTGTGTACGTGCAGGGTGTGTCATCCGCTTTGACCTTTCTCAGCTTAGTTTTAGAGCCGGAACCGTACATCTGATCTAATACTATTTTCCCTCTTCTCCTCTTCCTCTTCATCTCTCTCTCTCTCTCTCTGTCTTTTGCCTTCACACTGTTCTCAGAGCACCACTGCCAATTTCAAAGAGCAGTGTGGGCTCCCCACTGTGGCCAAGCTGAAGCAGTGCATCCAGAGCCTGGCCACAAGGCTGCAGAGCCCTGAGGGCACTATGGGGGCTACCATGGTGCTGAAAGAGGGCTACCCGTGCCTGGAGCCTCTGGTCAACCTCTCCGAGCCAACGCGAAAGCTACTCACTGCCTACGATACGGTCAGTAAGACAGATGAGTGCACATATTTGTGGTGAAGGGTAAACCTACTACAGCTTTCTCAGCATGTTGTTGTGTAGTAGAGTTTACTTCAAGTTGTTGTCACTATTGTATTACATGTTTATGACGTTTTAAGATGTGGCTTTGATATTTTAAGAGAGGAAAAATGTCTACAGTTCCAAAACACGCACCAACATCTGACCTCTCTTCTATTAAAAGAAAGTAATTTATTCTCGTCATTTAGAATGGATGGTGTGGTTCCATCTGAGAAAGTTTTGCATATCACCAGAGTCAGCCAACTCTAGGAAATGACCAAAACCAACAATGAATTCATTCAATCCAACTCAAATCATCTGCATATTCTTCTTGAAAGCCTGACAGATGGTGTTGCTCTGACCCATCGCCACTGTTGTACGAAAGCCAGTCCCACATACTCATAGAGTCAGCAATACAAAAAACAAGTATTAATCACTGCACTAGCAGCCATTTGAAGCTACTGTATAGCCAGCCACAGAGGCTCTTTCAACTAAATGCTAATGAAAGAATGCTAACCTTAAGACAACTTCTCAACTTTTCCTCCTCCTAGTGTTTCCCTGTGGTATTACTGTTGTCACCACTGTTGCGATGAAAGTATTAGCACCATGGCTAACTTTAGCAGCCTAGCTCCTGTCTAAAGTAAAATGCAACTGTTACAATGCCAATTTGACCTAGAAACCCTGTTTTCAGTGCTCTGAATGCAACAAGACACCTAGTTGTATGAATCAGTAGGCAGGTGTTGTTACTTTCTGATGTAGCAGAAGGACTGCTGGTTTTGAACTATCTCATGACCCGATGGTAAGAGGAAACACCGCTACCTGGGGAAAGAGCGTTTCATTGTGCGATCATGATGTGTTTCATCCTCGATTTTCATGGGAAAGAATGATGCTGGCTGCAGACTGAATAGCATAGCGAGGGCAAAGTTTTTAGAGAACTATTCACACAGTGCAGTCAGCTCTTACTTCAGAGCGATGAGTTAAAGCAAAAATGTCTTCTGTTGCCAGTTTGACATGCAGATGTTTAGTGGGTTGCCTTTAATGTTTAAATGTTAAACCATTTTCAAGGGTTAGGGTTACCTAACCCTCTTATTTTAGCAATTTACAATGCTGACATATGCTAATAAGCACTCGACATACAGTAAAGTACAAGTTGCAGTGGTGGTTCTACACGGGGGCCTACAGGGGTCAGTGCCCCTGTAAAAATGTCCCTGACCCCTGCTGCCCCCCCCCCCCCCAGCTGACTGAATAAACATAAACTGCATTGCTGGGTGCGAGGTGAGAATGAGAACGGCAGCAACAACTTTTGAAGATAGCAGCCGCGAATGTCTTGGTGCAAGAGGCGAAGGTAAGCAAAACAATGTCAACTCTTAAAGTGATTTGTTGCACGTAACCGTGTTACTGTTGTTATTCACTCCGATAAGAACATTTGTAAATGTCTGGTCTCACTATGTTTAAATGTCAAGGCAGACTCACCAAAGTAGAAGCAAGTATCCAAATGTCAGTAACGTTATCCTAGCTAGTTATACACAATGTTGTGACGTTAACCATGTAACTTTATCAGTCTTGGCTGATGCATTTCGATAAATAATACGTTTATTGAGTAAAGTAATCAACAGTATCTGCCTGTGTTAAAGGAGAACTTCAGTCGATTTAATCATGCAGCTTCATTGACAGCTAACAGCATGGGGTCAGAACTTTACTCTGTGTGTTAAGCTTCTTAACATGCTCCACATCTCACCCCAAAAGTCATGCAGCATCAGCAGACTCCTTACAACACAGCACTGTAGCGTATATGTCTCAAAATGAATAAAAGTAGTTAAAACAGTGTGTTTGTGCAAGGAGCTACGTACTGGTTTGTTGACATTAGTGATGGGAACGGCAGTTCTTTTTACCGAACTGAATCTCTAGAATCCATTCAATAAAATGATTTGTTCAAAAGATTCACCAAATCGTTCAGTGCTCTCCAACTCCCTGAACTGAGCAGCCAAACGATCCGTCATTCAGTTCATGATTCAGCCCTGAGGTTCACGTTCACTTACTGAGGGACGGTGCACAATCATTCGTGGGAGATGCAGCGCTGCTCTGAGTGGTATACATGCAATAAAATTATTACACGGTGAAAGTGTCCTCTGTGCACAGTAAAATCACTTAACATGATGCTACACGGATGTTAGCAACACAGCGCTAATTTCAGCAGTACAGTTACTGAACATGAATCATCTCCTCTGCCCTGGCTGAGTGAGAGACACAGCGCCACTTTCAGCACAGTACATGAACGAGAATCACGTCCTCAGCGTCAGTTCTCTGCCTGCAGTAGGTTCACGAATCACGAATGAATCACAGTGCGAACGTGATTCACGTCCTGGCGTCCCTCGTTCTCGAACGACCTGCTGAGGACATGAATCACGTTTGTGCTGTCACTGAATCAGCGTGAACGTGAATCACATTGGAAAACTTGAGTGATGGCAGCTGCTGAGAATCACGTTTGCGAACGTGAGTGACTTTTACTGTGCAGTAAAATCACTTAAGATGATGCTACACGGATGTTAGCAACACAGCGCTAATTTTAGCAGTACGGTTACCGAATATGAATCATCTCCTCTGCCCTGGGTGAGTGACACAGCTCCATTTTCAGCACAGTACGTGAACGAGAATCACGTCCTCAGCGTCAGTTCTCTGCCTGCAGTAGGTTTGTGAATCATGAACGAATCACAGTGCAAACGAGAATCACGTCCTCACAGTTCTCTGAGTGAGTCACAGCAGTTCCACTCCCGGCCGGCATGATCGCAGCTGAGCTCAACTGAACTGAGAAAGGAACGAATCAGTCCATGAAGTGATCCCGTTCACTTCGTTCACTGAAAAGATCCATTTGTTCGAACGACACGTCCATGACCGACACAACACTAGTTGACATCCGTGTCTTCCGGAAGCTAGACCGAACTAGTCAATCCGTCGAGCATGTGCTCAACAGGCTTAACAGGCTATTGTAAGGCTCATGGCTCATGATAGGCTGTAATATGGACATTTACATTATGAACAGAAAAACGCTGGAATACGTTGCTGTCTGCACACTCGACGGGTTGACTAGTTTGGTCTAGCTACCGGAAGACACGGATGTCAACAAACTGGTACGTAGCTCCTTGCACAAACACACTGTTTTAACTGCTTTTTTATTCATTTTGAGTCATACACGCTACAGTGCTGTGTTGTAAGGAGTCTGCTGATGTTGCATGACTTTTGGGGTGAGATGTGGAGCATGTTAAGAAGCTTAACACACAGTGTGAAGTTATGACCCTATGCTGTCAGCTGTCAATGCTAACTCATTCACGGAGCCCTGTAATGGTTGGACCAAATGTGTTCTCCTTTAAGTAGGTAGGGATGGTTACTTGTGAAATGAGATGTATGCCTCTACATTGTGTTTCTACTTCTAGTAGTTATCATTGAATGAGTAAGGGACATTGCAGCCTTTTTTGCTCCAGTAAATAAAAAAGTGAGAGAAACATATCAAGGTACTTAGAGAGCTGAGAAGCAGCAAGAGGGAGAGCTGGAGTAGTTGGCTGAGGTTGGAGAGAAGGCAGGTGATGAAAGTAAGGGCCACTGGAGGGCCACTCCAGAGGGTGAGGAGGAGGAAGTCATACAGGGACAGAGAGAGGAACAGCCGGAGGAACAGCAAGTGGATCCATGTGGATCAAGTAATGCACCATTAGGTTTGTGATGTAGAAAATGTTTTCTTGTTCAGGCCATTTGCAAAGCTTTGTCATTACAATTCATAGTACAGTGTATCCATAAAATGGTACTTTCTAACATAAATTCTTTTTTGCATCATTGAAATGTGATTCTTATGTTAAAAAAATAAACAAATACTTAGCCTACATTTAATATAAATATTTACAACAGTAAATAAATGTTGTTTATAGTTGTGCCCTATGTTTACTGTGCATCTTTCCACAGATATCAGCAAATCCAAGAACGATGTAGCAGTGCAGCCCAAGTTGAACATATTCCCAACCACTTTGATGGTGGACAGGAGACAGAGCTTTAGACCAGACTGGTATGAGGGGTCAGGGGTCCATGCCCACCTTCTGCAGCACTGTCCTACTGTATTTAATTTCTGATTTTTGATGGCCCTATCTCATTGTTTCAATCGATGCACTCTTTATGTACAAAATAAACTTTTGTATGATTTTAATGTAAAGCAAAATTAAAGTATTTAATCTTTAAATATCATCTGTTTCTGTTTTTTAATGTGCCCTCTGATTAAACACTGGGCCCACCTTGGCCCACCCCGTAAAATTTGTCTAGAACCGAAAGTGGTGGACAGACCAACTTACTGATCACAGATTCAGATTTATGGTTGAAAATGACTTTTTGTATCATACAGTGACTTATGTGCTTTATAGTCGCTTTGAAAATAAACAAAGTTAACAGCCGTCCTGTTGGCACTATGAGGCTGTACATCATAGTACTTACACTAAATGGTAAAGACAACATGCTAACATGATGACCATAACAATGCTAACACGGTGATATAAAGCAGATGATGTTTCACATATACACCATTTTGGAATGTTATAATGCTCAACTCTGTGCGCGCTCATAAAGTAGTGTCCATCAGCATTGCCATGCCTGGAACCATGTCGCTAGGGCTGCTAAAAACGTAGGCTAATGCCAGCCTTCATCATTTAAAGTGATTGAAATGGTCTGTCTGATCACACAGTGGCAGGTCTCTGTGTTCATCATCATTTGATTAGTGTGCTTGGAGGTTAGTTGCTTCGTGCTAACTTTTGTGAAGTGTGATCAAAATGGATTCCAATAGAAAATTTTAAATTAGATTTTGTGATAACACTTTGTTGCAGAGTGTGTGTTCACATCTCCACATGCAAAGCATTTCACTAATGCATAAAACATGCAGAAAGACACTTAGAGGTGACATGCATGAAACAGTCACCACACTGTTCCTAAAGCACACACACACACAAACGCACACCAGCTGTGTCTCCTCCTACTCGATCTCCTTCTTGCATCAGATCAGGACAAATCTCTCCCACTTGTTTCAGCACTCAGCCTTTACACCTACACACACCTCAGTACAGAGAGTATCTTTTTTCTACAACCATCACTCTGTGTACTTCCATGTCAGCAGAGCTGATGATGTTTGAGTGAAAACACAGTAAATGCGAGCCTGCCAGGTCAGTGTCATGAAGCCACAGTTAGTGTGATCTCTAGTCATACATCACACTTCTTATGCCTTTCTGGGTGCTCACAAGGCTTAGTCATCACCCGCCTCTATCTCTCTTCTTTTCCTTCAGCTCGTCTTCTGTCCCTTTCTTAATATCTCTCTATAAAAGCAAGGAATCTCTGTCTCTATGTGCGTCTGTCTGTCTGTGTATGTGTGCCTCAAATATCTCAACATGGCTGCTGCGTGGTTCAAGGGTGTGCTATGTTTTGACTACAATGATACTGTTAATAAATTATTTCATAAATGCTTTACGAATTCCCCTAGCATTATCAACCACAGCCACCATAGTCACGTGCGCACCAGAGCCAATCACTGCAGAGCTCACTTCCATGACATACCTTAAGAAACAATCGGATTTATACATGCAGCAGCGCGAGTTGGACCGGGATTTTGCTGGCAGTTCGGTCCCTGTACATCTAAACTGACTGTTGTGGATTAATGAGACTAAACGAACCCGGACCGAGTCTGTTCGGGTCTGAGGAGATCCGGATACGCGAGGACAACAAAGTGAAATCGGAATCTGTGGATGTTCATGTGTAGCTAGCTGCTAGCCCACCCCCAGACGGCTCACCTCCCGAGTCGACGGACGCACCGGCAGGTCCAAAACCCGACCGGGTAAATAATGTCCGCCGCTTTCTCGCGAACATTGCTGTCACGTTTGCTTTGTGTCTGGTGCAGGAAGAAATGGTAAAAACGAGCTTTTGTCACGAAAGTGTCCGCAAGCAGCAAGTTTGGTTACTGAAGAACAGGGGAAGTTGTGTGATGGACGCCGGCAGTGATACAGACAGCGTTTTGAGAATTGTGACATATAGTGTGTTTGGAGTGTATAGTTAGTGTTGTGTGTATAGTGTATATTGCAGTCGTTTGTGTTGTGAGTCAAAACAAGAAGACTGCTGAATGTGGAGCAGGCAGGAATGAGCTGAGGAGCCCTGAGCCTGAGGAATTGTCTGCATTTAAATGTAAATAGTTACATATAACTTTGTCAATTTCAAAAGCTTATGCACACATTTAGCCAACAACAATTTGTATTTGCATTATAACTAATGGTTCATTAAACATATTTGTGGTTTTCACAGTAAAAAATCTAACTTTTTCCTACTCTGATTTTATGTTATTTTGTGATTTTAGGCCCATAGTGTTGATATAGTATGTCAAAATGAAAAAATAACTGTACAGTCACATATGTGAGGTTGTGCTGAAAATAATGACACCAAACAAGGCAAGGTAAATAGCTTTTAAGGTGAAATATAATGGTATGATCAAAAGTAGTCAATAACAGCCAATTATATCCCTGATGTCCCACCTTCAAACACAACCTCATTTGGCCATCCATGAAAAAGCCACTTAACCTCCCACTTTTCTATAGGAATACATATTTCCTATGGGCAATGTGCTTGTCTTTCATTAATTTACACAAACTTTGTGTGTAAATCAAACCAGAACTGTATTGCTTTTCAACCAAGAGTCCCACTTATCCATTGACATTGATAATTATGATATCACAAGTGGCTCTTATATTTTTAGGTTTAGCTATTGCTAATAAGAGAATTTTACTCACCATTTTACTTGCTGACATCTGAAAATGTGATGATGTTGCTACAAAACAAAAGGAGGACAGGGCAAGCTGTCAGACAATCACATGAGCACAAGATTTTAATTTAAAACATTCAAAAATGAACTAAAATGATCAACTGATTGTGTCCATGTAGCTGTGTAGTTGAGTATAGTAGACTAAAAGTACAATCTTTGTCTTCAAAATGTCACAGAGTGGAAGTATAAAGTGAAGGAAACTGGAAATACACAACTACAAGTACCTCAAAGTTGACTTTAGGTTAAACACAATCTCTCTCTCTCTCTCCCTTCAGATGATTTCCGCCCAGAAACAGCTGATTGAGAATGCAGACACCGTTCAGGAGAGGATCGCCCAAGTTCAGAGAGAAGGTAAAGTGCACAGGCCAGTGAGAGGTCAATGAATGGCGGGTTGAGCTGACGAGAGGTGATAAGGAACTAACTGAAAATGGTTTAGATGAGTACTCATGAATATGATGACTGAGGTAAAAGATACCCTAAAAACTCACCAAATGCGGAGGTCTGATTTAAACATCAAACAGCCAAACAAAATTTGGGAGACTCCTCAGAGAGTGTGTCAGTGAACAACAGTACAAGTTTGGAGACAGTGCTTGGTGGTGTTTTTGACAGTATGGATCTCTAATTAGAAAAGGCGCTGTCATTTTTGTTCTTTTTGATATGAGGATCCGTAGAGACACAATTCCCCAAAAAATATCCAGTAATTATCTCTGCTTGAAATGTTGCACAATGAATCTACATTCATAACACACTGCAGTTCTGTCTAGTATTAATATTGTGAATTTTTGAAAAACAGTCTAAGTTGTCATGAACCAGTGTGACAGCTGCACAGCAAACATTTACAGCCAGATCTCCACAGCTGAACTTGTGTATTATTATACCCTCACTTGTGTGGAACACTCCTGACCTTTAACTGCCGACGTGAGGGACGGCACTGTCTCTGCTTTGACATCAGTCTGTAAATCAGTCAATCAGTCCATCGAGACATGTTTTTGAAATCTTCCCCTCAACATTTACTATTGGTCACAATAAATAGTTCAAGCAATTTGCCCTTACACATGACAGTTATAATTAACCTGAATTTGAGTTTTTGTTACACAGCCACCCCTCCAAACTGATGCAAAGCTCCTCTCACCTGTGTTTTGCAGGCATGGACTTCCATGAGGATCTCTCTCGGCTTGGGGAGAAGGAGGGACTGAAGGGACGTAAGCAAAGCAAAGCTCTGGAGAGTTTCACCTGGAACATCACTGTGCTCAAGGTACTGGAAAGGAAAACAACCAATCAGAACTCTCACTTTCAGTAGGACTGCTAGCGGATACATTTTGTTAATTTTGTTTATTCACACTTTCCTAATATTTTCTTTCAGTGTCAACTTTTTTACAGTCCGTCCTTATGTTTTACCTGCTGCTCACTCCACAGTTCAGCTAAAGCTTTTAGCAGTCATGGAGATAATTACCATTCAGAATTTACCATGACAGACTAATGCAGAAACTTAAAGATATTAACTCATCTTTGTACCTGAGTCACGTCAGATATTCATCAGAAATAGGGACTATTATTATTTAATGGCGTGTTCACTACCAGCAAGTCCAATTTTTGCCTGGTGTTAATCATGCCAATTTGTCCACAGGATGGTTTGTCTTTGTCTGCCCCAAACAGCCAGATTACTTTACTGTGCATTAGCTGCACACTAGCACACACCAGGGGTGTTTTAAATCAGGTCATCCTCTTAACGTCATCTCTGTAACGTTAAATTAAGAAGTAAAGTACTTTCCCCTCCAGCTCCAGTTAGCAGTCAACTTTACAGAACCTGAACAATTGACAGTGGAGATCACCTCCATGGGTCACTGCTGCAGTCAGGCTGATAAACAGGAGTGAAGATAAATCCACTTTTTAATCCCAAAAGTTAAATTGTAGTCTCTGAGCTCTCCTCCCATTGGTAAACAACTCCAGATCATATCTAATCTGATATGACACTAGGTGTTTATTCCTCCAGAAGGTCTGGCTCTGCATCAGACTCTCTCCTCCAGAGCTGGTTGGCTCTGAGCAGCTGAGAAAAAACCTTTCTGTAAACATGCACAAAGCAATTTTCTGAAATAGCTTTAAAACTTCTAAAGATTCTAAAGTCCATTTTTTATATAAACAGTGGATGGAATGTGGACACGTAATGTGACAGAAGAAGAAAGAGTAATGTTCATATAGTTTCCCTTTGGTGTTGATATTCCTGCCTGCTAATCTGCTCTCTAGAATCTTGTTTCAAGCTAGAGGAAGTTTTACACACCACAGAAGTGGCAAACAAACAAAGGTAGCAACAAGCTAGTAAACACATTGGAGCATCTAGCAGAAAAAGAGTGAGAAATCTTCTTCAAAACTTGGTGGTAACCAGTAACCACACTGCTAAAGGAGATTTGCATTTGTCTGGAGGAAAGAAACACTTGTTCCACTCCTTGAAGAAAGGCAAGAAATACATGAATGACTGCAACTACCCACCTGCCAAACATATTCCTGGAAACTATCCCAACTAACAACAGCCTGTGAAAAGTAATAAAATGCTACATTTCCATGTTATGCATTTATTACAATGAATACATGAGTCAAAGTCATGGTTTTTCCCCGTGTGCTATAGGGTCAGTGCGATCTGTTAAGAGGAGCTAAGATGGATTCCCTGGATGCCCTGAGGCAGCTGGCTCTGGCCTGTGAAGCCTGTGGACTCACCTCCTCCTCCTCTTCCTCCAATTCCTCATCCTCCAACTTTTCCACAGCCGAGCTTCACTACTCCTCACACCGCCGAAGCAGTACGCATGGCAACGGACGCGTCTGACAACCCTGCTGGGTCTAGCATGCTGCCAAAGATGAAAAGGGAGTGGACAGAGTAATTAAGGAGGATAACAGAGATGAGGAGATATGAGAGTAAGAAAGACAGAAAAAAAAGTGCAGGTGTGAAAAAAAACCCACCATACGAGTCAGAGGATTTTTATCCCTTTATCCAGTGCAGTTTGTGTCTAGACTAGCCTAGACCAGAGCTGTATATCTGTTAAAGCCTTACGGGTGATGTCATCAATTTATCACTGAAGGTCCAGCCTGCCAGGATGCTCTTCATGAATGTCATAACTCTGTGGCTGCAAAGCAAAGAAAGACAGTCCACTTGGATCTTTGAACTTCTGACAGCTCCCACTTATTTTTCTGAGAGATAATGTCTGACTTGATATTGTAACTCTGTGGGTTTTCCTCATCAGCGAGGAAATCATAGACACCTGAATAATTTGTGACAACAGGGCTGTGGTGGAGCTAATGTTTATGGCCCTGTTGGTGTTTCATTTCAGTGGCAGAATGCAAATGGAGGGGATGTAGAGCCGATGTGACAGGTTATTCTGCCTCTGCAATTTAGCTTGTCCCTTGGAAAGGCATGAAGTGTACCTCTGTGTGTGTGTGTGTGTGTGTCTTTGTGTGTGTTAACATAGGGACATGTTGTGACCTACAAAAATACACTAGGGGAGAGAAATTAAATGTAAGAATCTTTCAAAGTAGCTTTGATTTTTAGTGTAAAACTCCTCTCTCTCTCTCTCTCTCTCTCTCTCTCTCTCTCTCTCTCTCTCTCTCTATCTCTATATATATATATATATATATATATATATATATATATATATATAAATATATATATATAAACATACTAAAGTTTTATGATTTTTCTGCTTTTGTTTTTAGATTAGTTAATGCAACTGACCATTTGCTGTCACTTAAAGGAGCAATTTGTAAGATGTGGCAAAGATGCTCCATGCCCTTGTCTACTGTACCTGATTGGAGCCACTGTAAATCACCTTTGTATTGTATGCCCTGTCTTCAAATGGGTACCTGTCAGTCTTAGAGGCTGTGTTTAGTCCCAGTCAGGTGTCCAGCAGTGTTCACTCTTAGGCTGCCAAATCCAGTTTTGCTGGATCCCGCCACCTATGGTGACTCCCTCCATGATTCAAGGTCCCAATCGAGGCAAACTGGAGGGCCAGAGGCTCCACGTCTAAGTAGCTAGTGGAAGCAACCACAACCAAGGACAGCTAGCAAAAAGCTGCAGTTGTCGGTTACTGTGATGAAATGCTGCCCCCTATGTTTTTGGAGCTACCTTCAATGCTGGCCATATACTATACCTTTTAACGTGAAGAAAACCTTGGTCCCTAAAGCAGTAGTCAAATGATTAAACCAATTGACAAAGGCCTTTTTCAATATTTGATGCATCTGTTGCTTGACTGTCTTGAGTTTTCAAACTTGGAAAAAGATGTCAGCAGTTCTGCTGGCACCAAAGTTCTCCAAAGCTATCAGCCAAAATTAGTTTCGTGATTATTTTCAGATGGATGGATCAAAATGGATGTTATCTAAACTATCAGTTGTTAATGAGGTCTGGGAATTTGGAGAGGTGGAAGGTCACAGTCATCTAAACATTCACTGATAAAGCTAATAGGCTGCATTAGTTTTTAGAGCGTCTGTCTGGTCTGTCATGGCCTGTACCCTGTAATTACCCACAGATTAGTCGATACATGTAAAATATCAAAATAACCATCAGAGGTACAGTGAGGATTGAAGAGTTGTAGACTTTCCATGCATAAACCAGAGCAGAAGTGTGCATGTGCATGCACACACACACACGCACGCACTAACACACAGTCTTGTTAGCCTCACCTGATGGCCTTTAAGTGTGTCATGTCCACTTGGACAGGGGACAGCTGAAACAGGAGGAATGGAGTGTAGTGGAGAAGGGATGCGGTAATTGGAGAAGTTGTTGATGTGTGTTGATACTGTAGTACTACATGTCTACTGTAGTACAGATGTGGATCAAATAACCTCCTCAGTATGTGGGGTAATTGACACTCAGAGTCTGTACATGTGTGTTTGTGTGTAGGAAGGACCAATTCCTGCAGGATTTGTAGACTATTGATGTAGCAATAATAGTGGGAAGTTAAAAGAAGTTACAAGTTATATGAGGCTGTATAACTTGGTGTGTACTGACTAAAGGATTGAAAACATTATAACTAACTTTATAGCTCAGTGATGCTTATAAATGTGTATGAAAACAACAACAAAACTGATCATAGTTATGCTTACCTGTCAGTGATGGCGTTCCTCTAGGCCTTTGAGTGTACCTCTGTTTGTTCAGACCACAGGGAAACACCGGATACTTACAGCTTTTGTACTCATATTCTTGTATTTGTAATGCTGGGGTTGAACCAAACTTGACAAAGTCAAGCTAAACAACATACAGGACTAAGCTAACCCGATTAGACTTGAGTATTGTCAGTGTACTGAATTTCAAAATCCTTTTTCTGGAAAATTACAAAAATGCATCATCATCGAGTTTATACAAGGTGTTATCTTCATCCAAGAGAAGTGAATATTTTTGAGATTAAAGGTTTTCACCTCACAAGACTGATGTCAATAAAAAAAGACCAAGTGAGTGGACAAATAGACAATTTGCACAAATAGAACTGCACCTAAATCTGCTGCCGCTGACAAACAGCTTGAACAAAGCAGGTGTGAGGCTAACAAGCATCTGGAGGGAACTTTTGTATAGAAGACATTTGAATGTTTATTCTGCCCTTTGAGGGAGACGGATCACTGAAAGATCACAGCTGAACATTGTAACAGCTCACCAGCTGATCTACCCAGCCTGTGGCAGCAGACGGGATGTAATGAGGAACACTGAAATATGGGGACGACACTCACCTGTTTAGCCCCTTTTAAGTGCTTGTGCAGAACTACTGTATGTTCTGAATGACAGTCCATCATTTTGTAACCTGTTTTGTTGCCTTTCATTGTTCTACACATTCCTTTCCATTTTTAATGCCTCTTTCATACCTCCTCTTTTTTTTCCATGCTGTTGTTCCTTCTGCTCTTTCGGGTGCTCCAGGTGGGGAATAACAGAGCTGATGTACTAAGTCACAGCCACAGGAGGAGGCTGACCTAATAACATTTCCATGTAAGTGTGTATGTGTTAGAGAGGGCATATACTTCTAAAAGTAGAAGACATGCATTGAAGGGAGAGCAAGGGTTGGAGCAAAGACGAAGAAGCGGCTGATATTTGATTAACTTTTCATTGCATGTGTGGCTGGCTGTGCTCACCTGCCGAGCTTTATAATTGGCTGTAAGCAATAGACAGAGTGACAGCACCTGCTGTGTTGGTCTATTAATAACATTCTGACTCACTGGAGGCCCTGGGATGTGTGTATATGCTGGTGCGCTTATGTCTGTCATGATACCATGGTGCCCTAATTCGCTGCCTGATGATGTAAACTGGTTCTCCTACACACACAGTCATTGCCAAACTATCTGTCATATTTCCTCTTCTACACAAATGCACTGAAGCAGACGGCAGCATCAGGAGCTATTTGGAGGATCTCCCACTGCCCCTGAAAGGAATGAAATCCACATTTTTCATTTGACCACCTCTTCTGTCAGGGATCTGCTTACCTGCAGGGAGGATCCCTCTGCATTAATAATACATGAGCTCCAGTAAAACAAACCGCAGTATTAGCTTTCTGTGTTCCGGTTTATATGCCTGCTGACACGGGGAATACAACTGGGTCAATGAGCGAACAGGCGAGGGGGCTTACTATACCGGAGGAG
Organism: Acanthopagrus latus; assembly: GCF_904848185.1. Lineage (NCBI taxonomy): Eukaryota > Metazoa > Chordata > Actinopteri > Spariformes > Sparidae > Acanthopagrus > Acanthopagrus latus. Next base: position 2,833,940 of record NC_051047.1, on the reverse strand, counting down.
ATACAGTGGAGGCAGGGGTGACAAGAGTTTACCTGAAGAGGTGGACATAAGGATTAGAGGCGTCAGGTTTCAGTAATGAGATCTTTTGTAGTGAAGCTAAACCTAATTCACAGAATCTTTCATCAGCTAAATGGTTGACTTATGACCGTGCTGCTGCTTTAAATGACATCTACATGTTATAACCAAGAGAAATGACAACTTGTTTTAGTGGAGAATGACCTTCGCAGTGTGTCAGGAGGATACAGCGCCTGAGTCAGTGATTGAACATCAAACATCAACATCAAACATTTTTTGGAGCTTCACAACAAAAACATGTTGCAGCATTCTCCCGAACAAGTAGCTGAGGACTAAAGCATAAAATGGTTCAGTACAGCTCGTCCAGGATAATCCAAGTTTCCTGAAGCCCTTAGATCCCAAAGAAATTTGAAGACGTCATTTAAACTGGTTTAAGATGAAGTCTTCACTGTAGATGCCAGACTGTATGCATTTTTTTTTTAACCAGTCATTTCACATTGTTCTTATTTTAAAATGAATTAAAATTCAAACCTGAAGAAAGACGAGCTAAGATCAGAGATGGATGATTTATTATTCCATAGCTCTAGCTACATTTCTGGTGTTACAACTCGTAGACTTTGTTCCTCTTATCTAAACCCTTGTCAGACATGTTTTGTGCAACATGTTGGGCTCTATAGCGTACACATGGCTCTATCCAGTTGCAGCAGTTTGATGTCATGAGCACAAAAGGCTTCTTCTTCTCTGTTTACTGGTGTATAAGAGTGTATAGATGCAGCACTCGTTAAACCAATGAAAGCAATTTTGCTTCATATTAGCGGCTCTATTTATCAGCTAGAATTTCACCCAAACCAACAAATACCTGTAATTATAAATGCAATTTACCACTTTCAGTAGTTACTGTGCACCTTTACAGTTGAGCGACAATGTTGTGAATAGTCTTTTCAAGTCAAGTTGGGCTATCAAGGCTTCTAAAGACTTGGAATAAATCTGACAGGATGTAGGAGCAATTTAATTGTTTATAGTTGTTTTGGACGTTTTAAAACAAGTCCCCAGCTACTTCAGTTGTTTAAGACAATGTGTTTTACTGTGAAGCTTCAGAAAAAGGCTTTCCATCAGCTGAGTTTTCATTTTTGGATGAACTGTTGCTTTAACCTATTTATTTATAATCATTTATAGTGAACTTGCAATAGCAAAAGTTCCCATTATATTTGAAATTTATACATTGAATGTGCTTTTACATCTTCCAGGCAGCTGGTGTCAGCTTGTGGCGACATGCTTAACTGAACATCATGAGCATTTTTTTTTTTGTCACAGTGTGGTGATGCAACAGCATTTGTGTGGTGTGCATTCAAAAAACAGTTCCTGTGGTAAAGCCTACCAAACAAACAAACTACAAAACTTCATTTTGCACAATGTGCATTCACATAATTTCTGACTCATCCAATTGAAACTCATCAGCTCAAGATTTCCCCACTGCAGCAGTTTTAAAAAACATTTTCAAATGATGTTGCTTTACCACAGAAGGATTATGTAACATTCAGGAGAAGAAAACTGAGCATGATGTTCACCTTGATTGGTCACCTGTCTCAAGAAATTTGCAAAGTTATAGAAAACAGTCCTCAGAAAGGCAAAGCGAACATGATTTGTAGTAAAAACTAAACTTGCATAAACGCCGGTATGATCCTTTAAGCAGTCAAAAATAGGGTCTCTACATGCAAACCATTATCCTTTCCATGCCTCTCACACACTCCGCTTCATAAGTCACTGCACTTACCTGAAGATATGTTTACCTCTGCTAAAGGCACTGTGGTGAGCCAATCACTGCAGTTTTTACTATGATGTTCAGTATATTTATCTTAACCCAATGTTGCACCCTGATACCCACAGTGTGGACTTCTCGACTTCCCTTTAAACCTTTAAAAGTGAAACAGATCTCTGTAAAGCTCTGCCTCTCACTGTGATGCCGTTTTAAGTTAGAAGGGTGAGAGTGGCGGTGAGATCCAGGCTAAACAGCAGGGTGTGCATCAGGGTGCATTGTGTCTGTGTTACCCACGTGTCTTAACGTAGAGCTAGCTCTCTCTGTGCTCTTCAGTGTGTGGTACTACCTATCTTTGCAGACCAGTGGTCTAATAGTGCTTAACATTCGTTTGAATAATTGGAGAGTTATTTATACCTGTCATAGTGATGTGGACAAAGTTGTGTAAAACACTTGGAAGTGTGTAAAAGGTATTTTCAGTTTGATATTACACGTGGCATCTGCAGTGTCTGTGTTGGCCTGTGTCTACACCGCTGACCTTTAATCCAGTGTTGTTCCCTCAGCTGTTCTTTTGTAAAAATGACCAAAAGGAAAAAAAATATATATATATTTATTGAAGTGTGTTTTAAAAACCATAAATAAATATAATTAAATGGACCTTGCTTTTATTTTTGAAAAGCTACTGTGTTTTCTATCTGACAAGTAATCAAATATAACAAGAGTATGTATCCCAGACTAAATAAAGTTATCTTTTCCTGACCTAATCCTTTTGTTGTGTCTGCCTTATCTTACTCTGGCTCACTGTGTGAAAGCTGTGATGTCAATACATGTAGTCTCTGTCTTTGGTATCCTGTCCCCAGTTTGTTCAGACACCTGATTGCAGCTGTACTATTACATTCACATGACATACTCCATTGGCTGCAACTTGTATCTAAAACAGCCTCTGAAATGCACAAATGGGTATTATGCTATACCCCTTTCATGTAGGTTTGACCATTATCCAAATTTGTTCTGTAACTGACACAGAATGAAAATATAGTGCACTGACCCCAATAATAAATGTTATAGGTACGTTTGGGGTCAATAGCATTTTATTTTATCCCAGTTGAAAATTAGTTAAAGGGGCACTAATAAGTTTTGCAGAAGAAATTCAAACTCAGAATTTTCATATTTACAATATTAGTGAGGTAGTAAGTATTCATTAGTATTCATTTTTTCCATTAGTGAATAAACAAGCTTTTCTCAGAGAAAAGTAGGTAGTAGTAGACGGGTGGCAGGGTCCGCCACATATAAACAAAGCAAAACAGTATAAACTGTGTTGTCCTTTAAGGTCAGTTTGTGTATTCAGTTTATTCAGTCATGGAAACAAAGAGAGTTTTTTATTAAGTTTGCTAAGGAATACAAAATCAGTTAGTGCACGTTTAATAAATCTGAAACCTTTTGCAGCCCTTAAATAGAAGTCTGTTTAGCTTTAACTAAATACATTTATAAATACATAGAAGTGAAAGATCTCTAATCCACTTTTGTTGTCTAAAGAGCTAGAAACACCACTTTTTATACTGACCTATCCTAGAAGACATCCTCATTTGTCTTCATAGGAAAAGCACAGATAAACAAACACTCAACAAATATATAATTGTATGGTTATGGTAAAAGTTGAAGTTAAGGACCCAGAGAAGGACCTCCAAAACAGGCTTCTTTACCTGTACAATCAGTGTGGCAGCTGGTTTGCAAAACCATAGAATTTCTGCACAAACTGTCAGAAAGCATCTCAGGGAAGCACATACACATTCTGGTCTTCCTAACTAGGGTGTTGAACTGACTGCACATCGCTGTTGGAACCAACTTGAGTGGACAAACGCTCACCTTTGACACACTGGAAAAGTTTGAAGCCTGATTTCACTGTTTATGGTGTTGTGTGGGAAGGAGGTTTGGTGATGTCAGAGTTTTAAACCTGGTGGCATTTTAGTGATGGCAATTTGAGTCTGCATATTCAGTGCGTCCGTCATTACCACTTCATGATTTACTCTATGCAAGAAGATGTGTTGCATTAGGCAAACGGCGGTCACCTGCTTGCCTCGTTCTTAGGGATATCTGTGACCAAAAAAATGCATGTCTGTTACCCTAATCATGTGTGCATAGCTCAATGCCAAAATAAATGTTTTATTTTCAAGATAAAACTGCAAATTGTAGCCTGGCTTTTAATTTGCACTCATCACGTTCAGTCAGCATCTTGATATGCCACACCTGTCAGGTGGATGGTTTTATCTTGGCAAAGTAGTTAATATGGGATAATATATTTGTAGCCAAAATCTGCTTTTAAATCTTTTACTTAGTGTTGTCTTTTTAGACTTCTGTGCAGTTTAAACTATGAAGGCTGAATTCCAATCAGCTGCTTCAGTTTCAGAATCCTGGTCATGTGCATGTTGTACCACTGTCTCATCATCATGGCTGATTGGGAGAGTTAAATGGAACACAGCTATTGATAATGTCAATTAAGTCATAGTTCTTTCCCTAACCCTAACCCTAAAAATAAACTGATAAGATTAAAATTTAGTCTCTACTGCAAGCACATGAATACGCCAATCTGTCAGTTACAGCAGCAGGTGTAATAACATTAATCCATAGTTATGGTGAACTGGCCCAACAGTGACAAGAACTAACTTCTCTCACATGAGATTTCCATGCATGGTCTGAGGTGAGGTCATACCCTGTACAGAGTGTTACTCTGTATTGTCAGGAGGGGGAGCTAAACATCAAGCTATTTTCTTTTGGGGCCAACTCTCAGTCAACGTGTGCTGTGTTTTTATATCAAGTTTTAACAGTGATGGGTGTAAATGAACACGTACAAAGGCCCTGCATCATATGTCTTGTTTAAAAGACTATATTAGGGCTGCATCTAATGATCCTGGTGATTATATTTCAATTAACTGATTAGTTGTTTTGTCAGGAAAATGTCCTGATTACATTATAAGTTCCCAAAGCTAAGCATCTACAAACGATATAACCGGACCACCAGCCAAAACCACAAATGTATCTAAACCCTAAGATAAAATCAGCACATATTTGGCTTTCTATTTCTACTTGATTAGTAACAATTGATTAATATTCTGTCAATCAACTAACTGATTTATCATTTCAGCTCTACTACTACTACTACTACTACTACTTTATATTGCCATTTAATCTAGGTTTTTTTCAGAGCATTCCAAACAACGAGAAGATAATCTGTGCTGGATTATGGGACATAGACATGTTTACAGTATGCCCGCCTGTAGATGGAGACATTCCATATTAAATAGTGTGCAATGTATGTGTACATGTATACTACACTTCACATATCATCAAATAAGAATGAAAAATTCCTGCCCATCATGACATTTCTGTCATTGTTGTGTTGTATTGTCTCTCATCTGGGTTGAAGGGCAATAAAGCCTCATAGCTGCTGTACCTGCCCCCCCTCTTCTGTCTCTCAGGAGGTGTTGAGCAGCAGATGGGAAGTGATGGAACAGTGTGGTAGTGTAGGCGGTGACATGACAAGCTGTCAGGCCCTAATGCAGGCTAACATCTGGAGGTTGTTGGCCACATCACTTCTTGCCTGCCGGCAGGGTCCTCTAGCCTGGAGCCAGAAGACACCCTGAGGGACATATACCAAGGGCCAAAGCTGGGCCTCTGAGACAGGAAGCAGCAGCAATGATGGTGTATGTACGGCAGGAGTCGCTTTGACTTCTATTATGAAATGAAAGCAAAAAAGTCAAGCTTGTGTTGAGAGTGTATTAATTGAGCTGCAGTGCGTAGTGTCAGAGAAGAAAGTGGTGTTATGTGGGTCATCAACATATATGTGGTTTGTAGGGCTAAAATACAAGCAGTAAAATATATTCAGTGTGAGAAGTACTACATGGCTCTGCAGCTTTGGAAGACACCATGGACCATCTTTCTCAGTGTACTTATCACAGTAAACAGCTGTGAAAAGACATCTCAGTGAGTGGGTGGTGTAGACGCGACTACATGCACAGCAGGATAATATAAGGCCTGTTAAAACTGTTAGCGCCACTGAGGCACTGTGCTATTAGTGCGAGCTTCATGCTCGCCTTGAGCTTCCAAGAAGCAAGTGCCTCTTCTATTTTAATGACAGCCCTCACCCAGAGGTAATTTCACCGTGATTAAGGCAGGGGGAAAAAAATCATGTCTTAAAAGTCTCTAAATTGCATCTTATTTATCCACCTTTTAACTAACTACAAAAGGCAGACAGACAATGGCACTGCATGTTTCTACCACTCCTGGCGAACAATTATGCTTTAGAGATTCTCTGCTACATCGTTATATGGGTATTAAAAATGGCATCCTGGAGATGACACAGAGTGAAGCTTTGATGTTAAAGTTTTTGTAAAAGAAATCAGGATTTTTCTCCCCCACACTTACATACTGTGTATCAGGCCTTTCTCCTTAAGAAATTATTCATTTTTTGTAACGATGGCAGCAGTGTGGATCAAGGACTGGCAATGTCTAACTGTCAGTTAGACAGTCTATCACTCTGCTCTATCAAATTCAGCCTTTACTCTCCACTGTCGACGGAAGCCGATCAAAACGTTCACGTAAACGTTGAAATACAGTTTGACACGAAACGTTAATTGTTTCCATGTTCTAGCTGTTGTATCTTAATGGCAGTAGTTAGCAGTTGTGGATTTGACTGTTGGATTGCTTGCCACAAGAATTGGTACAAACATACTTGTCCCTATCAGGAGGAACTAGTTACTTGATCCTCTGATTTTCTTTAGTGCCATCATCAGATTCAGATTTCACTTTGTCCAATACTTTGGTATTCCACCAAATGCCTGCAAAACTAATAACATTCCCATCAGCCACAGTCATAGTTTAAAGATATACAATGTTAAAAGTCTTGTACTAAAAGTCTTGTAACTAGGCCATAAGTTAATCATTTTTCTTGAGTTGTGTTGGTATATTACCTGCACAATTGAACGTTTACTCGATGTGTTTCATTGTTGCCTGTAGCTATAACTTCCAGGAGTGAGTCAGAGAGTGAGAGAGGAAGAGGCGTACAAGACTAAAGTTTGTGTGAATGAGACTTAAATATTACCTTGTCACTGAACATTGGTGCCACAGTCATCTAAGAGACATTTTCATCGGCAATGGTGGTTGTTAACAGTGTACCTGGTGTTTGACCAGGGTATCATTTGTGTTTATTTGTGTTATTTGCCATAAACAACTCAGATAACTGTACACTGGCAGTGAGCAAGGGCAAGCAGTGATGGTGTGTGTGTGTCCGTGTGTTTGAATTGAGGTCAATCACAAAACTCAGCACTCACCAGAGTCTCTTGTTCTCTCTCTTCTTCGCTCCCTCTCCTCTCTGTAACGTTAGGTTACTAGGTTAGGTTACTGCGTACTATGCAGCAAGTGGCTCTCTTTTATCCTGGCTTGATCACCATGGACCAGTCGGCTAAAAAGCACCATTAACTTTGGAAATGCTGTCACTCTATAATCAGTAGTCGTCAGCCATACTTAATCGGATCTGAGGGAAGACATCATGCATATATGCAAACTTGTTGGGCTATAATGTTAAAATAATGCCACTGAACGAGGCCGTGCAATTACAGAAGCATATATTGTTTGTAGCATTTTGGTGGTTTTTCACAGTTTGTAGTGTTCTCTGGTCATTTATCCAGGCTGGCATTAAAATTGCAGATCATTTATCATTGATCAGTGCCTATGATGTTTACTTACATACTTGCATAAAGTGTGGTGTAACTCCTTCGAACCATAATGTTACCATTTTAGGTCCTGTTGAAATGCTTTGTTCCGATTTGCTGAAGTTGGTTAAGGACTGCTGGTATATTACAGCGAATAAAACACTGATTAAAAGCAATATTGTGGTTTGTTGATATTCATCACAGATAGATTTCAATTAATTAAAAGTGATTCCCATGTGTCCTTTATTATATGACAATGTCTCATTAAATTGTAAATCTTTAGTGTAATCTAAAACATTCTGTATTAAGTGTCCTGTTCAAGAGCTTGAGATGTTGCAGTTAGAAAAATTTACACAATTAGTAATTTTTGAACATTCTTGCCTTAATAATGTTGATTTTTGCTGCAATGGGCCAATTTTTCCACATTTCTCATCAAAAATAGTTGTTGTTTCCTTGTTTGTTTTTTGTGTGGAAGAAGAGTCAGTTGACACCACTCTGGGGCTCTGCTCCTGTCAGACTGATGATAGGAAGTGAAGGTAAGTCCACTTTTTAATCTCTGCGCTCTCGCAGCCCTGTCAGTACACAGCTCTGGATCAGGGCGGAATCCAATGAGTCACCTGGTTTTTATTCCTCCAGAAGATCTGGCTCTGCACCCGACTGTCTCTTCCAATGCTGGCCTGAGTAGTGACTTGGCCCCCGAGTCCGCCCAGCACTACACTCAACACATGTCAGACTCCTGGTGGCAGAAATGACATATTGTGTGCGTAAGTTTTGTGTTAATTAGCAAATGTTAGCATCCTACCATGCCAAACTTAGATGGTAAACATTACCATATCTAAATACAAGCAGTCATTGTGACCTTGTTAGCATTTAGCTTCAACCAGCACTGCACCATAAGTCGAGCAGAGAGCTGGACATTCTTATTCTTGTTTTCTTTCTTTTGCTGTTGGGCTCAGCTCTTCTCTCCTTCACCAATCTTTATCCTCCTCTATTTTGGAAGATACAGGTCAGATGCATTGCTGTTATCAAAACCAAGACAACTTAATTTGAAAGAGAGCCACCGGAAAGTGTTTCTTATTGAATCAAGCCCAAAAATCAGGACGGAGGGAAGGTCCCATTAACAGCACTCGTCTCTACAAATCACTCTCTATTGTGTAAGGTAGAGAGAAGCTGCAGAGCAGTTCACGTGGATAATTACATTCACCAGACTCACTTCTGCACCTCTCTGAGTGCTCCCGCTGCAGAAGACCCGACAAGTTCCACCCCCTTACCTGAGCAATCACACGCTATCTTCACAGACATTGTATTATAATCACAGCCATTCACAACTCACTAAAGTTATAATATACCTCCTGAATCATTCCTCCTACTCTGGGCTTTTCATTCATTTTCTCACTTGATTGCACGCTGGACTTATCAATCAACAGTTAGTCAGTGAGTTAGTCGCGCAGTCACTCAGACTGTCACCTTAGGTTCTTTAGGAACTGCTTTGCAAATGACTGAAACACTTGTATATTGAATTGTAGTGCCTTTTTTTTCCACACGCAGCCACTCACACACATACACACACCCCTCGAGCTAATGTTGCTAATGTTAATAGCCTGTGCTGCTTTAATTGGTTCCTAAACGCTGTAAGCAGGGTTCCCACTGTGTGTTTAATGAACAGGTAGCACTCCATGATTACAGCAATCTCAACCCACCACCCCGCTGCTACAGACTCCCTTCACACACGCGCGCGCGCGCACACACACACACACGAACAAACACCACACACACTGTCCCCAGCCTCGTACGCAAATGGACAAAGGCAATTTGAGAGGCTCCTGTGCACTGCAGGATGCTGGGTAAATTAGAGATGAGGATGAGAGGGAGAGAGAGAGCAGGCGAGAGACACAACAAAAGAAAATAAGGGGAGATGAGCGCAAAAAATGATTACTGGTTTATGAAGGGAAGAAGAGGTGGAATCATTTCATAGCACATGGCAGTGTGTGAACAGTAGGTGATGTGCTCCTGTGCAAGCTTGAATGTGTGTGTGTGGTGAAGAAGCTTGGCTGATTATAAAAAGTGTTTTCCTTGTGTCATTTTGTTGTAATGGTGTTTGTCACCTATAGAGTGTCTGTGTGTGTGTGCTTGTTTTTTTTTGTTGTTTTTTTTTTACGGAAAATTTCCATCAGATTCATCAAATTATTGAAAACATTCTCAAGAGTCACTTGAGAGATAAACTTCTTGACCTCCATTCTGATGCTCCTTTAAATGTTTCCTTTCCTTTCCTTTCCTTTCCTTTCCTTTCCTTTCCTTTCCTTTCCTTTCCTTTCCTTTCCTTTCCTCTCCTCTCCTCTCCTCTCCTCTCTTCTCCATCTGTTAGTCCTTGTCTATCCGGAGGCACAGAGTCAGAAGCTCCTCTTCTCAGTTGGCTTATGAAGATGTGAGATGACAGCCATCTCCCCAATTTTCAACAGGACCGCTCACACAGGATGAGTAGAAACAGAGGTGGGTCTCATTGGAGGCCTGTATATATGTACGGCTGGGTGGCAAACCTCATGTTGTATACATATTTGTTCAAACATGTGCGAGTTGCTCAGTAATCCTCCCCACTCTGTTTCCCCTCCCACACATGTATATAAACAGGCAGGCCGCTGCCCATCTCAGCCACCATGGGGGAGATATGATGGGTGAGGTTAGTAAGAAGGGGGATGGTGAGGGAAGGGTGCATGCACAGCTTCTGCCAGATGCCCTTTGTAAATAAGCACGGAGTCCTTAGAGGGGCGCCGTCGGGCGTCCTGACTCACCCGTCCCGAAGGACGCAATCAGGGTGTCCCCCTCCCTCACCTTGTGTAAGGCGTAAGGAGGGGTGAGGACAGGAGAAGGTCTGGTCTGTATGTGCCTGGTGCTGACACAGAGGAGCTGTGGGTCTAATTCATTAAACCAGCCTTCTAATATAAACAGTCATTCATTTCGCTGCCTGACACTGGGCCGTCTGGACAATGTGAAGAGCTCCAATAGAACTGCCATACACTGCTGTTTGTGTGTGTATGTGTGTGCGTGTGTGTGTGTGTGCGTGTGTGTGTGTGTGTGTGTGTGAGAAGAGAGGGAGAGCATGCTGGAGCCTGACTGTTTGTGTGTATGAGGTCTCAGAGAGCCTGTTGCTCCCAAGCAGGTACAGTGAGGCTAACCAGAGGCTTCATGAGCCTCCACACAGTTCACAGAGCAACTGAAATTCAAAATCCAGCAAAATAATGTGATTTTATGATTAAGGGAGGACACTGAAATATTGCTTACTGCTGTTAGTTGAACCATTAGTGATTCATAACCGTCAACTCTCCAGACAGTGAATACCTGACATGCAAGACATCTGAGCACACACTGCCTCACAAGTCATTATTAGACATATTAGAGTGTTTATACAGTATATAATAATAATAATAATAATAATAATAATAATAATAATAATAATAATAATAATAATAACAAGAACAAACATTATTTACTGAGCAATTATCATATCAAAATATAAAGCAAGAAAAGCAAAAATAATAATCAAGAAACGAGAAGATAAAACCAGTAAAATGGATAGGCAAGTTAGATAAAATCAGGACATGCTTTCTGATAATTGTACAAGTTCAAAAGAAGATAGTGACTCAGACAGCCTTTTTGCATCGAGCAGGTCGTTCCAGATCCTGATGGCAAACGTTCTGTTTCTCCGTTCATGAGAGATTAAAATGTCTGAAACGTAATCTGGAGGCAGGCCATGAAGAGCGACTGAAAATAATCAATAGTATCTTAAAATCAGTTCTTAAACCAACAGGGAGACAATGAAATAGACTAAAACAGGTGAGATGTGACTGTAATTCTTAGTTTGTAGTTAAACAGAGGAAATAAATGAATGGCATGATTAGTTATTCACATGTGATTTTCATACACATCAGCACAGAGTGTGAACATGTAATACGATACATGAAAAGTGGCTGCTGCAGGGACCTTACAATACAGTACAGTTTTAAGAATAAAGTTCAGCTTTCATAGATATCAGAAGCACAGGTAAAATAATCAAAGTATTTGAATATTATAAGAGCACAAAAAAACCTTTAATCCCCATTTTTAATCGCTGTTTAACTTGCAAATAAAAACCAGTGCTTACACATACACACACACACACACACACACACACACACACAGACCACTTTCGGGTTTTCTGCAGGGCCAAATTGTTCAGATCAGACCCCCTGTTGCACGCACTTAGCTCCATATCTTGTCTTGTTCTTTTGCTAAGAAGTGTTCTCCTTTGTGAATCTGACAGAGGAGAATGGAAGAATACACAAACGACCCAGAGTGCTGGAAGAAGACAGTGAACGAATGTCTTTAGAGGTAATGATGAATAATCATGAAAGCCAACAGTTTTTTTTTTTCTGCAAGGTAAGTGCTGGGAGAATTTGTCAGTGTAAAATCCCCCAAACCTTTGCAGGCTCACCTACTTTGAGCTGAATTTTAGCAAAAAAAAAAAAATGAAAGGAAGACAGAAAATCGGATGTGTCAAATTACCCATTTTATCGTTGATCAGATGAAGTTCAAGCGTCGGACTATATCAGTGTCAGATCTCCGCTGACCAGCAGTGTGGCCAGCTGTTATTCAGGGACACGTTGACAGTAGACATAGTCGTCGGCAACAGACAGACAGACAGTACACACCCACTGAGACTGATACTGAATGTGGAATGTGGGTTTTATGGGCTTACAAATGCACACAAACACACACACTATACACTCATGTATGTGCACACACGCAGACACACACACACACACACGCGTACACACCCATCCTTCCAAGCATGCAAGCATCCACCCACCCACACATGCAAACACACACAAACACACACGCACCTAGGTATCTGTGACCACTAATTGTGTCTGGCCAGTGCCGTCCCCAGCAGCCAGGGTCATGAGAGTGCTGCGGTGCAGGACAGGGTAGCCATTGCGGCAACCTCTTAAACATAGCTTATCCTGAGGCCTGTTATTACCCTGAGAAACTATCATCTTTTTCTCCTCAAAACCGTCCTGCTCAGTCAATTTAATGAAGCAGGCATTCCAACGGAGGGAAATGAGCAACGACTCCCACAGTCCCACACAGCACCAGCAATTAATGGTTCTAGACAACAACCTCCGGGAAGGAGACAGGGCACAGCGAATACGTTTATCCTAACAATGTTATTATCACTTGTCTTTGTTGTTTGTCTTTGTTTGGTTTTTGTCTGCCTGGACGGGGCTGATATATGAACTTTTACTATTAGGTGTATTACAAAAAAATGTGTGCTGCTCTGTAGAGGAACACAATCATAATAGACAGTGCAGACAGGGGGCTGATATGTCCTGGTGACCTGGTGAATGTGGGCTGAGGACAAACGTGTCATGTCTCGCTTTGGTTTATAGCTTTGCACCGTCCTAGTTTGTTGTATTTACCTTTCCTCTGGTTTCAGATCTCCTCTCCCTGTCCTTGTGGGTTCATCCTCCACCGTGATTGTCTGTCCCCGCCCTGATTACTTTCACCTGTTCCCCCTGTGTGTGTATATATAGTCCCTGTGTTTCACCTGTCTGTTGCCAGTTCATCTTTTGTCTCTGTACTTAGCATCCCAGCCTTTGTTCCTAGTGTTTTGGCTATTCCTGTTTTTTTTTTTTTTTTACTTCCGTCTGTTTTTACCTCGACCTTGTCTCTGCCTAACCCCTGCTGGATTTGTTTGCCTTCGCTGACTGACCTCCCGTGTACCGAACCTGATCCAAGTAAAAGACTTGTAAAAGACAGTCATGCTTGAGAGTCCATACGATTGTTATCACTCAGTCGTGGCAAAACGGTTGGGTTTGAAAAATCCCTTCCTGTCACATTCTTCGTTTTAGAACAGAAGCTTTCCAACAATTTCACAATTTCTAACATTGTTTAGAAAGAGAGGTGAAAAAATGATAAGGATATACATCAGCTAGTACTGCTTATTGTAGTTGTTTCTGGCCATGAACCCTCAAATTGGATTTTTCAATAGTTGTGACAAATATCTTTTCTCGGATGAACAATAAACAATGAGCAGCAAATGTAACGGTTAATTTTCAACAGAGATCAGAAAGTTAATAGCTTTAAAACAACAAAAACGATAAATAAATTGCCATTTAACAGCAATTTGTAAATGTGCAAAAAACAGTGTGTGGTTATTTATCTGACACTGCTGGCCACTTATTGGCTCACTGATGCAACAGTTGACAAAGCGTTGACATAGAACAATCACTGATTTTTGCAATGTAAAGTATTAATACTTTGTACCTAAGATCTACTCCAGTAGATCACTTCAGCAGCACACCTGCAATTACTGCAATGTAATCCTTTGGGGCAGGTTATGTCTGCTTAAAGTACTTGTTTTATCACTAGGCTGAGGTGAAAAGTTTGAGGTTTACCTTGAAAATCTGCCAGCAATAATATATTTCCAGTCATGGCTGAATGTTTGATTTTTCCAGGATGCAGCTTATAAAAAACACCTCACTGAACTGGTCTCGTTCAAGGTGAAACTTCTCCTTGAACGAGACCTGTGTTTTTAGTAACCAAAGGGATCTTATAATCAAACAAAAATACAAATTGTTTTAATAATGTTTTCAGCCACTTGTCTGTGGTCCACGCTGCCTGCTTGTTTAGTGCGTGATAGCTATGCTGCTGAACTGCGGCAGCTCTCTCGTGTATGTGTGTGTTCACTCAATCAGTGGTGCTGCTGCAGCACCGCTGCTGCCAGCTCCATCTTTATACATGGAGTTTGCCTTTGATATTCATCAAGAAAAAAAAAAGGGTGAGAAAGTGTGAGGGAGAAAGAGAGGGAGGACAAAAATGGCCCTTCACCTGTTCTATGGATACAGACATTAAAAGTGTAACAGCTCACTGGGATGATGACTGTCTACAGGGCACTGCTCACAGAGCCAGCCTGTTAGAATAACAACTTCAGCCTGTCAGGAACTTTTATTGGAGGTAACTTTGACAGTCCAGAGGATCACACTGCAGCCACTGCAGCTGTGTCGTGCCAGCGGAGGTGACTGGCTTTAATTGAGAATTATAATTTTTTTAAATTATTTATTTCTTGGTGTGTTAATGATTCATACTTACCAAAAGTTTCTGAATTAGTCCAGCACAAGTTGCCTGTACAGTACATATACCTGGCAGTAGGAAGTGATTAGAGTGGTGCTCTTGACCTTCACCTTCTTCACTTATAAGTTAATGAAGTTATTTGGATTATTTGAGCTATATGTAACCTTGAGAAGTACAAAGAATTCAGAAACTCTTAACATAGCAGAGATATAGAAACAGTGCAGCGTATCCTCCTGCTCCCTCACTATATGATTTTTTTATTTCACATTTGTCGTGTTGGAATGAATTTCCTGTCTCCCAGTCGGTATAATATCGCTTGCTTAAAGAAGGCAGAGCTGCACTGCTAGCTGAGTGACAGCCCAGCCTTTAACTTTTCTTCTCCTCTCAAGGACTCCCCTTCAACTGCTCACTTGAATTAGTCTCCTGCAGCCTTTATTAGCAGCAGCGGTGGAATCAGAGAAGGCTGTCTGCGTGGATCGTGGAGGAAGGAAGGGGGGGGGGGCGACCGCTAAGTGCTTCACTTCTGATCTCTGATGGGGGTCATGGGGTCGCCGCTCAGCCTCACCCTGATGACTTCTGACACCGCATGAGCAACCAAAACCGCATTTGTGCATGTGCACTCGTACACACACACACACACACACACACACACACACACACACACACACACACACACACACACACACACACACACTGGATTTATATCCAAGAGCCACATCCTTAGGGATAGTTGGAGCACTGATACAATTAACTCAACTCCTCTTGCTCATGTATTGCTCAAATATCACTCAAGTCTAAACAAAGCACTCATGGACCCACTTCACATTCTCACATTGTGAACAACAACTATGAAAAATATGAACTGATAAGATATTTTGAGTAGCTGTTGCTAACAATTAATGGGTCAACATCAGGCTTATGGTTGATGCTTACGGGAAGGCTGCTCTTTAATCATATCACTAAATTAGCAGTAATTTGGGGTTCTGAATGAGACTGGTCTCATTTTACTCGCTAGTTATGTCTAGAGCTTACAAACTCAGACAAGAAGCAATTAAAAATGAAATGTAATCACGTATAATACATGTTTTTAACAGCACTCTAGACTTTGAAAATGTCTGATATTTTGTGGCATACAAAACAGAGTGGCAAACAAAATAAGTGGAGCAGTTGCAGTTCGCCTCCTCCTTTTGGATATATGAAAAAATATCGGGCAAAGTTGCTTAATTTACCTATTTATTGATTTTTGAAGACTGACAAAGAGACTAACTAAACTAAATTGTGGCTAAGAAATATGTATGACACTGACTGTTGCTGTTTGATTTGGGGAAACTGGCAAAGTTAAACCAAACATTGTTGTATTTGTGGCCACAAATCAGAACGCAGCATCCAGCTCTCCCTTTTCATTTGCCCTTTAGGGTTTGGAAAATGATCCTACTATGCATCAGCTTGCTCCACATCATCACTCAGCTGAAGTTTATGATGTTTATGTTGAGAAAAAATATTAAAACCCAAGATGGCATGTTTTTATGGCTTCACCAGTCCATCAAATGTAAGTATTCCAGATGCCTTGTGCATTATTTTATTTTCCCACAGTTCAACCTGGACACCCATCTATGGTCAGGTTCAGGCACAACACCACTCTGGTCAAAGTTTGTGAAAGATTGTACACAATGATGTCCACATGAAAGAGAAGGTTAGGGTTGGATATCTATTATTCCTTTTCCAGATATCTGCTGGCTACGTCACAAGCTCTGAAACAACCTGATGTGTTCTGACACTTTCCTGAAAACAACCATGGACAACTTAATTGAGTTGTAGAATTTTGTTTTAACTTTGAAGACATCGGTGAAGCTGAGGTGGAGCAGGAGAACAGGTTGAAGATCCTGGGCACCAACATCAGAAGCTATCATGATCATCACCACCGTGGTAAAAATAAAAAGGAAAAAAAAGAAAAGCACAGAAAAGGCTCTGCTTTTTTAAGGAAAGTCAAGAGGGCTAAATTCATAGGAGGGCTAAAAATCTTGTTAACTTGTACAGAGGTGCAGTAGAAAGCACCCTGACTGGACACGTCACAGACCGCAGCTCACTTCACTGGTGTCACTGACGCTCTGTAGATGGTACCAGTGATGTTCTGGAAGGTTTAAATCACCCGCAGCAGATCTTTGACAGCACCTTATCAACCAAGATGATTTCAAATCCAGACACCAGTCTCTCTCTTACTCAACCCTCCTTCTCGCTTTCATATGAGTGTTACAGATCCACGAACCAACGAGGCTGTCTGGTGTGCCAGCTCTGTTCACTCATCTTGTGCACACAAATCAATCAACACATGTGAGCAAATTGTGTCTTTTGCTTTGTGTCTTGTGCGTGCGTAGTAGCAATTTGCATGCTCAATGTATAAAACAATACCTATCTCTCTGTTGCCCCTCCGGAGTAGTTTTCTCACTCTACTAAAGTCTACACCTTCACACCTTTCCTCTGTTGGCTCCTTGCTTCTGCTTATTTATTGCTGAAACAAAGTGGAGGATGAAGGCTCAAATCCGCTCTCTCCTTCCCACCTCCCTCCCTCCTGCCCTCCCTCCTCCTGCCCAGACTGTCTCCTGTGTGTTTATCTTCTCATCAGGGCTCTTTATTGGTAAATAAGGGTGGCCCGCCCAGCCTGGCCCCCTCTTTCTCTCCTCTTTCTCTCACTCCTTATGCTCTTACATCTTTCCTTTACTCCATCCACACGTCCCATCTCCCCCTCCCTGCAGCGCCTCCCTCCTCGTCTCTGTGTGTGGAGTCTAAGTGCTGCTGATATGTGTGTGTGTGAGTGTAACTATAGCGGCCCGTGTTTAGGCTATTAGAGCCGTCTATTTACAATCTGGAGTTTCCTATTGATTATGTCTGCCTTCTCTCTGTGTTTACATGGGGGAAATAAATAACACATGTCGCCGACTCGCTCTGACTCGACATCTTCTTTCTCCTCCAGCTCTGTCTCTCCTAGTTCTTTCTCACCCCCCTGCTCTCTTGTTCTCCATCCCCTCTCTCTCCCTTTTTTTTTCAAACTGTCGATGCTTTTTAACTGCTTCGTACTTTCTTTTTGACGGTCGTCCCACAACTTTCCGCTGTTGATGTAGCTTTCAGTTCAAATGCATATTGTAATGTAGCCTAGGTTTGTAAAAAGGAGGGACATATATTCTCGGACACCCAGGGGCTCTCATATATCATTCAAGACACTCTGAATCAGACACACACACATAATATATTTGTGCATTCAAATAGGCTGCATGCAAGCAGGTTTGCAGAGACAGTGACTAACTGTGCAGGAGACCCTCAATGATCCACAAACCTGCACGCACAAACACTCAGAAATATAGACACACAGCTTCTACTGCCATGCACCACAATTGTGTTTTTTTTCTCATGGGTAACAGGAGCTGGTTGTCTGGGCTTCAGACCAGGCAGTGTGTCATACCTTCCATCCCCCCTCCCCGCCTCCTCTGCGTGGCATGCAGCGCTCAGATAGCCCCTCTGATAAGACCAGAGCTCCATATGAACAACAGGCAGGAGTGAAGTCACACTCTGGAGCTGACTCTGGCTGGTGGTAAGAGACATATTCAGAACCAAAACTACTGGAAATACAAAGCATCAGAAGTCAAAGTCCTCTATCCAAAATGTCATTCAGATGATTTAATTTAAGCACAACAGTCAACAGCTAAATTAACACAAATCAAAAGTAAGCAGAATGATTCTTTTATGATGACAAATAAAAAACCCCTCTTTTTAAAATGATGATATTATATCTTTTCCACAGAAAGGAAAAAATTCCACTCATTCATTCAGCCATGAAAAATCTAAAATCCATGAATATTCAAACATCATTCATGTAAAAAGCTGTGGTGGAAAGTAACTCAAAACATTTTTTCAAGTTTATATTTGAGGTACTTGAGCTTAAATTTAGAATATAAACTCTACTTCCACTCCAGCTAATTTCTGAGAGAAATACTTTACTTTTGTCCCCACAACATGTATTTCTTAAGAGTTACTTTTTCATTCACAGATTAATTCTAAAAGATATAGTCAACAAATAAAATATGATGTTTTATTAAAGGTGAATACCAGACTTTATTGCTCCCAAGGAGCGAGATAAAGCTGTAGAAAAAGTCATTGTTTGCCTGATACTGTAAATGTATGACTTTTGCACAGTAACAATTAACAGAGCACCTTGCTGACTGCAGAGGGATTTTAAACTGTGACATGTATTTATTACTGTCATGGAGGTGGAGCTGATTTTAATAAATCATACTGTTGGGCAGTTACTGTATGCCATATATACCATGCATTATATTGTATAAACTGATCATTCAGCGTGCACCTGCAAAAGTAACTTGAGCAACTATAGATGCCTGATAAAAAGAGCAGCATAAAAACTAAAACACTGCCCTGCCAAGAACAAGTTCCTCACCACTCAAGACTGTTTTTAACAGTGGTTAAGGATGTATTTAGATATTTTGATAAAGTGAAAATGGTAACACCACAGAAAAACAAACAAACAAACAAACAAACAAACAAACAAACAAACAAACAAACAAACAAACAAACAAGCAAACAAACAAACAAACAAACAAGCAAACTTCAAACAACAGCAAATTTTTTAAAAACTCCAGTCCTGTATTCCAACATTTACTTAA
This sequence comes from Acanthopagrus latus, assembly GCF_904848185.1. Taxonomy (NCBI): domain Eukaryota; kingdom Metazoa; phylum Chordata; class Actinopteri; order Spariformes; family Sparidae; genus Acanthopagrus; species Acanthopagrus latus. The sequence goes on along the minus strand of NC_051047.1, from coordinate 2,814,681 downwards.
CAGAAATCAGTAAAAACAAAATAGCATATTAAGCGTTAAGAGTGTTATTATATATATATTATTGTATACATGAAACCCAGTATGTGTGTGATCTACAACATACAGGCATATATAATATATATTTATATACAGGATGATGGTATATGATATATTTGATGTATAATATGTGTTGCTTGCAGTGATGGAAGGTAACTAAGTACATTTACTCAAGTACTTTATTTTAGTACAATTGTGTCGTACTTCTACAATGCAGTTCTTTGCTTTTTCTGCTACTTCATACTTCCACTCTGCATTTTGGAGACAAATATTCTACTTTTTTAAAATGTATTTGATAACATAAAATAATTACTGATTATGTTACAGATCTCATGCTGTTGTGCATTTGTAGAGCAACTTGTTCCGTACTCATTCTGATATACACACACAGATTCTGATGACCAGAAAAATGCTAAATGTTGGAGCTGATAATCAGCCAGGTCACTAATCTGTTGACCTGTATAGAGTATATACATACACGCTTAATTTACTTGTACTTTTGATACTTAAGTAAATGTAATATCTGATACTTTTACTGAACTACTATTTGTATGGGTGACTTTAATTTTAACAAAAGTCAAATTTTAACCTGATATCTTTACTACTGTACTGGATACTTTCTACAACACTGATAATTCCCATAGTTTTTGAATGAAGTGCAATATTTCTGATTGTGATGTCTGGAGAGCAACTCTTATTTTTCAGGAAACTCTCTTGTTGTCTTTTGTAGAAGACACAGCAGAATTAACCAATTGCTATACAAGATTAAATCTTCGAACCATGAGGTTAAAGAAACTTTGTAAATGTGCTGCAGCGCGTACACACAAGCACACAGACAGACAGACAGACAGACAGACAGACAGACACACACACACACACACACACACACACACACATCATAAAGAAGGTAAAGAGAAGGTAAAGAAAAAAGGAACTACTTATTTAAAGTGGTTCCTCTGGTCTGCGTCTTGCTCACAGTGTATGTTTATGCCTTTGTGTCCACTGCTTATATTTGTGCTGGACTACGTTTGCATGCCTGCAAATATATATATAAATATATATATGTATTTGTCCATTGCATTTGTGTGTTTGTGTGTGTGTGTGTCTATGTTTGGGGGGTGGTATTCTCTAAAGAACACCTCTCCACAACAATCAGAAGGAGGACGAGATGAAAGGCAGTGAAGCCAGAGAGACGCAGTGTGTTTACAGGAGAGAGGCTTGAATAACGGGCTGCGGTGGTCAGTGGCTGTAACTCTAGCTGCTTGTGTGGATGCATATGGAGTGTTATGCTGCGCTCTGTAATGCAGGGGGGTTACAGGCTTTGTTATCCCATAGTGACACCACATATTTTGACCAGCAATCAAATAAACTCTGTCTCAGTTTCTGGGGTGCCTTTGAAGCAGAGCGCCACAGGTTTTGAGTAAGAAGGCATCTGAGAGGGGATACACATGAACATTCTGAACATAAGAGCATAAACACTTAAAGAAACCCTCCCTACCCGTACAGAGTGTACACAGAGATGACATGACTGAGTGCAGGGAAGGGGAAGGTTTCCTCTGTGACCAACAGGGAGCAGTAGAGGCCTGGTAAAGCTCCAGCAGCATGACTCCAGCTGCCCTCTTTTAATACTGACCCTACGCTCCACAGAAAACTCTGTCCTCACCTCTACTGGCCTCTCCTTTTGGCCCTGACTCTCATGCTGCCTCCCAATCAGGCCAAGGTGTGTGTGTGTGTGTGCATGTGTGTGTGCGTACGAGTGCGTGTGTTTGTGCGTGTGTGTATTGAGAGGCAGAGAAAGGGGTGCTGTGAAATATCTCTCAACAAGACTGTATATACAGTTCCGGCTTAAAACAAATGTGACTGATGGACATCTGTGCATTTGTGTGTGTGTGTGTGTGTGTGTGTGTGTGAGGGAGAGAATGTGAGTAATACTGAGTGTCTCTGAATGTGAGCATGCATGTTGTTTTTCTGTTGTTTTCCATGTGAACTGTATCTGGTGGCCTTGTGGCGGCCGCAGACATCCCTCCAAATGACAGTCTAATCAGAATACATGTCCATGTGAAACAGCACCAGTCATTACCCTGCTAAGTATAGGATCGCCGCTCTGCTCCGCCAAGTGTTTTATGATAACCAGTGTGTGTTAAAATATGTGTCCTGTGGGAATTTATCTGCTGAGGAGCGAGCGTGAGTAGATGTCATGGTGGCTTGCTTAGCATGCCAGGGTTGAGGAGGCAGTCTGCGTTGTAATTTTGCGGGGGGTCGAAAGATATCATGGATTAAATGCTTTCTGTCATGAAGTCAGCAATTGCTTTAAATTGATTTCAGTGGCATATCAACATCAGTGACAATTTGAATCTGTTGAGTAAAGGCTGGGTGATGATCAGTGTGATCCGTTTTCGGGTCTAACTATTAGCTGATTCAATGAGTCAGTGTTGTAAAAATGTGCCCAAAGTAAACATATTGTGTTAAAATATTATTTTCATAAAAGTAAATGATAGTTATAATGACATGTATGTACATACTGTATAATCTTAGTGACTATTGGCCTGGCAGATTATCAGATCACATATTCAGCATTTTTCTGATTTTTCTGATCAGTGATTTTTATTTTCATGTGATAGATTAAATTAATTTCAAAATGCACCAATTTGTCTCTGATATAGCATGCAATCTGAAAGTAGCTACTAATTAAAGTTATCAAATTAATGATGTGGAGTAAACGTAAAATATTTACTTCTAAGGTGTGCTGGAAATATGGAAATACTTAGGTTAAGTACACCAAAATTGTACTTCAATTACATCAATGCAATTATTAAATCAACAGAACATTTACTGATAACAGTTTTGATAAGTGACTCATCAAAAGTTGCAGTCTGAGATACAGTATGATTACAGTGCAGTAATGTTTAAAAAATCTGCTTGGAAAACAGCAGTGAAGGATTACAAAGAAATCTAATTTTTTTTTTTTTTCAAGAAATAATGAGAGTTTGGATGGTTCATTGTACTGAACATCACTTACTTTATCTAGTTGCTCTTTGCCATATCATATTTATTTTATATAAGTCCATATTTCTATATATGTTCACATAGATAGATAGATAGATAGATAGATAGATAGATAGATAGATAGATAGATAGATAGATAGATAGATCTTATATACTGCATATTAACTCTAGAAAAACTTGAATACATGTTAACACATTGTTTCCCTCATCACCTACATTAGAAGTGCATTAGAAAGTTTAATTTACAGTATGAAAAAGAAGAACCTCTTTTAATGTACCTGACTATTGTTTTTGAAGACAGATTTGAAAAACTGTGAACGTGTCTTTTAATGTCATCCCATTGATAGTCTGTGAGCGCAGTCATATCATCCTCAGACACTGTGTGTGGTGCTATTAGGAAGTCAGTGCTGTGTGTGAACCTGCAGCCATCGCCTCACTGCCCCAGCCTTTCACTTGACTGTGTGATGTGTCATCAGTCCACCCTGCTCCTCCTGACACCTCTCACACCGTCCTGTCCTGCTGGCTGTTGTCCCACCAGCTCTCTGTTGATGCAGTGACCTGTGGCGTTTTTTTTTTTTCCCAGGCTTTCACCTCGCAGGCCTGGTCACTGCTGCGGGCTGGTCTGGGCAGGGCCTGAAGCTGCGGTCAAGATGATGAAGGGGGGGGCGGCAACCGGGACTGACCCACATAGGCGCCTTCTGTCCGGGCCAACCGAGGGCCTTTTCTGGCCTGCTGCAGCCCACGGACCATAAACACACTGGACAACAACAGAGAGAGAGAGACGGGGGCCGACCACAGCACTGCTTGGCATCTGCTCACATCCAGACAGAAACGAGCTGCGAGCTGTCCGAACAAACGGATCACCAATGTGCCGTGAAAACCTCACGTCTGAAACCTCCATATTTTGACCTCAGCTTTAGCATTATGTGCTCCACTGTGAGCTGAGAAAAAAAAAAAATCCTGACCACTTGGGCATTTAGATCCTGGTGGAAAAAACTCAAAACACATGGTAGTCACACTGAAGGTGCAGATACTTACAAAACACATGGCTGTCTCTGCTCAAACACGCACACACGCACATGCACACACACACACACACACACACACACACACACACACACACACACACACACACACACACACACACACACACACACACACAATATTATTAAATAGATCCTTTATTTACTTGTCTTGTTGCATTCTCAATTAGCTTTAATGATGCAACATGTGCTAATACTGAGAAACACATCAGACAGCAGTTCTTGCACACTGATGCACTGGATGTACTAAACAATTAATAATAACATAATATAATACATAATAAAACAATATATTACTTTATCTGACAAAATTTCCACCATTTCAAAAGATTATTGTTTGAAGAGTCAAAGACAAAAGTCATTGCTCACCCTCACAGACAATTAAAAATCCATTCAGAAAACAACTGTCAGAAAGAAACTAGCCATAACTGTGGGTTCAAACAAAACCCGGGCAGGTCAATCAAGTCAATTTTATTTATATACCCCAAAATTACAAATCACATATGTACAGTGAACAACACCCTCTGTCCCGAGACCCTCAATTTGAGGAAAGAAAAACTCCCCCACAAAAAAACCCTTGTCGCAGGCAGAGAAAAAAAGGAAGAAACCTCAGGAAGAGCCACAGCATGCAGACAGACACACAATAGATGTTGTGTGTTCAGATCAAACCAGCAAAATCACAGTATTCAAATTATAAGGACAAAATATCTGATACGAGAAGATTATAAATACAGGTTACGGTGTACACATTCTCTTTTATTAGTCACAGTTATTTTAATCATCGGCTGGAGAAGTGCACTTAAGCCAATACAGATGGCAAGTTGTCTGACCTGAACGCAGCAGACACTCACATGAGAAGATGGAAGTCTGAATAAATGTCAAAGAGACTGACTAACTGACTGCTCGCAGTTTATAAATCAATGGATTAACCAGTGTAAAAAAAAAAGTGGCAATGAAGTCAAGTTGAGTTTATTTATGTCGGACATCTAATACGAAAGGCGTAGATTGAATTAGTTTAAAGTGAGGGCATGTTACTTTTAGTTTAAAGTTGAGTCAGGTCAGTTTTATTCGGAGATGATATTTGAAGTATGACACACTGTCTGCTCTGAAGCCCAGCTCTTAGAAAAAAAAAACCCTCTAATGATAGACATTCATAATCATCTATTGGTTTTCTACATTTTAAATGAATATGAATTAAATAATAGTGATTAATGCATTCCCTTTGAATTTGACTTTTGATCATTGATGCTTGTCATTAATTCATGCAGATTCTGAGCCACTTATGTACTACGGTTATTTAAATACTGTATTAACTTTGTAAAATATACATACAAGCATTAACAGAAGCATTAGAGGTTCCTTCATTCCTTTTGAAATTGCTCATTCAGCCACTTGAGTTATTGACATGCACTGCTTTCTCTGGTACAATAGAAAACATCAATGTGGAGCTCATTTTCTCTAATGGAAACCTGCAGAATTGACAAATAGAGTAAAAAGTTTGCATGCTGCTCGCATTCAGATCAAAGTGCTCAGAGAATTATATCCAAACTCTAGTTAATGAAAATGGATAGCTGCAAATAAGTATAAGGTAAGAGTGTTTTAAAAATTCATCAGGAGCGGATCAGATTTTATCCCCTCAAATATTTGAGTATTTAATTAAGATATTAATCACGTTGAAAGAAGAAACACTGGGTTTGTTTAATGAAACACATTTTAAACTCTGGCCACAGATGCCCCAGGTCACATCAGGTCAGGAGAAGATAGCGTGAGAATCGGTCCCTTTATTATATCTATAACCACCAGATTCTCCATAAAGACGACCCCCATAAAATACCCATAAAATACCTCCTCATCTCTATCATTACCCACTGCCTGAAAACAATAATGCTGTAAAACACTTTTATTTTTACTGGAGTTATAAAAAAGTGCCTGCTGTGCTGCTGAACATGTGTCTCATTTTAATGGAGATGCTGCTTTATAGGGGCTGGTCATATGAGAGCCATCAATAGGACAAGGTGAGAGTTCACAGGGAATGGATGTGCAAATACACACACCCACACAATCGCACAACATGTACATCATTGAGGATTGATGTGGGCCAGTCCACACAGAGCAGACCTGTGTTTGGAACATGACCCAATAGATTCACATTGCCTTGCTTGCTACTTAACCTGCTGCAATTAGCAGACAGGAAAAGGTCTGGCCACTGAAAATGTAATCATGAAATTAGCCGTGTGATACATCAACTGAGCATACGTCTATTAAGACCAGGTTATGGATACAGCATTTGTTCATATCAGCGTTGAGGATGGCAGATAATTGGGCACACTAATCCAGTAATGCTTACAAATGGTCAAATTACATTAAGCAATGTTGATTAAGGTGCAGTGTTCAACGTTGTGGGCACACATGCAGTCAGTTCCTCATACATGCTCACACACACACACACATGCACGCACGCACGCACGGACGCACACACGCACCGTTTCAGCAACATTTGTGTCACACCATCAGGGGTCAAAGTGTGGGTTTGGCTACGCACTGCATTGACAAGTGACACCACTCATAAAACAGCACTGTCATTAACTACAATGTCCTTTGCCAATACATCACACTCGACTGTCATAAAAGCATGGAAAACACATTGCCGCAGTGGTTATTATGCACTTTAAACCTTGACCAGCCTATAAAAATGGATGAAATTACTTGAAGAGTATCAGCCCGATAATTTTTTATGAGATTTCTTTTTCTGGCCTTGACTAATAAAATTGACAATATATCCTCTAACTGTGGACGAGTCAATTATAAGATTGTAATCACTCTGTGACATCTTGCTGGTTCACTGTAAAGATACAATAAACAGATAGCAGGCTTGTGACTAACGATTATTTTCATTGTCTATTAATCTGCTGAAAGGTTTCGGAATACTTTAATCTATGAAATGCTGAAAAATATGCTTAAATTGTTTTTATTTCTTTTGACCATCACCCCAAAACATAATGTTTGAGAAGCTGAAATCAGAGAATGTGTTTCATTTCTGCTGGGAAAAACAATGAATACATCATTTAATGAGGTTAATACATTTATATGTTGATGAACACTACTGATTAATTGTTGCAGCTGTAATAGATACTTGAACATATAAGAAATGTACCTCTGTGTGCATTTATTGTGAAAATGCCTCAAATAGCTGCTGCACTGCATCAACCACACTGTGCTTTTAATAAGACACAGCCACTGCAGCGCACCAATCTAATAAAACATGGCAGATCAATTTATGACTGAATGTGAAATGTCTCATGCACATGACCTTATGGCTGCCTATTTAACCTAATATAACTAATTTGAGGCCCATATATCACTTATTACTGATATGGAATCAATACTGGATTCAATTAGCTAATGCTGTTGAGAGGTACTTCCTGGATCCATTCAGATTATAGACTTTTGTTGGTGGACTCACCTTTGAATGTTTCTTCGATTTCACTTTTACTTTTCACTTTTTACTCAAGACAATTTTATATTTCAGGGCTCGAAGCTCTCATGCAGCCACAGCTTTCCCCTTAAAATAACACATTCTTCTCCTACCTGTATGTCCATGATAAAGCAAGGCAGAGTCCCAATCGACAAAAACAATGGAGGAGAGTAGGGAGAGTAAGAATCCGATGTTTTCTCTGCAGCGAACTGATTTAGAACAGTTATACTGATTTCTGTGGCTGTGCATTTCCCCCTTTGGAATTAAATTCTACTTACAATCTCTATGTATTGCATTTAAAAAATGTTAACATCACAGTCAAGTAACACTAGATATGTCATTGGCAAAATAAATCATAGTGTGAACAATGGGTCTTTTCAGGCCATAGTCCCCTTACTGTAGCTGCTAGAGGGACAGAGTCTACTACAGATATCGCAATTGTGTTGCATGTTAAGCTGGGCCTACTATAATGTCTAGGTCAGCATGTAGTGCCATATATAAACTCAGTTTAAATCCAGTCTGACACTTTGATAATAGTAAAGATAACTGGCCAATATGTTTTAATTATGTTTTTAATGTGAATTTTCAGACACATTGGATTTTTGAAAAATCCCAAAAACTGAAAGCGTTCAAAATATCATGAAACAATAATTTGGCGTTCCCCCTGCAGTAACTCTGAGCATAATGCTGACAAAGTAAACTTTGTGTGTCTATAAGTGTCTATTGGGTAGCAGTAAATGAGGGATGGCAACAGAAAACGGCAGATTTTATAAACTACAGAACTGGCAGCTTGGAGGGTGTCCACTTTACGCCTTGAACCTTGTCAATAAAATGTTGTATGTGATCATATCAAAAATACCTCTGATATCTCACTTAAACAACTTATTTCCTCTTGCTTTTCTGTTTTAAATATCACAAAGTTCCTGTACCTGAGAATTCTCAATGCTTGCTACGGTTGACAACAGTCCACTCACAGTGCTGGGCTTGGGTTAGTGTTAAAATAACACTGGCTAAACACAGCTATTGCTAACGTAATCTTTTCTTTCCCACATCACTGGTCAGTTGATCTGAATGTTCAGATTCATGCCAATATCACAAACCCATTTGAAATGAGATCTGTGTAAATCAGCCATTTTGGATTGTTTTTGTTGGTAATACTAAAAGCTTGTCTAGTTTCTTCAAGTCCCACTGTTGCTATTGCTACTGACAGTTTCATCACCAAAGATCAGTTTCACTACCTAGAGGTGTCCGGTTAATCCACGCCCATTGGTCAACCATTCCCAGTTTTATATGGTGGTATAAATGATTTTAAGCCACAATGTAAGGGCTACTCTGTGTTATATGAGTTTATGCTACCTTACCTTGTCATGCTAAGTGGAGAACTATCCATTCTTGCACATAGTGTGGTGCCTTTAACAGCTTGTTCACATGGCCTTTGCAGAGCTGAGGCTTTTGACTGAAACCGCTCAGACACAGGCATTAGAAGCAGTTGGTGGAAGGTTTTCATTCGATCGTGGCCAAAAGTCTGGATATCATCAGGCCTGCTACACGCTCTGTAAACAGAGTGGGCATTGAATACATTAGTCCCCGCATCGATTTGAGCCTTTCCTTCCAAACACTGCCTCTCCACGCTGCTCCCCCCATCTTAACTCTGTTTCTAAATTTAATTTCCCTTTTCTTCCTTTTTCATCTTCTCCTCTTTGTTTCACGGTGTCAATCTTCCTCCTATTCACTTCTTCTCAAGTTCTTGAAATATTTTACAATTTGTAGAAGCTACAGTGCTTGATGCATGGCTGTAACTACAGTTCACGGGGGGAAATTTTGGTAAATTTGTGATGAGCTGACTGTCAGGTAAGGAGGTACTCCCACTTGGGGGTCCTAGCCATTTGATGGTGGCCACGCTGATTGCCTGGTTGGCCTAATTTGTACCAGTAGTGTGTATATTCACCAGGCACACACCACGCATGCAGTGGCGTAGTATTATGTAACCCTCACCGTAACCTAAACATATACCTGACCTGACCCTACCTTAAAAACAAGTCTCCTTAAGTCTCCTTGCGTTGTGTCCATATGGTTAGTGTTACCCACAATGTGAGTTGCACTACACAAACACACATATACATTTGATCATTTATTCGATAGATGACATCATCTACAGGCCAAGGGCAATCTGGTGACAGTCGCACCACACATAAGTTTCCTTCACTTCTCTTCTCTTCTCTTGCTCATATCACACCAGGATAAATAGATTAAAAAAAAGAAGAAAATAGAGGAAAACGATGTGCGGCAAACAAAGTTTATTTGTTTAGCACAATTCAGACACAAGGCAACTCAAAGTTCTTTACAGTGGCACAATATTACATTACAAGACATTAAAAATTGCATTTAAAATGAATTAAAAACAAGTTGGAAGACATCAAGAAACAAAACATCAGAAAAAGTTAAGAAATAGGAAAGTAAACCAAAACGGGACAGGTTTAAAAGAGACAGCACTAAAGAATGGAAGTCACAGTACGGTTCAAAGCTTAATAACTGCTTCAGTGAAAAGCAGTGGCAAACAGAAAGTCTTCAGTCTCGATTTAAAAGAGGTGAGAGTTGGTGCAGACCTGCAGGTTACTGGGAATTTGTTACAGATATGTGGTGCATAGTAAGTGAACGCTGCTTCTCCATGTTTAGTTTTGACTTGCGGGACTGTCCAATGGCTTTTTTAGACAGTCCTGTAAAGACACCATTACAGTAGTCAAGTCTGCTGAAAATAAATGCACGGACACGTTTTTCCAAATCCTGCTGAGACATAAGTTCTCTTATCCTGGATACATTCTTAAGGTGATAGTAGGCTGACTGTAATTGTTTTACCATGGCTGCTGAAATTCAGGTCCGTAATTACACCAAGGTGTCTGGCTTGGTTTGTAGTTTTCAACGTTATAGATTGAAGTTGAGCAGAAACTGTTAGTCATTCCTCCTTAGCTCCAAAAACAATTACTTCAGTCTTATCTTTGTTTAACTGAAGAAAAGTCTGGCGTATCCAATCATGATTTGTTCAATGCATCCACTCAGCAATTGTATGGAATAATAGCCCCTTGGCGATATGGTCATAAAAATGTGTGTGTCGTCTGCATAACTATGGTAACATATTTTGTTGTTTTCAGGTGTATACCAGCGGCCCCCAGGATGGAGCCCTTGGGTACTCCACATGTCATTTTCATCCACTCAGATGTGTAATTACCTATAGACACAAAGTAGTCTATATCATTTAGATAGAACTTAAACCAGTTTATACAACAAGTACTTCCGACCAAGGAATCTGATTGGTCAACAAGACATTTAGACCGTGCTCAAATCAGCATGACAGCACGCCTGACTCATTACTCAAAATATTACTCCGCCAAGTTTGTGGCAATATTGTATCCATCTCCATGGCAACATAGTAACTGTCAGAGCTGGAGCAAAAAAATAAAAAGTACGGCTTGAAATTCAAACTTTCTGCCGTAAAATATGCAGAGGAAAACTCGGGAGAAGCAGCTGCTAGACGTTTCTCTGTCGACCCCAAGAGAGTGAGAGATTGGTGAAAAAATAAAACGGAGCTGTCCGAGGAGGACAGCAACAAGGTCAGGCTGCCTGATGGAGGAAGAAGGCTAGCAAGGAGCCTGAGATAAACATGTGGGGATGGGTGATCAGTAAACGGGCACGCCAGGAGAGAGGGTCCCTCATCGAGAGGAATGAATTAAACGCAAGCGCCGCACAAGAGCCTGACCGCATCACTGTCGTGCTCAAATGACGTTAAAGCACACCGTCTCGGGTAATATTGCTTAATTAGTGCTGCACCAGTCCCACACGGTTTTCTCAGTCGGTATATTGTGGTCAACCGTGTCAAATGCAGCCCTGAGATCCAGTAATACCAAGACTGAAATTATGCCACTGTCTGTGTTTGGAAAAAAATGGATAAAAAAACAACCCTTTGAATCCAATATGTGTGGTGTGGTGGATTTTCTACTGACGCTGCAGCCATTTCTGATTCACGCACTAACACTCACCTTGTTTACAGACTAACTTGAGATACCACATTATTTGGACCTTATGAAATCATTGTGACTTTGTTCTTAGTTTATTGAAGAAAATATCCTCTGGTCTCCACCCAACTATTATCTCCAGACATGGAGCCAGCAGCTTCAGAGGAGTCATGTAACTTGAAACAAAAACCAAGACAGGCTGGAGGTCTGTTCATTTATTTATGTATTACTGTAAAGCTGTGTTGATTTGTTACTCGGGCTCAGATTGTGTGCTTTTGTGTCTGTGTTTCATATTTATCTATATGTGAGGGTCTGTCAGTTTATGTGGCAGTTCAAGTGCTTGTATCCTTATGTGTGTGTGCGTATGTGCGTGTGTGTGTGTGTGCATGCGTGTGTTTATGTGTGTGTGTGTGTGTGTGTGTGTGTGTGTGTGAGTGAGTGGACGGGGGTGGGGCAAGGCCAGACAAGTTGTTGTTTGGCAGGCTGTCCTGTCGCCTCAGCTCTGGACTGATCAGTACCAACAGACCCGGTTAGCACTGAGCTGTGAGTGCAAAAGCATGTCAAGCAACACACAGCTGTTTACCTACCAGGCCACAAACACTCCACACCAACACGCCTCAGTCCTGATGAATAATACACACACCACCAGACGGCCACTGCTGGATGCATCTACAGTATACGTGTGTGTGTGTGTGTGTGTGTGTGTGTGTGTTTGTTTAATATGTTCCAGTTTTAAGTTTGAGTTATTGTGATGAATTGAAAGAGAGAATGACCCCCAGTCTTGGATGTCAGATGTCTGGAAATAAATCTAATGGTTCTTGAGTTGCTACAGGATAGGAAATATGTATGTGTAATATATTGCAGCCACATAAAGTAATATTTTGGAGTTGTTTTTTTTTGTGTGTTTTTTTTCAAAACAAGCAAACGTCTGTTCGACACATCATCTCTAATGATTTGACATTTGAATGATGAATAGCCTAATTGGCTTTCTTAATGAGAATTACATGAGAAGTTTGATCATTCTCCAAAACATGTTGGTGGTACTGTCTGTTGGCCAGACAGAACATTTCTAAAGATGCCAAATTTTTCCCTTGAACAAGTCATCGGGCAAAAGCTCCAATGAATAACAACAATTGTGTTTCTCATGCTTTTCAATTACAAAGCTTCAAAGATGTCATTTGTAACAAGAATTCGAAGGTTAATCCTAAAATATAAGCGGCAGTATATCCCCAGATTAAAGGGATAGTTCGTGTTTTTTGAAATGGGGCTGTATAAACTACTACCGATCGATGCTCCAGTCCAGACGCTCAGCTTTGTACTGCAGTGAACGAGGTCCACAGAAAATAAAACACATAAAGCTCACATAAAAAAAATCTATGACAGTTCAAGTGTATGTTATATAGTGAAAATTCACACCGCTTTACATTGCCATCAGACTTGCCTTTCTTTTGGCAGGAAAGAGGGAAAGTCATGTGAAGAAAAAATATTTCAATATCTTACTCTGTTAATGAGTTAATTATTTCCACTGTGAAAAGAGAAACCAAGACTGTGTCGGGATGAGCCGAGGCTAGCTGGTTAGCATGTTAACCTCCTCTGCAACATAGGACAGGCATCTTTGATGAAAATAAAAAAATTCTGGCTGAGTCAAATTGTACTTTTAGCCCACAATTTAGGACATATTTTCCAAATTCAGCTTAAAACACTGACCTGAAGTATTTAAAGTGTTAAATAGAAAAACACTGGCTCAGTCAGTCCAACACCTTGTCTGTAACAAAGCCAACCATCCCAACCAAGGCATCTGGACAAAAGCGGCACTGCAGCATGGAAGGAGTTAAAATGCAGTGAGGGGGAAGAAAGGGTTTGCTTAGGGGGGGAAAAAATGCTGCGATCTCCTTTATTGTTGAGTTTAATTAAATTTTCAGCTCTAATTACAATTAAGCCACTTAGTATGTATAATAATGTTTGCATCACAGAGCAGCACAGATGCAGTCCATCAGCGCAATTAAATATTAAAATGGCTGTGGCTGTATTAATAGCAATGTGGTGTGCTAGTCATTTTGTGCGTCTGTGTGTGTGTGTATTTGTGAGAGTGTGTATACAAGCCAAGCCATTGCAGAGGGGACTCCCTTGGTACTGCTGCTGTCGCCTGGAGACCTACAGCGCCATCCTTACTGCCGCCAGTGAGCCCACTGCCTATATGACCTATATTCACTGCACTGCTGTGTGCCAGAAAAGCATCACTAAATGAGAAAAAACACAGTGAGGTGGATAGAAAAATCCCACGAGTGTATGAATATTCCTGAGCTGAAGAATCAGTGTACTGTAAGTCTAATGCAAAATTAGTGTTTTGGTACAAAATTATTTATGACTGCACATAATGAGTGCGTTTTTAAGTCAAAGTGATGATTTGCTTGATTCACCTCTGCTCCCAGCCCTCCCTCTTTGACCCCCTCATGATTTCTCTCTCCTCATTTTTATCTTCATAGCTGTGGTTTGGATGCACACAAGCACATCCTATACACAACACACATGGGCACACCTGCGCAAGTCACCTTCACACAAATACAGAAAAATGCATTCACACGCACGCAAGCACACACACACAGACACGCACGCACGCACACACACACACACAGTCATTCCCTCACTTCCCTCTCATCCTGCATTATTTAGGGAATCAGCGCCTGCAAACATGGTAAACAAGAGTGTGTTGGGTTGTGTGAGGCGATAATGGGCAGGGCACTGATGTCATGCAGGAACAAAGGCACTCTTTAGCAACCAAAACTGCTAGGAAGTCATCTTTACTCATCTGTCGTGAGATCATAAACCTTGATAACTTGATCCAATTTATGCACATGAACATGCAACTGCAGACTGTTTTTTTGTGCTCAACATTTACCTTCTGTTAACATACACACACAGTAAGTGAAACAGTGTTGGAAGAACTATTCAGATACATGTAAAAATACAAAAGTGAAAGTAAAATGACAAAGTGTAAAGAAACTTCTACTGCATTAACATTTTTACTTAAAGTATCAGCAGTAAAGCCTCACTTGTGTAGAAAAAAAAAATTATATTCTTAAATATCTATATATTTTAGATATATTTCATTATTTTATTTTTTTTTTCAATAAATAACCAGGAGTAAGGGCTATAAATATTCTGTGTTTTAAACTGATACTCAAGACCAAACTAAGTAGCGACACATGACACACTACGGTACACTCTGTTCATAATGTTTTTGGTTATTCATGCTGTGAGTCCACACCACCGCAGCCTTCTGTAAACAAACCAGCTTCACTCAAATGAATGGGAGGACTAGTGTTTTCCTTCTGCAATGCCTGCTTTGGTCTGAATGAAGCCTAACAGAAACAGTGATGTCAGTCAGCCAACCTTCTTTGAAAATATTATGTAGATTAGTAGTCTGTCTCTACCAAGAGTTAAAAATCGTTGATTGATTTGGTCAAATTTCCTCTAGTCTGACTCAGCAGATGCAAACTGTTGGCACAAGCTTGTTGAAGGGGACCTATTTCTGGTGGCATTCTCCTCCTTAATGTCTTAAGGTTAATGTTTTCAAAATCCCTCTCACTACAGCAAATAATAACAGCCTCCAAGGCAGCAACCTATACATTGAAATTGTTAAGGTATAATTCATACTAGAATACCGCTTTTCCACCAACATTTTTTAAACATTGGTCAACCAGCTAAAAACTGCCTGTGGATCCCATTCTCCCTTCCCATAGACAAGGCAGCCCATCTGTGATTTTTATCTGAAACGTCACATTTTACGTCACTGATGTCTTTGACGTCATGTTTCAGGTCACGAATGCGCCGGAACCGGTTGTAACAGAAGAGAAAACAACAACAGACCCACTGTACAAGAAGCGTCTGTAAATTGAATTATATTGTAAATTGTAAATTATTTTGAGTGTCACAACTCCAGCAAAATGACTTGTTTCACTATTATAATATGAGCCATTCATTCCTAAAACATTTGGAAAGACTAGAAGAGTCACAGAATTATTTTTTTAATCTCCATTCAAGTTAGCCAGGCGGTAAACCGGACGTTAGTTGGCTCTGTCTACGATCCAGGTAGTTTCACAGTTGGGAAGTCAAGGTTTTTTGGCCTAAAACACCACTGAGCAGCTTTCACAGGAATGAAGAGGTTTCCACCTCAAACACTGTGCCCAGTTATAAAACATCCTTGAATAGACCACAACAAGTGGATGTAGCTCAGGGGTAGAACCAGCGTCTTGCTATCGGAAGGTCGCTGGTTCATTTCCCCTGGTCTGGATGTCGAAGCATCCTTGGGCCCAAACTGCTCCTGATCCTGTGCTGGTTGGCACCTTGCATGGCAGCCACTGCCATCAGTGTATGAATGTATGTATGTATGAATTACTGTAAGTCACTTCGGACAAAAGCATCCGCTGAATGCCTGAACTGTAATTCCCAAATTCCTTCCTTATTAATGCCCCACCACCAGATGCTGATAAAGCATCATCACCTCGGGCGGTAGAATTTAGCATGTTCACCCGGGTCTTACGTTTAGATCAATGCCGAACCAACATGAAAAAAACCTGCGTCTACTGCAGCGTCAATTGACCAGAGTGTAAATGCAGAGTTTACACACTCCCATTGCACATAAAAGCATGACCTGAGCACCTTTAAGTAGGAATTTTGACCAGTGGAAAAGGGGTTTACCAGTAAGTGTAACCTGGTCTCTAAGGATACAAATGTAAAGGAGCCAGCAGCTGAAACCTTTTTTTTTTGTGGTGATTTAGGTATTTTACTGCCAGGACTGGCCTCCTCATATGCAAAACAGGTTTCCCATGACACATATCTCAGGAGCACTTTCTCTGCATCCCGAGTTTACTGCTGCCAAACACGATTGCTACAAACAACAATGAGAATACAAATTTAGAACTGCAGCAGTCAGACCTTCTTCAAAATCAAATTGATTTTTGACACAGTTATATTTTTTATTAGCATGAATGAGAGGTGGAGGATACAGCCAAGGATGTTGTGGTTGTTGACTTTATTTTTAAGTATAAGAGTCGAAAGGATTTGCCCAAAGTGGTGCAACAACTAGGACCCCATGACCTCTAGATGTGGACAGTTTTATTCTTGTATTCTTAACACAACAAACAACAAAATAATACCAAAAAAGTCTGCATTGAGCACAATAGGCTCTCTCAGAGGGTAAACTGTAATCAGGACTTTATTTCAAATCATATTATAGAAGTAGAAATCGCAAATGTACTGCATTTAGATTGCACTTTTCAAGTGAACCGACCACTCGAAGTGCTTTACAACATATGCCACATGCACCCATTTATGTACTCTAATGGTAGAGACTGCAATGTGCAATAGGAGCAACACAATCCTTTCTATCCAAAGCACCCCACCATATTTCTATGCCAAGCCATTCAAACACATGAACCTGTGAAACAGACATCATGAGCAATATGGGGCTAAGTATCTTGTCCAAGCAAACTTGAACATGCACACAGGAAATGAAGCACAGACCTTCTGATTAGTGGATGACCTGCTCTACCTCCTGAGCCACAACATCTAACTGTAATCTCTTTATCTGTAGCTACAGCTGTAAAAAAAAAATGTAGTGGGGTAAAATAAACAGTATTAATGATTGTCTAAAATGTATGAGTACAAATCAAATTGCAAAAAATGGAAATATTTGAGTAGTTCCCTAAAAATTGCACTTGAATAAATCTACAAATAAATGTTACTTTCCACACATGCAATGACACACACACACACACACACACACACACACACACACACACACACACACACACACACACACACACACACACACACTCATTTGTGGAATTGGTGTTCATCTTCAGGCCAGTTTTAGATGTGTATCGTGATCGTTGTTGGAATGTGTGGGGAAAACTCGGCAGTAAAATTGAGCGAATGGGCCTGCGTCTGGCCCCGGCTAGGCATGCGCTGATAAATATAGATGCCGCTGAGGCAGTCTAAATACAAGGCTGTTCTTTGCTGTAATAGATGGGTGTCGCTAACCTATGGTGCAATCACGCTAGATTCCACAGAAATATTTCTGCACAGTGGCAAACAAACAAAGCAAAAAACAAAAGCATGGAGCAGGCCATGCTAATCATGAGGCAGGGCTAGGCGTCTGTGGCCAGGGCGGTGGAGATGGTGTGTGTGTGTGTAATGTGTGTGTTAGTGCGCAGCAATGACTATGACAACCACCACTGACCCTTATGGACCACAGGACCTCTCCACAGTAGAACAAAAACCAATGACTGGACACACAGTGTGTGTGTGTGTGTGTGTGTGTGTGCAGTTACTTTATAGTGTGCTAGTGCATGGATGTGTGTACGTGCAGAGGGAATAGGGTGATATTTATGACCAGGGATTATCCTGAGGACACTCAGTCCAAAGGTTGCTCTGCTGTCTGTCTGGGTTTCTGGGCGCATCATTAACCAACATTTAACTGCTGGCTTATGAGTACAATTTAACAACCTGGGCTGTTCTCTTCTGCATAAGTCACACAGCACACCCATTCAATACTGCCGCTTCCCTCCAATATCCGGACTGTTAAAGCACTATTTATCAACCGATGAAATGGCAATAATCCCCCGATAAAAGTGCACTGGTGTCACCTTTATCAAATAAAGCTCACATGTGTTTCATCTCCTTTGTAAAAACATGGATGACCTTATGAAGGCTCTTTTCCATGTCACACACACATGCGCGCGCACACACACGTACATGCAAACATATGCATGCACACACAAAAGTCATCAGCTGCCACAGCCTGTGGTGATTTGCAGGGCAGCTGTTGTAATAGAGTGGGTTGATGTGAAACAGTTTACACACACAATTACTATTAATACCAAAGACACATGCGCCTCCGCTATTTATCCAGCTCACACTGTGCCATCTTTTGGACGTGAAGCGCGACTGATTAGGCTGCTCTGTGTGTGTGTGTGTGTGTGAGTGTGTTCATGTATGTTTGAGGGAGAAAGGCAGAGCTAAGAGGCAGGAGGCAGTCTAGCATGAGGGACACACCTGTTAGGGACACACACAAGCGTAGGCAGAGACACGAACATTCAGACAGAGAGCAGCTCACAGGCAAGGTTATCACACAATACCAGTATTTGGTGACCTGGTGTTGAGTGTGAGTGGGCCGTAATGATAAGGATGATTGAAGGGTCAGTGCTGCTTTGGTTTGGTCTGTGTGTGAAATGTGACAATACTGTTATCACAGTTGTCACGTCGTCATTGAATTTGATGAATTTATTGTTTTATATGAACAGGTCGATACTTCTTAGATTGATGGTGGGCTGAGTCTTTAGAGGTCACTTTGCACGCTCAACTTTCTGTTGGGTAGCTTAGGCAGGTCTAGTTGTTTGTCTAAAAGCGGCTAGACCTTTGTTAAACCTACAATAATTGGAGGCAGACTGCTGCTGAAGTCATGCTGATTAACTAACAGGAGTGAAGATATATCTACTTTTCAATCCCCAAAAGTAAAACAAATATTCACTGACCTCTCTTCCCAGTGGTTAGCAACTCTGGATCAGAGGGGAGTCTGATGTCAGTCTGGGTGTTTATTCGCCCAGATGGTCTTACTCTTCACCTGACTTACTCCTCCAGAGCCAGCCAGCTCTGAGCAGCAGCTGTCCATCCTAGCTCTGCCCGGCCCTCCCCAGATAGCACTAAGCAAACATGTTTTGTTTGTTTTGATAGAGACATCCCTAGCAGTAGAAATTATATTCATTTTCTGATATAATTTCTTTGTCATCTTATGCAATGAGGCTTTATGAAGTTTAAACTGACTTAGATATTTGGCTCTGTGTGTTTAATAACAAGCCAATCCACTGGACACTTGTGCATCATAATATTGAGCTTAATATTAGGTTGAATGGTGAATGCAAATACACCAAAAACAAGGTTTTGTTAATGGCAGTTACATATTTTTGAAACGTTTCATATTATTTTATATATGACCTACTTCTAGTCCACGTCTGATATTTGTCAAGAAACAACAGCAGCCCAGACACAGCTCCCAGTGTGGAGGGCCACCCTGGGAAAACTCTGGAGTTAAACCTTAAAAACTAAAAACAGAAGATAGGATAAAAACCCTGACAAAAGATAAGTAAATGGAGTGAACAATTAAAGGGATAAAAATATAAAAGATAATAAATGAAATAAAATAGTACTGAAGATAAATAAAACAGAGAAAATTATTTAAGATTAAAATCATCTTAAATAACAAGATAGAAGCAATAACATAAAATACCACATAATAACAGAATAAGAATTTAAACTATTAGTTAAAAGCCTGATTTAAAAGGTGTGTCTTTAACCTTCCATTAAAAAAGGAGATGAGAAGCGTTTTGCATTTTTTAGAAAGCAGATATTACAGCAAAAAAGGTTCCAAAGATGACACTAGTAAAGACCTTAGGGGTATATCACGGATAGGGGAAAAAAAAAACAGACAATGGTTACAACAATGCATAAGACTTAAAGTGAACTGTTTTTGAATGCAAACAAATTTAGGTGTGTCAATCTTAATATTAAGTGCTGCAGCAGATACTAATTTATCTCAGAATATAGACAGCAGGCCTCCAGCAGTATGTGACATCTTTCAGAAAAGAACAGGGAAGGAAACACTGAATGAGAGACTGTGTTGGTCACAGAAGCTAATGGTCTTTGGATCTCTGTAGATTTCTAACAGCAGAACTTTTGACTTTTCACAGTAGGAAAAGCACATGTGTTACTAATAACATAACAATGGCAGTTCCCTTTTCAAGTGTCCCAGTAAACCATGACAGTGAGCCAGCATGCACAGTACAACGACCCTGAAACTGAAGCAGCTAAACGCAATTTTTGCCGTTGTGCATGTTACTATTTATACCTGAGCTTTTTTCCTTTTGTGACATGTCAAAAAAAAATCTGTCAGTTTGTGGCAAATAAACATACTGTAAAAATGCTGACAAAACACTTAATTTTAATCACAGTAGCCTGGTAGAAAAGTTACAGATAAAATAAGAGATGTGCAGCGACAAAAAAGCATAAGAATTTCAGATTCTGAGGTTTACCCTGTACAACAGTCGTTGGTGTGAATGTGTGTGTAGTAAAAGTTTACCTAAGAGTGCAATCATTGATGAAAAGACAAAACTACAAGACACTTTTCTTGCTTTGAAAATCAAACAGTAAGTCGTGTTGAGATTACTGATTATTTGTTGCCAGGCCTCAGACCTTTGATTCCATTCTCTCCACCGAGGTGACTGAAGATGGAAATGGACTGTAATCTGAGAGCAGGCAAGGTTATCTGAATTATATTTACATTTTTATTTTATTTTGCCATATATAACCCTGTGTACACACACACACACACACACACACACACACACACACACACACACACACACACACACACATACACACACACACACACACACACACAGATTTTCTTCTGCACTGCACAGCTAATATTTTCCTGGGGGAGCACTTCAACTTTAATATCATCACTGACAGTATTATCTCACTGCCACAGTATTATTGTGTGCGCTACAAAACGTTTAACCTCTCTGCTACTGTACAGCCTCCTACACACTAATACACAGACCTTCATACAGTAGCTGTTTCAGCCCACCTGCAGCAGAACGACCTCATAAAAACTGATGTTTGATGTGTCAGATCATAAAAGTCATACCACACTGACAGACATACAGCACAGTATACAGTATGTGCGCCTGCCGAGCCATTCACCGCAGTACTCACTTCTGGACATTTCCAATATGGCATTGTCAGCTGTGGTGATTTCAGTTACTGTGGTTACTGTGATAATATAGTGAAACTATGAGTACATGCACATGCAAAATGAAGGAGTAGGGATACGTGGTAGGGGCAAGTTGTGATTTGGGACTGGGCCTTGGAGTGTGTACTAATTCTCTCTTACTGTTACTGTTACTCCTTTATAACTTTCTCTACAGGACTGGCCTGATATGTCCTTATGCAAATGACCCTAACGCTTTCCTCTGGCAGTGCCATTTCCTCTCACTTTTGTCCTTCGTCTCCTTTCTCCCTCCATCTCCTCCTGCTGCTTTCTCTCCCCTCTTCCCTTCTACTCCCTTGTTTCCCCGGTTGCCAGAATGGACCAGATGCCAGTTCAAGGGACCTTCAAATCCCCCCCATTGCTCCAGACACACACACGCACACTGCAACATATTGGTTCATAATTAATGAAATTAGCGGCTTTATCTGCTATGAAGAGTCTTGTGTCTTTCTCTGGCTGACTGGAGAGAGACAGATAGAGTGGGGAGACGACGGGGGAGGAGGGGGTGAGAGGAGGGAGAGATTGATGGGAAAGACACAACTGATTAACAGGAGTGGCAGTAATGAGTAGAGAGAGTTGAGAGCAAGTGCATACATCCGACGTTTCAACTGAGTCAGAGAGGAAATGATCGGGGAAAAGTTTGAAACAGTGTGAAATGTGACACCAGCGGAACCGTGAAATGGTGTTTCTTTCAATGTTCCGACACAAAATGCTGCAGTCAACATGCATTTCAATTAGCTGCTTTGATAGTCTGTCAACTTAACAGTTGTGTTAGCAGTCAGTTAATTACAAGTACTGAAAAGTGCAGATCAATGACGTGTAGTGGAAAAGCAATTGCACGCAGCCCGAGCGGCTGTTAGAGAGCGCAGGGTTGCCAGATATTTGATTAACCCCCCATTAGCGTGGACAGTGTTTGCCCACAGAGGAGCCTTTGTGGTGACAGCAAGCGCCTGATGGGTGTCCATCACTGATTAACAGCGAGAAGCTCCAACCACGCACAATCACATCGACCATCTTGACGCATACACGGTACTCAAAGTCTTTTCCCAAAATTAGGTTAGCAAAAATTTACTGTTTCAGCGCCGTAATAATCACAGTGTTGTATTAATCTCTATCTTCAACTCATCAAGGAATATTTACACCACAAAAGCTCTCCTACCAGTCCTCTGGGTGTCTTTAGTCAGCCTGCATGGTTCCTGTCCCACCCAGCCTCTGTGTTAACACACATACATGTATGCGCGCACGCACACACACACATAACACACACACACATACAACTGCAGTTTAGACTAGGTGAGTAAATTGTTTTTTATTCTTGAGGTATTTATCAACCACGGCGTTGCCCGTTGGACCAGTGGCTTCCGTAATGGATCTGATTAATGGCAGCTTATTAACAAAAGCTCTGTTGTTCAGGCCCTGAGGGCTCTGTGTAATTCTAGAGCTCAGTGCTGATATAATGGCCTATTTTAGGAGCTCTGTGATTAAGCACCATTAAGCAGCAAGCAAAGCCAGGCTTTGGACAACTTCAATGGCAGCAAACGTAAACGCAACTGGGTCCCCAGAGCCCCTCCATCCCTCTCTGTCTGTCTCCCTCCATCTCTCTCTGTCTGCCTCTGTTATTGAAATAGAGAGCTGTATTTAAATTGAGTTTAGAGAAGGTTTCTCAGGGAGACAAAATGTATCTAAATTTTGTACAAACAGTAAAGGCATATCACGTCACCAGCGATTGACAAAATGGGAAATCCATGTAGTGGAAGGGGTATTGGAAAGCCCGCTCCCACTCTGTGAAATTATGAGACTGAATTAATCTGTCCATGCATCTGTGACTTTGTGCAGTGTACGTCATTTCTTACATGTTAGTATGAAGAAGGGGAGTTTAAAGTGAGGCTGGCGCCATGCCAGACTGCATCCCCAGACAGAGACTGCAATAACTGAGATCCCTGCATCAGCATGCTTCCATTTTCTCCTTACCTGTATGCTAATCTGGTTAGACTAGATTCAGACCACACAGTCAGCCACTCACACCGCAAATTCCAATAGAAATAAGCCTTTTGTTGATAAAACAATTGCTGAGCCGCCTCTTAGTTTCTGCTGTCAGTCTGTTCTAGTGTGGCACATAGGCAGTTTGATTCCATGGGTACATATACTACTCTGAATTTAAAATAATTTAAAAGCTGGCGCTTGATTTCAAACAAAGGTAGTCTACTAGCCAGTCCCCAGTGATTTCACTTGTCAACAGAAATGACAACAGATTTTATCCACTGTAGCTAGCTAGCTTATTATGCTAACCATAGCTCTCTGAGTTAGTTGAAATTGTTGTCTCTGGTTGACATTTGAAAGTTTTAAGATGACTCACTAAACCTTTGACTTGTTTAAAAAGGTCCTGAATATGCCCTTTGACTATGCTATTGCGCTAAAGCTATGTCAGACAAAAAGTTAGCATCCTCACCTGGTGATGATCCATGAGGAAGACCCTGACATGAGGAAACTATACTGTGCTGTACTGTACTGTACTTTGCAGAGATGGTCATACTGTAAGTACAATATGGGAAATTGCTTTTATGATGACACCCATGTGTTTTTAATTTAAGGGGTCTGGGGATAACCAGTCTGGCACAGGCTGACGGAGTGTACATTTAGCAAAACTGAAAAGCAAGTCAGAGTTTTCAACTCAGATAGAGTTAGATAGTGGATTGATTCAAAGGTGTAACATGTCAGACATGGCCATCTTTGGAAACTTCAGAGGTACATCGGCAGCTTCAAAAATCTTGGTGGCAGCATATTGCTAACTGCTGCTCACTGCACTCTTTGCTGTGGCTATCTCTGGCTGAAGAACCTAGCTACCTTAGTGTTGTCAGCTCAGTTAGTCCTGCAGCGTAGTGGCTGAGTTTGTCTGGACTGTGATAGTGGCTCAAGGGGGGAGTGTGGGGAGACAATGGAGCCCAACTCAACTGGGCTCAACATGAAACAGAGAAACCTTCATTCAGAAGATGTTTGGTTGTATTTTTTTTAAGATAAGGAAAATAAGAATATTTACTTTCTTGACATTTTGTGAGTTTATTTATCACAGTATAAACCAAGGGCTTCCAATGTAGATAACTCTGCAACACAGCACATAGACATCATTTCATATAACAGGGTTTTTCCTGGCACCAAATTGAGCGTTGGCAGTAGGCGAATCACTTCCAACACCCTATTTGGGCAGAACAAGGTTGAGGTGAAAATGTTTTGATTGGTGCCAATTAAACACAATTTCAGAAACTTGGCTACTAGTCTAATCAGTTTACAACAACTCACAAAGATGGCAAAACATGTCCTTTCAGTACGAATATTCTATTCATGTGTGTTCCATTGGTTCTTCATATAAAATATTTTTTTTTGTATTTGGAAACTGAAGCCTCTGCCTGCTTTCTTTTTCTCTTTAAGCTTTTTAGCTCCTCCTTTACCTTTTGATATCTACTTATAATTTCTTCAAGCAGTATATGAATAAATAAAAAATAGGTTGTAACCCAAAACCAACTGTAATAGTGAAGTAAAACCAGGGAAATGTATAACTGCTCGCTTGAAACACATTCAACCTGCCTATTTGACAATAATGAGGGACAAAGCTCTCGGGGCTGTGAAAATGTAAGATAGGAAAGAAGTAAGAAGCTAAAGCATCTGACCAGCTCAACAATGCAGCAGCCCACTGGGACATGCCCTGGTGTGCCAGATAACCACTCCACCACTGCACCTGTTTGAATATCAGGACACCGCATGTCACCGAAGGCTGTTCAGACTGAGGGAACTTTCTTTCTAAGAAAACCAAACTGAAATGTTTTTTCTTCCTTCATCTGTGGACATAGTCAGACACTGTGACAGCTGCAGTCATTCTATGTTAAAAAACTGTGATGAGGATGTGGAATGATTACATTGTGGTGCCTTTCATGACGTTGTACACATTTTTGTGTCTCTATGATTCTGCTCTTCACTTCCACTCTTCCACTGTTTGTCTTCTGCTGTCATTCTCAACAGGAAGACTCTTCACCCTTCCTGCTGTTTTCACTGTCCACCTCCTCCCTCCCTTCCTCCCCCCTTCTATCCCACCCTTCATCTCTCCCCAGACCCTGGCATTCTCCCCTGGCTCCTCTGGGGAGGGCGGTAATAATTATTATGTAAATAAATACGCCTGCTGTAATCACATTCGTGCCACTGATCCAATTAGAGAGCTGATAGCAGGCGGCTGATTGCATGGACTGGCGGCTGATGGTCAGGGCCTGTGTGCCTGTCTGACTGGCCGGCCAAGGTAGCTGGGGGAACACAAATTAGCAGGCTAGCAGACTGACGTAATGAAAGCCGTTTGGTGCCGCGCTGCATGCAGTCATGTACTCTGAATAATGCTCTTTGACCAGGACCCTGCATGTCTGCCAGCCTCTCAGTCTGCTCGCTGAGTTGTCTGTCACTGAAGTGTGTTTGTGTGATCGGTGTGTGTGTGTGTGTGTGTGTGTGTGTGTGTGTGTGTGTGTGTGTGATGGTCTGTATTTCTGCTATCATGATCCCTGGCTCTGGATCACTTTCACCATACATCAGCTTATCACCAATTACTGCCTTGTTCTGATTCTCATCAGCTTAATGATGCTCCATTGAGACCATCATCGTCAGGCCTGTATCAGCCTCACCCTTCACCCCCCGTCTACACTCAGCTCACTGTCCACTTGTCAGTTTAGGATTTCTTTCTTTCTTTTCTTTGAAGTGCATGACATATTTTTAATGACTGAGTTTTTTTGTGTGTCTTTTTTTCTTCATGAATGTAATAAGTGAGCTACAAGAACCATTGTTGTTCTTTGGGTTTCAGAGACTATATTTTTCCATCCTTAATATGAATATAGAGCCTCAAGTTTCCATTGTGGTACATGGTTTACTGCAAGTGTATTGCACAGAAGATAACATGTGATTGATTGGACAGATCTTTATAGTTCTAGTTTGGAGTTTGCTTCAATGGCCTCTGGAAATCATGGCTTCAGTGTTTTTCTCTTTTGGGTTAAGGCAGGAATGTTGCACCACTTTTAATACAGGGGGGAACTTGGATCTGGGCAGGAAGAACGGGCAAGTGGTCTGAATATGATAACTCTTTACATTACAGATACCACAGTTCACGAGCGTCTATGTGAAATATGTCACTTTTGTGGCAGTATCATCGCACTGCCAACCGTAGCCCATACTTTCCAAGGGTGTGGGCACAGGAGAGTGGTTAAAGGAGGGGGGGCATTAGTTCTAACCTCAACATTTGCCCAGGGGCCATACTCCCACCACCATGTGTCAGTTGAGTAGACTACTGTTAATGTTGGGAAGTAATGTATGGGTCCCAGTGCTAACTCCCTGCCTTTTACATCTCAATCAGGTCACTCTAGTTTATTTATATATTGTCAGGGGGCAGAGAGGAGGGAGCACGGGGGCTAACAGATGAATGTGGCAGTTTTTTTTTTTCTCTTCCTCTCTCTCTATTTAGTTAGCAAAAAGCTTTTATAATGAATTTGAAAGGCGGCACAGATCCAAGCGTTTGAAATTCCCAGAGCACTGCTAAGTGAAAGGGGGGCGGGGGGCAGGGCGGGATGGAAGCCGAAAAAAACAAAATGCATTAACTCACAAAATGTGGAAGGGATTAAAAAAAGAAGAAAAAAAGACTAAATTAATACTTCTTCATTTTTCCCATGCTGTTTTCTTTCCTCATTTCTTCATTAGTATTTTCCTTTTCTGTCTCTTTCTCCTACCCCTCCTTCTGCTGCCCTCGAAATTTTGCTTTTACCCAGTTGGTCGCACGCTATTAAACAAACAGTCCTAATATTTTGAGCTGGCTGGCAGTTTGAATTTCATCTCGCCGACGCATCTTGTTTCTCTCAAGCCCTGACTGTTTTGACATGCGCCCCGATTAAATTATAAACAAGCAGGCCTCCTGATGGTGATGCTGGAGCCACTAATTTCCCTAATTGTTTGCAGTTGTCTGGGAGGCGAGGCTAGGAGGCCCGGGCCTGATCCCACTGACTGGCACGGCCTAGTTAAAGGAAAGAGAGGGAGGGATGGAGGGTGGGAGGAGCAATGGAAGTAGAAATGCAGGATGAAGACAGGAAAAGAATGAAGGGGTGAATAGACAGCAGGTAAAACAGAGGGGTGAGGAAAAAGAAACCATAACGGTAAGAAATAAGAGTTGAGGCGTATGTAATAATGACTTCCTCAGCTGGTTGACTCACCAGCCTTTAAACACACCCATTAGTAACCAAAATGGCTGACCTGCAGTGACCTAGAGGGCAGTCATGGAAAAGGTACTTTTACCACAAACGTACTGGAAGGAACTTTTAACTGGTTTTAAGATCAGTCTCAAATTAATTCTGACGCCTTTGTATAACCTACATTAGCAAAATGACAAGATTGGCTGTTTCAGTTTACTTGAAATACTGTTAATGCTTGAAACAGGGAGAGATTCTGCCTTATAATGGTTGGACAAGTCATGAACTAGAACCATTTTATTGTGGTGGAGGGCTGAGGATGAACTGAGGAGTCTCTAGGCCTGATGAAAGAAGCTGCTCTGTAGTGAACGTTTACTTCGTTTCACCAACGTCATCTTATGTCCATAACGACCAGCAGAATTAACAAACAAAGAAAATGACTTGTAGCTTTAAGTAAAAATATTTGAGTAGAAGTACATAAGTATGAATAGCTAAGGGTACTTAGAATATTCAAAAATCTAAAGATTCTAAGGAAAGACGTTCGACCCATAAATGTGCAAGAAGCATGTTATTGTTGGTAGTTGGTGTAGTCAAATATTTGCTAACTAGTTTTAAACTTCTATATGAACAGTTAGAAATATCGGTAAATCAAGAGGTTTCCATCCATCCAAAGGGTGACATAACAAATTTAGAGAGGAGTGGGCAGAAAAAAACGGAAAAATAAATCAGTTTACTTCTTTTGGTCTTGAACATTGAAATGAAATCGTTCAAGAAATCTTTCCTGGACCTTCTAACAACCCATCGACCACGTGAAACATGGCACCGACTACAGACGGTTAAAGTTTAATCTCTAACAACTTATTGTATTAAACTTATGTTTTTAATATGAAAGGAGTTCGAAAATGAAGTAAAGTGGAAATATTTGGCAGCAGATAATAAAATACTCAAGCATAGTACAAGTCCCACAACATTCTTTTAGGTGCACTTTTTGATTAAATGTACTTACTTACCTTTCACACTACTGGTGAGGTGATGGCAGGGGTATGTGAGCATATAATGAGGCCAGGAAAGTTTTATGAAATAATAAAAACACATCACTCTGCTGTTTCTCTTCCTCAGTCCTCATTTTTTTTTTTGCCTTTTTTCGCCCCCTGCACCTTTAGCTCGTATCCAGTGTCACATGTGGCCGATATCCAGCAGTCACCAATCACAACACGTCACTCCGGCTCATGAAGTCATCTGGCACTCTTTCCCAGATCTCCAGTTGTGCAGGTCGCTCGAACAGGCCTGTTATGTGACACAATGAAAAGGGGCCTGATAGTGCTGCCTTTTGAAGCTTCTCTGTTCTCTGTGAATCTGCACTGGCATGCTGTTTTTTGGTTTTATTTCTGGGCCTGTATCATCCAAGCCATAAAATGAGATAAAGGCTAACACTGGAAAACACACAAAGTGAGAGGAAATACGTGGACTGTATGTATGTGTTTGTATGTGTCGTAGTCTGGGAGTGGATGAAAGCCTTCTGAGCGGAGCTGTGAATGTTATCCACACTGGCATCAACAGACAGGCATCGTTACCTAGCAGACAGGGGTGCAGTCATATCACCGCTGTCATCACCCAATCACTGGTATCGTCTGTGTGTGCGTGTGTACGTGCCCAATGAAGCCTAATTTAGCGTGACAGTTGAGATGGCTGGTATTGTTGCTGAGCAGGTGAGCTAATACACCTTTCTTGCGCAAAGGTGAAACCTGAGGTGGAACACGTACACAAAACCAAACTTCTCCCCGCCTCTAGTGTTGATACAGAACAAAGAAGAAATTGGCATTACGGGTCAAATGTGACTAAAGCCTGGGTATGGGTCCAACAGTCAGTGGCAAACATTTTAAGAACATCAACTGATCCTTGAAAGGAGTTGAAAGAAGGAGTGGAGAACCCACAGAGATAAAACAAACCGAACTGACTACATTTAAGAGAGAACAATTAAGTCTACACATGGACGCAAAAACACAGCTACAAAGTCAGCCACAAAGGAGAAGAACTGTCCCTTTCCATTTGCTGAATAGCGATGATGAGGTCACCCTGGGATAGAAGATCCTTTCTCAACAGACCCAAGAGAGATAACACAAAGAATACTAGGCAGATGACCAGGCGAGGCAGAGGCAAGACGATCAGAAGTCTCCTTCCATGACCTGTACACCAGGGGCAAAACCAGGATTAATAAGTGATTTAACATCTCGGGCATTTCACCTGCAACCAGCCATGTTTCTGTTCTGTCTGAAGGTCTTTCATTTGCCACTACAGTTACAACAAGAGAGTTCCAAACAAGGGTGGATTAATCTATGTGCTAACCTATAAGCACTATATGAAAGAGCCCAAAGGTAACCATTTTGGACCTGTGAGAGAGGGCCTGAATCACATAGACATGTGGGAAAATGCTTTTTAACTCATCAACCTCTTGAGTGCCTCAGACTTAGTTAACTGTTGTCTGTCAATCCGTTGATAGACTTTTTTGGTCATGCCATTTTATAGCACTTTCTCTACTGACTGCGCAAAGTGCTTTACAATACATTCACCCATTCACACACACATTCATACACTGATGGTGGAGGCTTCCATGCAAGGCGCCAACTGCTTATCAGGAGCAGTTTTTGGTTCAGTATCTTGCTCAAGGTCACTTTCCACTCTACCTCTTGAGCTACAGCCTCCCACTTTCAACAATTATAAGTTGCCAAGAATTTCATTCATGGTTGCCAGAGTATGTATCCATACAGACTTTGGTCATCCCCTGACTTTCCTTGAGCTCCATCAGCAGGTCAGAAGTTTAACTCATTCAGTGAAGTATCTCATCATCTATTTGATGAATTGGCTCCAAAAATGCTGTACTGCTGTTTCCAGAAAATCCTAATAACTTTGGTGATCACCTGACTTTGCTGAAGTATATATAAATGTTAAGACTGCTGTGGCCTTTGCACACAAAGGCCACAACAACAAAACACAACACTCAACAACTAAAACACAACACAACACAACAACTAAATTGCAAACATTATGGTCTCATGTTATATCAATCATATTTACACACTGACTGTAAAACTTTTGTCATTCAGTTTTTCAGAAAAGTTTATGTTTTTGGTGTTTTTGGCACCCGATAAAAGGGTTGCATACATATATATGTATGTATAGATGCATGCATTTGGTGCCAACCTTAGACACAATGCCAGCAATTGTTCAGGATCAACTGGTTTGCAGAAACTGATTGTGCTCTTTTTTAATGTGTGGTTCCAGCGTATCAAACTGACATCCTAAGAATACATCTGGACGCAATCAGGATAATTTCACATCTGACTTCTCAGCAGGTGAAACTCTCCTTTTTATTTTTATTCTCTTTGTTCAAAAAGTGGGGCACTAAAAATCATATTCACTGCTTGCCGACTCCATTTGGTCTAGTATTGTGAATTTTTGCAACAAATAGAAAAATAAATGCCTCAGTCTGTGTGCAAGGTTTCTCTGCGAAACGATTTCTCACAGGTTGACGGATTAAAAAAAAGCATATAAAAAAAACAGACTTGGTGTGCAAAGGCCTTTAGTCTTGTTTAATCAGGACATGCTTCTCCACGATTTCATTCACTTCTCTTCTTCTTGTAACTCAGTCTCCTCTCATTTTGTCATTTAGCACACTGCACAGGAATGGTGTGTGTGTGTGTGTGTGTGTGTGTGTGTGTGTGTGCTGCTCTGTCAGCTGTTTAACTATTTCAACGGAAGGAGCCCATTATGTGACAGCTTGTGGTGATGAATATTGAATACACTGTGTGCCCGTGTTAATGTCTGCAAGTGGTGTGTGTGTGTGTGTGCGTGTGTGTGTGTGCAAACGTTGCTTCTTCAAAATATGATGTACAGCAAGATCCGACTGATAACTTCTTGGTGAGGAAAATGCATGCAATGTACAGGCTGCATGCTCATCTTGATTTATGTTACACACACACACATAAACAGACATATTTATCACACACATGCTCAAATTTGCACACACACAGCCACATCAGTGTACACACTGCAGTCATTACTTATTTTCACAGTAGTAAATATTTGAATGATTCTTGTTTATCTTTGTTCTGAATGAATAGCTTGAAAGCAGAGGAGGAAGGCTCTGCTAATCTACGGAACGATCGTTTGGCGGTATTAAGATAAACAGATGGAGAGAATAAGTGACAGATGTCCATTCAAGCAGGACATGCTGCTCAATAGGATACTGATGTAGTTAATGCCTAATGAGATTGCACCACCAATGGTTGCAAATGTTGAAACAAATAGTTACTGACTGACAGCATGCTGCTGCCTGTCGTGCTGTGGGCCCTCAACCTAAAGGCATGACATTGTCTGATCAAGTATGGGATGTGGCCTTGAGGTTTTAAGAATGTTGTACATCTGGCTTTCTGTTACATAAAGTGATGTTAAAAGTATAAATATGACATGGAAGCTTGATAGGACACCTAAAATCAGAAAAGTTTTCTTTTCGTAATTATAATAATAATAACAACAACAACAACAACAACAACAACAATAATAATAATAATTTTTTGAAGGTAGTATAAAAAGTTTTTTATGGACAGTTAGTCATATTGCAGTAGCAAAAGCACAGAGGTAATAAAGGTTAATAAAATGAATTTGTTTTAGTTATCTTTGGTTCAGGGTCCTCGTATTTTCCATGTTGGCTCACTGTCATGGCTTATGATGAAATTTGAATTTGAACAGTACCATCATAAATGTTCTTAGTGACTACTGGACTTTTGCTGCTATAAAAGTCAAAATGTCTGTTGTGAAACAGAGCCTCCTATACTAAATGACAGGGGTTTGTAATCAGTGACATTTTGCTAAATTACAGTCATTTTCTATAGATTTTATGTCTGAGGAAGTTGAATTTAGTAGAGTGAGAAATTAACATTTTATCTTGATATAATTTTAGTGTTTTTTCTGGACAATCCCTCTCTTGATAAACTTGTTTATTGGTTCGCAGAAAAGGGAGACAGAATGAGAATTGAGAATGAGAATGACATAATGGAACTGCAACTGGCTTGAAGAGGGATATTTTTATAGTAGATAATCAAAGCACAGAAGCTCAAGTGTGTTACAATCCATTATGAATTCAGTGGTGGACAACATATAGAGACGTGAAGTCAAGCCCCTTCAGGTGGACCATCATAGGGTCTAGTATGTATGGTAGTGAATGGTGAGAGATGAAATCATATCCCATTTGAATTGTGCTACGAATCACACACACACACACACACACACACACACACACACACACACACACACACACACACACACACACACACCCACACACACACACACACACACACACACACACACACACACACACACGTCAGTTGTCAATATGGCCACAACTGATGTGATTTTCACATTTTTGTACCTTCTCTGTGCCAAGGTGATGGTTGATGTTGATGTTGGTGAGTTGTGTTGAGTAAGAAGATGTAGTTTTACCAAGCAGTTTTCAAAAGGGATCAAAAATGTATTTGCTTGTCGTCTATGAATACTGTACACATTTTTCTGAAATAAGGTCCCATGTGGTGCATCAGAACTGCGGGACTTACCCCCACTACAGCCTAATAAAGGTTCACAGTCAGAAACACAGCTCCTGATTGGTCGATAGACTAATTCGGGACAACAAAAGTAAGTCTCCAACAAGAAGTTTTCTAGAGACATATCTCTCTTATCTCTTGTATGGAGTATATGACATGTTTTGATGTCATGTACAACATTGTTGACCAAAAGTCATTTTGTGAACTATCATTGTGATCAAGTTCATATCAGTCTGTGTGATCTGAACTTTGAGCTAGCTTTGAAGGATCTTCTATGTCTTTCTGTCTGGCTGTCAGTTTGTCAGTCTGTCTGCCCATCTGTCTGTCTGTCTGTCCGTTGGAGAGATTTTGTTGTGTGATAGCATGACAACTGTGTAAGATGCAATCAGAAACTGCACAGCTGTGTAGTGGAGATCAAAATGAAGGCCAAGTTTGAACATCTGGTTCAAGCAAGGGTGGCAAAAGTAGGGGTAGGAAGAAGGGTAAGTTTTACACACATGGGCTGCATTCATTCTGATGCAGTTACAGAACTTTACAGTTATGTTCAGGTGTCACTACCACTCCTTCTGTATGTGTTACTTACTTCAAAGACACATTTACAGTTTGCTTAGAGACTACAGTGCAAGTACTCCAATACAGTAACTGCCACTGTGCACACAAATTGCTCTTCTATCAAAAGGGGCAGTCTTGACTTGAACTGGAGACTGAGATTTGTTCATTAGCAACATTCTGCTCATCAGGTCTGCTTTGCTATTCTCATCGCCACCTCATTCCAGCAGTTGCCCCAGCTTCTCTGTCAGGAAGCATTAGTGCTGTGCATGAAGCAGGCTGGCACCCAGGGATGGCCCCAGGCTGCACTGTCCTACACACACCTGCTTCTGCTCACTCAGCACATCAGACCTCCAACCCACCCACCATCACAGCCTGAGGGAGACTGAGCTGTGCCCTGGGGGGAAGGTGGTGGTGGTGGGAGAACTCATCTTATGGCTCATGATGTTCCATGCTCGATCTTCTGCCTGAACTGGACAATCAGATCTGTTCACTGCTGCTGTGTGACTCCGACCGGATCCTCTGACAGACCCTGTACCCTCTTATTATATCTTCCAAGAATGACGCAGGCACACCAAAACCAATCATCAACGAGATGCATTACAGCTCAGACCAGAGGTAAAGTCGTTACAACCTTCATATGGTAGATTTTGGTGGATTATTTGAGATTTTGATTAAATCACCCCAATTAGGACAGAACATGGTGCTCAGACCTCCAAGCTCAATTTGACAGACAAAGTCCTGTCATTAGCTGATGAGTCTCCTTCACAGACACCCCTATGAAAATAAATGTTGAGTTAACCATAAAGTTTGTGAGATTATTGTCACTTTTGATGAAAAAAAAATAAAATAATACACGTTGTTTTGCCACCTCTGTAATACCCACGCTAACCCAGTTGAAATGGTTGTTATGACTTATGTCAGAGAAACACTGAATGACATCTTTTTTTCTAGGTGACTCCAACATTGTCTTCACTGACGAAAACCATGCCAAAGGCTGTATGGAATAAGAACAGAAATGTATTACACGTAATGGACATATTTGGGATACTGGGAGGGAAAGGGTCGAGGGATGGAGGGGATGGAACAATGAAGGGATGATGGGGTAGGGGTCGAGGGATGGGGGAAGGGGTCGAGGGATGAGGGGTGAGGGGGTTTAGGAAGGACGGTTGAGGGTTGTTAGAAAGGAAGAGAAGGGGGGAGTTCGGTGAGATGATCCGGAGGAACAGAGTGGGTGGTGGGTGTTGAGACGCTGAGTGGGGGAACTGTCTTTAATCTCTTCGTGAGCCCCCAAGGAAACTTCAGCGAGACAGGTGCACGTGAGCATTTCTGATGACGTTTATGTCGTTGTGAATGTATGTGTGATAAGCGGGGGAAGACCATTGGCCCAGGGTTTTGATGATGTGGTCGGGGATCCCCTGCTTGGAAGTGGAGGAGGTGGCTCGAGTACTGATCTGGGGATATTCCTGATTGAGACAGGATTTGGCAGAGGCGATGGTGGAACCAGTGACATGTGGCTACTTTTCCTGTTTCTGTGATGAACAGAGGGTCCTGGGGGGAAACCCTGCTGGCTAGCCTAGAGTTGGTGTGTTCTTGTATAGGTTCGAAGGGAATTATGCATGAGTCTAGGCGGAAGAGGTAGATGTGTTGAGGTGGACCGGACTGGTTGGTCTTGCTGCATTTAAGGTGGTAAATAAGGGTGGATGGAATGGAAATGTCTGAAATGGTTGCGTGGCAAGATGGGTTGTATTTAGAGGTAGAAGCTGTGAATTCAGAGCAGCGCAGAAAGCCGAAGACAGCTAGTAGGAACATGGATTCCAGGACCTTGTCGATGTATGGGGATGAATAGCCTGAGCGGAGGGTTCAGATGCATCAGATGAGGAGATCTGAGGTTTAGGGCGAACGTTTTGGAGAAGTATGGACTTCTGTCTTGTGGAGACCTTTGATTAACATGGTGATGTGAGAATGGGAAGTGGCTTGGTATGGTGCCTCAGAGGTTAGTTTGGTGAAAAAGTTGATGCTGCTTATGTAGGCCTGGATGGTGATAGATTTAATCTTCAGGATGGAATGGGCGAATAGGTTGAAGCTAGACGGTGTCAAGACATCGAGCGAAGGGAACGGAAGATTATGGGGGGCATGAAAGGTTTTAAAGCACTTCCATCCGGTCATGTATGATGAAAGTGTACGGGGAGTGACACTGTTCAGGATGGCGTCTTGAGAAATGGAAACCAGGTTTTACAACTCAGGAGTCAATTGAAAATGGTGGCTGAAAACGGTGGGACTGGAGTCGGGAATCTAGGAATTCTAGCTGAAAGAGGAGGGACAGAGAAGTTAGGAATAAGAGAAGAAGAAAGGAAAGGATGCTGGGATGAAGGGATAAATGTGCTCGGGTTGTTTGGAAAGTGTGGGGTAAGGAAGAAGGTTTATTAAGAGCGAGTAATGCAGGCTCTGGGTTCAGTACGATCTGGCCCTCTTGGAGGGCTGGTGAGGGAGGTTGAGCCTGAGGTGATGACGTCATCGGCGCTGCGGTGGGCCCGAGGTTGTGAACCTGGAAGTGGCTGTGGAGTTCTGCGATGTGGGATGCTGTTTTGGAGCTGCGGGACGATCGGTGAGACGGCGAGATGAGGCTGGGTCATGGAGGCTTTGCCCGGAGCGGCTGGAGGAAGGAGTGTGAGTCGGACACCGAGCACGAGATCATCCCCTGGAGCGTTGGGGGGGTGAGACGGGCGGATGGTGCTGGAGCCGCCGGTGGACGGAGGCTGGGAGTGCCTGACGATGTGGATGGTTGAGCGGGTTCGGGCTTGCTGACGAGGAGGGATGATAGGTGATGGAGAGGACTCGGGGATGTCGTCAAACAATTCACTGTCTGACGGGTTGAGTAAGATTTCGTTCACCATGGTTAAGGTATTGGCTTCTTTTCGTGTTTCAGTTTTGACGATGTAGAGAATCAGTCAAAGAGCAAGTGAACGGATTAGGTGTGCTTAAATATGTTTTGGGCAGAAATTAGATGAGTTCGAGGTGTGGTCTTTGTTCCCAAAACTAGTTATAAAACTTCATTTAATTTTGGACCCACCTCTGGTGGAACAATCCTCTCTGTCTGTGTGTATCCAAGACTTTGGTTTAAAGTGTTTGAGTAAATCCTTTGATGGATGAAATCATTACATTTGCCCTCATGTATATTTCATGTCCCAGTCCAGATTAGTTATTCCAGGGTTTAGAGAAATGCTGAGTGTGATTTATTTTTAATCACAGCAGCTGTTTGCCTTCTCGTATTGAAGATCTCATCTGACAAAGACCCAGATTTGAAAAGACAAATCTGACCCCATGTGACCCGTGCCGTTTTTAATTCGCACTGTGTTCAACATTTCACAGATGAAACGGCCATGCTTCACTTTTCAGCAGGCTCAGTCTGTGCTTCATATCGAATTAATTCACCCTCTCAAACACACATGTCCAATCAAACAAACACAACTGCGGTTTCCAGTCGTACTCGCTCTGTCTCCCAACATCTGAAAGTATTCTGATCAACTTGAAATGTCACAAGCCATTTTCGTAGAGGAGCCGATGAAAGGCTTCATTCTGACAAGCAGTTGTTAATCTTACCGTAACATTTGGCTAATTGAATGTCTGCTGTTGTTTACTGTTTGTTTCCATGTTGCCCCCCGAGTGACGACCACCGCTGCCTTCTGCTTCTTCGGTGCATTAACGTTGACGTACAGCATTGCCATGCCACAAGCCACCAGCTGCCCCTCCACTCTGCGGCTCCATGGCAAAGCTCCCGTGGGAGATCGCTCCATCAAAAGTCACGTCCGTCCCCTTTACTATTGCCACATCTGCACCCCTTTACTGCATTATTTATTCCAGCTAACAGGACATTATTTGATATGGCATGAAAGCATGATGACAAAACATTTCATGGGGAAAATGTGCAGTAACTCAAGAGAACCTTTGCTTATAAGTGTATGTGTGTATTTATCTTGTTCATGCTTGAATATCAGGTACGTGTTGACACACACAGACTATCTGAGGGTGTATCCACACATACTTCCTGAACACAGCAGGGGGCCACAGGTGTGCGAGCCCACTACACAGAGCCTCCCCTCCGATGCTGCATTGTGGGTAATAATAGTTAGCAGCAACAGCTGGGCCCCCTCTCCCCCTTCACCTCTAATGTTCTCTCATCATCCCTCTATCAGGCCTAATACCCTGCAGTGATGCCCTCACAGCTGTCTGAGGGGCCTTGGGTAGCTAGACACCTGTCAATCTCCCCCCTCTCTCTCTCTCTCTCTCTCTCTCTCTCTCTCTCTCTCTCACATACACACACACACACACACACACACACACACACATGCACACACAGTGGTCCAAAAACACAAAAGTGAAACAAAACATTTGAAAATCTTTTGTATTCTATGATCATTTGATTACAATCTTAGAACAGAAACAGAAACACACACTTTAAACATCTCACTTTCTATAAACTGATTCCAGTTGGGACTATCCAAAAAATGGGTTGGGTTAGAGTCGGCCAAATTCTGAAGGGATGGGTCGAGTGTAAATGTCCTTTTATCAACAATGTCCACAATCACCCTTCAACCAATCCCAGTAGAATCCAAATTCAAAAAGGGCACCGCGTTCATCGCAAGACAATTTGCTCACCAAGCACATTTGCAGATGTTTTCAACTCCAATCCTTACATATGGCACCTTTGATAAAAAACATATTCATTATAGACACTCTCATGAGTAACAGATCAGACACCAGAATTGTTCTGCAACAGTGATTTGTAATGGTTTTGGAAAGCACATACAAATGATGTCCTGTCCATAGGAGAATCACATCAGAAAATATGTGTCACACACAACTTTGCTATTTAATTGGGAGGACGTGGAAGCAAAGCTTCATTTCACCTATAGACATGAGTGTAAAATAAGATAAGTTGACTTTCTGTTGACTGTTACCACTTCTGCCAGTAGACAGACAACAACAGCCT
This sequence comes from Acanthopagrus latus, assembly GCF_904848185.1. Lineage (NCBI taxonomy): Eukaryota > Metazoa > Chordata > Actinopteri > Spariformes > Sparidae > Acanthopagrus > Acanthopagrus latus. Next base: position 2,775,937 of record NC_051047.1, on the reverse strand, counting down.
ATAAGATGTATTCGCCTTCAAAATGATAAAAAACAATCCTTTTAAAGGGAGGTCAAATTAGCGGCCCCAGTTTCCCCAGAGACTTCCCAGAAGCCATCACTCAGGCGGGTGCTCAGCTAACATCAGCCAGCGCACTCAGACTGCAGCTAGCATCTCTGAGAACCACAGACCTCTGGGTGGTCTTGCCGTGTCTAACCAAGCAGACCTGACTCCCATCCAACTTCTAACGGACCCACTGTTTAACGCTGGGAGGCTGATATGTGCTTAACTGCAGCGACACCCCACAGGCTCTTCAGGCACTTTATGACACTGCATGTGTGTGCGTGTCTGAGAGTTTGGGCCTGCTACCCCTGCTCCGCTCTGTCACAAATCCTGTCTGCTAATGACTACCAGCTCTAAAGGACCCGAGGCAGGAGGGGTTAAAGCCCACCAATTGAGCGAATAATGAGTTGAATTAGGAGATTTAGGGATGAGGTGGAAGGAGAAGGGGACGGGTGGTACTGAATGAAAACCAGAGGTGCTTACCACAAAGCTGCAGAGCAGAGAGGCTGTGTGTTATAGAGTAATGGGGGTATAGCAGGGTGGTGGAGAGAGCGCAGGGTAAAAAGGGGAGTGCTGTGATAGAAAACGTTCTGATAAAGAAGTGGATATTAGAATAAAACTCTTTGCTCTGTAGAATTAATGAAATTCAGGCATTTGTAGTCACTGGCTACGTTGTGAATTTTTTTCTGAAGCTAAACAGTTGCAATAACACATCCATGACCACAGTAAATGAACGCATCATCATACTTCTCGGTTTGGCAGTACACACCGTATGTCACCAGTCCAAGCAAGCTACATCCAAAATGTGATGTAACACGTCTTATCTTGTTACTTTCATTTGAATGTAATACGGAACTTTTTGAAATTGCTCTTTGTGTAGAATAACAACAATGAACAAATTAAAGTCTAATAGATTATAAATATTTGCTGTTGAGTGTTCCACGATTTGTTACATTTTTGTCCTGTGATAAATTCATTGTAATCAGACATCTTACTTACTACATTACTGGACATATTAATAATAATATTATTATTGTTATTATTATCACACATCTACTTCGCATCAGCAAGATTTCATGCCACCGACTTCTTTTATGGCTCAGTCTGTCGTGTTATGACGCCATCATCTCATTCCACCGAGGTGCCTGAACAAATGTGAGTAAAATGTCTAATCTTTGAATTACGTCTCCTTACATGGTGCATTAGCGTGATATTCTCTGGTCCTATATTTATAAGATGTCTATTTGCAGCTGCATGAATTGGTTGGAACTGTTGACTTGAATGTCTGCTTTGCGCTGAAGCCAACAAAATTGGTCGCTGTGTTTCCCCCGGTTCAGCTGTGATACAGCACACTACTGACTTTGTGATGTGTCATACAGCCAGCATCTCTGGTGTTACAGACTTTCCTAATCAGAGTGCTCTAAGTGGTTTGTGTCCTTTCTTCTATTGTTTCTGGTTTTACTGTAGTGTTACTTTTGGAGCACATTATCCCCACTGCAATATTCATGTCAGTACAAAAGTAGGCTATATAAGCACTGTACATAAGGTTTATTAGGACCTTATATTTATGACAGACTCATCACAGCATGATGGTTTCTGTACCTTTCATGATCTTCTTATAAGCTCGTATCAGGGAAATACCATACTGTGAATGAGCACTCTCAGTCCCCAGTGATGAACAGTGCCAGATTCAATCAGGGACAGCGGTGATTCAAAAGATCAGATCACAGATCACTTTGAAGATCTGTTGTTAAGGATCATTTTTACACATGTATTGGACACCTCTCTCACAAACACATTCATAGATGCAAAGTGCATTTCAGTGACCATCATGAGAGGGAGCCCAGAGAAAAAGACGCAGCCCATAGACATAATTACTGGAGCAGATGTCATCACTGTGAGGAAAGAACTTATTTTGCAGGTGAGAACAGCAGTTCCGTTCAGATTAAGTTGTTGTTCCTATAAAATCCCTATTTTGCATACTTTTTGACAGTGGATTGTAGACCAGTGGGTTTGGACCATTAGATGGAAAATGTGCTTCTCAGTGTTTATTGGTTTTGAGGAGGACAGGCTTCAGCTGAATGAAGTTAATTTCTTAACTTACAGAGACATCCACGAAGGCCTTCTTAGTAAAACTATTTTTGTGTCCAGTTTGCTCAAAGAAGAATTGACAGGTTTGAGTAATGTTACCACTGAGAGTGGGTTTTGACTAGTTGTTAGCGTTATCTTGCGTAATATTCTTGTTTACTTAGTTTGAGGATGATTAGTCTGAGCCGTTTAAATGAAAACTCAGCAGACTGACTGAACAGGCAATGCCTTGTCAAAGTTTATTTCTTTATTTCCTGGAACATTTATAATACCGTCTTTGGTAATAGTGCTTTTAAAAGTCTATTTCTTTACTGTGTAAACACAGGAAGCTGCATTGTCATCCACAATTTCCAGTAAATTCCACCCAAACCAGCCTCTTGGGTAGTATTTTTTTCCATTTCTGGTTTTCTTTGATTGCATACATGTACAAATGAAGCAATATTTGGTTCCTGTGGCCACGTAGTTGACTCGGACCAGCCTGCCCCCTCCCTCCCTCAGGCCAAGCCATCTTTAAGTTTATACACAACTCACAACATTGTTCAAAAGACAAGGCGCTCTGAAAGAGTCTGGAAGCCTTTGAACATCATGAAACGAGTCATTCCAAGGCTAACTTGGACAGATAAACATAAACTCTGAGAGACAAATGATTCATGCTGAAAAGAAGAAATAGATGACAGGTTTGTATTTGCTGGATAATGAAAATATCAATTTGTACCAATGAAATGAATACTAAAGAGAACTTGAACAGCTGCTCCACTTCAAGGAGCACCACTAAATTCTTCTCATTTTTTCTTTAATTCTTGTGGCGTGGTTAGCTCAGCCCTGTTAGCCTCCAAAAGTATAAAGCAGGGAGACAGGCAGTCAAGCTATTTTGAAAAAAGGCATGGAGAGAGCAGGTATAATTATCCCACTGCGGCAGAGTCACAGCTTGAGCTGATTGTCTTCAGTCAGTCGGAGAAGACAAGCTGAGTGGAAAACGCTTCTGCAGGAAGACCTCGACCCTCCAGCTCATCACCAACACTTAGGCACTATTGTTTACTGAAGGAATCCAGCAGCGAGCGCGCACACTTACTTCAATTGCCTCTCTAAATAGTTTCAACTCTGATGAGGTGTGGCAGGGCAGAACAATCTAAGTGTTTAACCTGCCACTAGGGGTTGGGTCAAGCATCGTGTGTGTGTGTGTGTGTGTGTGTGTGTGTGTGTGTGTGTGTGTGTGTGTGTGTGTGTGTGTGTCGCTGATAGTCCTGGGGTACTCATTCACTCATCCCTGGATTTTAGGGATGCCACATAGTCCATGATTGAAGGGCTGCTGGTCCATGGGTCTGGGACACGGCCCATCTTGATTCGGATGGCGTTAAATGGTCTGGAAGCCGTGGATAATTGTGTAAAGTTATCGCGGCAGCAACTATTTTATCTTTTGTGGTGATGAATGCAAAGTCAGTAGTAGAAATACGTGTTCATTTAACAAATGAATCCATGTTGATCGTGTGCTCTTTTTCTGTGGGACGACCCTGCATTGCTTTGCCGGAGCCCTCAGCATTGGCGCTGCACTGGCAGACCGCCCCCAACAGCAACTGAGAAAGAGTGTGGGGGAGTGAGCGACAGGATGTTACATACTGCAGTTCAAGACTGCTGCTGTATCAGATTTTTTTGGCCATGTTTGTACATTTAAAAAAGACTTATTATTGACTAAGAGTAAACAGCATATTAGTCTTAAGAGATTTGAGGTTTATATTTTTAGAACCACCAACCCATTTTCTTCTCAGGTCATCATATATTGGACATTTTGCCCCTCAGTGTCTCATCCTGACACATTAGGAGCCCTTTATCATGTGTGTGAGCCTGCCAGAAAGTCTTTCTATCATGTGGTTAACACTGTAGAACTGCAGCAGTTTGGTTGGTTTAGTCACCTAAACTACTTGAGGAGAAGACCTACTGCATTAGATTTAGGAAAGATCATGGTTTGGGTTGAAAAGAAATGATGTTACATACGTGGCTTAAGTTTGTTTTGTAAGTGAACCTACGTACGGATGTTAAAATAAGTCAAAGCTGACTGACGCATGGGACCGAAACAGCTGTCTCCAGAGTTAAAGTCCTGTATTTGGCGCAATCATTCACCCCTACCTCCACCCCATGCAGACTTTCTCACTCCCTCTTACTCTCTATACTGCACCACCTGACCTGCTCTGAGCATCTGTCATGGTACCGGTGCATCTCATACAGATGCTATAGGCTACAGATGCTATTACAACAGATACATATTTGACACCCCGGGAATGATAACACCACAATGTGGGGCAGGCTTCACAAATACATTGTGTAAGACTGGAGTTAGGCTCTGTGTACAGTAGATCTCTAAGACTAGTCTAATTCTAATTAGCAAGAGTTAACCCAGAGGCATTAGATATTATATACTGATGGCTAGTTGTCACTGCACTTGAGGGACAGTTTGGATTTTCTTCTTTAAAATGAACTCAGCACATAAACTGTTTGTTTGCACTGTTTTTTTTAGGTTAACTGTTTTTTTTATATATAAAGGTTGAGTCTGGTGATAGTTGTGTATTTCTTGTTGTCAGCCAACCCACTAAAAAGACCAAAAGTAACAATAAAATGATCCTATTAACAAATATACAGAGATTGTTCAGCTGCACCACTGCACTGGGTGACATGTTAACACACACGGTATAGTTTATTTTGAATCAATCCACAAGGCCTTTTCAAAAATTCACACTGTGTATTACTGACCCATTTTCCCCAAAGACAATAAAAAATAACATGAACACCACCCACCTTATTCCTAAGAAAAAAAAAAAAGAAAAAAAAAGAGTCTAACCTTGCCCAAAATGCACCAGAATAAGTCAGAAGCATCTATCTAAAGTCTGTTTACATACAAAATCCACTGCTCATCAGGGCCATGAGGAGGATAGGAGGGAGAGAGAGAGAGAGAGAGAGAGAGAGAGAGAGAGAGAGAGAGAGAAAGAAAGACACTCTTCTGAGTGTATTACTGTCACTTCCCACAGACTTATTAGAAACCCCAGCCACTGTGGCTTTACACAGACTTTTAATTAATGTGCTCGGGAAAGGCTTGGCCCAGATATGTGCGTCTGTGTGTAAGTGCACATGTGAGGAGTCATAAAAAGTGTAATAATGTTGCTGAAATGACAAACAGACGATTTTTGAATTCACAAATTTTAATTTACTTCAACACTGGATGAACTAACATTTCATTGGAACTGCATTTGAGTCTAACCCTGATTCCTGTCATAAAGAAAAGCACAATATTATCATGTGGAGTGATTGGCGTTGATGTAATAATTAAAAGGCAATTCATCTCTTTGAGTGTAGCAGCCAATCAGGATAGTCAAACATGACACCATCCATTCTCAGATATAGTTTTGAACATACTGTATACTTGTACACAAGTGCACCAGACATCAAACAAACAAACAAACAAACAAAACAGTCAGAACTATTTTTAAATACTCTTGTGATTGAGTTGTCCTGGCACAATGAAATGAATAGATTTCACTGAGTTGTCCAAAGATGAATAAACAAATAAAAACAGCACTCTTCTGGTACTCCAAACTGGCTCAAACATTTAAAGTCACTCAGCAAAATAAGAAATAAAAGTTCATTAAAAGCAATTAATCCCGTCTCGGGTATTTACAGACATCAAAAGTGATGAGTCAGACCTGCCACATTTCTTTAATGGCTCAAAAAAGTAGATTGTCATCAACTGCAGCAAAATAGCACAGCTTCTTACTTAACTGTTCCTCTTTTCAACAAGTCTTATCTACTATTTTTGGGAAACAGACATAAAAAATTGGCATAATACAACATGACAGAACCTTTTTTTTTTTTTTTTTTTTTTTTACCCAATAACACTCAGTAACTGCTTCTTTTTGTTTCCTTTCACTCTCTCCTCCTTTTCTTCCTCTTTTTTAGGGCCGAGCACTCTTAATGTCTCTTACCCAAACAACCGCCCAGTTTTGAAAACCAATATTTAAAACCATGGAAATAAAAACTAAAAATAGCACGTGATGACAGCAATTCTAACCATAATAACAACAATAATAACAATAATGATAATAATAATCATGGATAAAGATAGCAATAAATAGGGTTGGTGAAGTTTAAGTGCGGGTAGGTGTGGTGAAACACAAGACTGTGGGCACCAATTAGAGAAAGGAAAAGGGGGAGAGAGTGAGATGGAGAGAGGAGAGGAAGAGTGGAAGGGGTGGACTACCGCACATAAAGTGACTGATTGTTTGGTTGCTGAATCTCCGCTCTGTCCTTCCTTTCTTGACATTTTTCTCGCCACACATACGGGGGCGGTGCCAGAAAGGGTTCAGAGTCGTGGGTCCGCGGGCCCGACTGTCCCTCCATGCCACATCCTCTTGATGTCGACACGCTGTCCTCCTGCCAGAATGTCCACTGCTCCTCTTTTGAGTCTTTTTTTTTTTTTTTAACCTCACAGCATACGTGAGCCTTGAGAGGACAGACAAAAGGAAGAAGGCAAGAGTACACCACATCCACAAAATGTCAGTGTCTTTGTGTACAGTAAGTGCTAGATAGGATTGGTAGCAATTCTAGAGTGTGACGGTGAGATGAGGGCAGGATGTGGAGTGGTCATTTTCCTTTATCCGCGATGAAATGAAGTTCATAGATGAACGGCGAGTGCCATCTGTCCATGTTCTCAGGCAGGCAACAGCATTAGCAACATCAGTGTGTCCTGAGGATTTATAGGAATGTAGAGGTCTTGTAAAGCCCCAGGATCCAGTCTATAAACGTCACGAGGAGGGCAAATTCAACCCAGCCTGTAGAGAGTAGGTCTTGTGTGACTGTGCTCAGAGTTTAGGAGGAGGAAAGGGAACAATTTATGGCCAACCTTGGTAGAATCCTGCCTCCTCTTTGTGTCTTTTCAGGTAATTGGCTGTTTAGGAAACCGTTTTGGAGTCATTTTGTGGAGAATTTGTTTTGTGTCTGTAGGTTTGAGGCATGAACAGGATAATTGCACCTACTTTCACATCTGTCTGTCTGAGTCACTATCAAGAGTCTGTCTTGTCATTTTATTGGTGGTCAGTATTTCAGTATTTCTTGGTTAATCTGTGCCTACAAAGATGGTTGCCTCTCACACAGTTTCAGCTCATGACAGGTTTCTCACTGAATTATTATGGACCTTTTCTTTGTCTTGTTTTCTCTCCCTCTGCTCTCTCCTCTCTGCCTGTCAGTCTCTACCTCTGGTAGTCAGCTTGCTCTCTGGGACTGGATGAAGAGCTCCCGGGAGCCAGTGGGCCACTAGGTCGGCCATGCCCCTTGTCCTTGCCTTCCTCCTGAACGACGCTGGTCCCTGAAGATGCCTGGCTTGAGTTGGAGCTAGAGGAGGCCGGGGGCTGGTTCAGCCCCCCTGTGCTCCCACCACTCCCCTCTGTGGACTGGAAGATCTCCTCAGCTCCATCCTCACTTGACTCTGGGTCCTCTGAGCCTGAAAGCAGCTCCTCCTCTCTGTATTCACTGACGTCCACACCTCCGCTGGCAGCAGCCCCCTCACTCAGCTCTTTGAGGCGACCATGGTGCTTGACGTGGTAACGCTGGTTCTGGAAGAACTTTATGATCGTGTGTTTGGGCAGGTCGAGCTGTGCTGACAAGGTGTGGATGGCCTCCTGGTCTGGGTACAGTCCAACATCCTGGATGAAGCTCTGCAGGATACCCAATGCCTCCAGGGAAATCTAGAAAACACAAAGCCAGGATTCAGGATGGATACACTGATAGAGAGTGTGATGCAAAAAACAACAGAGCCATGTGTCAGAATGCATCATAATCAGTCTATCAGTCCTGATGATGATCCTGAACAGCTAACGCAGAATAATATTTGATACCTTAGTGCGTGATCTGGGCTTCTTGTTGCTCCCACTGCCAACAGTGCCAGGTGGACATCCACCTGCAGCTCCTGTTCCCATGTTCTGTGACCCCTCCTCGTTCACCGGGGCAGATAACTGTTCTTCACGCATTGGAGACAGGCGGTGCTCCTTCATTGGGGCAGGTGGTGGCCTGTGAAGTGCCTGCCGAGAAAGACAAAAGAGCTGATTAATGGGGCACAGTGACCCCTGATCAACACTGCAGCAAAAATTAATTTGAAGTCGCATCATGAAATGAATGACAGCCATGTCACCTAGCTCATTTTGCAAGAAATACCTACGACCTAAGTCTAGTGTGTTGTCAACGGCTGGATGCAGTGTATACTCCCTTCTTTATCTCTCTTCAAAAATAAAATATTTTATCCTATATTCTGGCTGTAAACCTGACATGATGCAACAAATCTTACAAAATAACCAGTAACCTTTTCCCCCTCCAGCACACAGTAGCGAGGGCTGCAGGGTGAACAGAGGGTGAGAACAAGTGTTTCACAGCTCACAGAGCTTCACGGTCTATTAACCTGTTCCAAGGCTGGCATTCAAAGTGTTTTGTGTCCCGTATACCTTTGACCTAATGTGTGTAAGATTAGCTCTAGTAAAGCGCGAACCACCTGTCTGCCAGGAAGTCTCTTATTTACAAACTTATGACACCTCATCACTATTTAACCAGCCATTCAAGATGCTGAGGACAAAGTAATGTAATCATTGGTGAGTAATAACTGCTGTGGTTCAATTCTGATAGTGGAAGAAAGAGAAAAATGCAAAAATACGGAGAAGAATAAATGAAACTGCTTACATAAATCTATAAATCGATTAAAACACTTTTGCACAAGCTTATGCCTAGTTTCAGAGTTTAGGGTGCACACAAACAAAGAAAATGATGTGTGCACTACACATGAAGAGCACATAAGGCAGAAAAATGCACTGAAACACATATATTTACCTGGAGTATACAAACAATTAATATACAATCAAAATATTTGGTTTAAGTGATACAATGTCAGAATCAATCCCATGACACCATGGTATCCAGTGCCGATCTGCCAATGAAGAAGACTGTAAAACTAATAAACCAACAAAACAATCACTTTAGTTTTGTGTTGCTGTGACTGTACAACATTTAGGCATATTAAATGTGATCTGTTCAATGTGCTTGCTTAGCAAGTCTACAGAGCTGTTGTCACTTGATAGCACAGCAATGCCAATGCCTCAATGTCAATATTCCTCCTGGGGGGGCACAATAAGTGTTTAAATTTTACTTTAAAAATACCTACAAAATCAACAGATATGTTATGTTGTCTGCCGCTTGAGCTCAAATTCCCGTGAGCTGGAATGGGCCAGAAACTTGAAACTTGGCCCAATGATTGGAAATGATGTGCATCAACTTTTATTAAAATAGGAGCCCAGTCAGCCACATAGTGTTGTGTGTGCTCTACAAAAAATCCTCTTGGACCATGCTGATTAGAATAATGTGAAAAACAGTAAAATGACTAGAACTTGTGAAATTTGGACTTTATCAACACCAAATTTGGTATATGGCTTTGGTGGATGATAAGACACATTTCTTCTGTAAATGAGCCAGATTGGTCCAAAAAAAAAAAAAAAATGGCCACCATGGATCTATGTATTTTTACAATGGGTGAGACCTAGAAATGATGCTATAACTCCCACACCCTTTGCCCTATAATCACAAAACTTGGTGGTTAGGTTCACAACTGTGCTGTGAATCTGCCCACCAAAGCATGCTGAGCTCAACCTATAGGGGGGCGCTATAAATGCTGCACATGTGTATCTCAAAGACCATTGGACGGAATTTCACCAAATTTGGTATGCATGCTCTAGGGACGAGTATTGACCCACTTTCACCTACCATGTTGACCCACTTTCACCTACCACTTTCACCTACCATGTTGGTAGGTGAAAGTGGGTGTGGCCTATTCATCATTAACCATCATTGTTTGTGTTTTATTAATTCATGGCGAGCTGGAAGGACCCAGAGACAGGAAAGTTGGTATGTTGAGTGTAATTGTCATCCAAATGCGTTTCCAAAAATTTGATCCCAATCCGTCAGATGGGGGTGCTATAACATGGGGTGTAAACTTTGAAAGGCTCTCCCCGCCAAGCCAAGTGCTATTGACCTGAATTTTTTCATACACGTCCTCCTGATAGTCCTCTACAAAAAAAGCCTCTGCATCATGAAAGCCGCTATTACAGATTTTTTGCTCATTTGCATAATGTTAAAAACAGTAAAATGAATAGAACTTTTGAAAGTTTGACTATATCACCACTAAATTTGGCTTCGGGGGATGAAAAGACACATTTCTACTACAAATAAGCCACATTGGTCAAAAAACATGGCCTTAAGGGACCCATGTATTTTTGCAATGGGCGGGGCTTAGAAATGATAGGCTCCCACACTCCCACACCCTTTGTCCTACCATCACAAAACTGGGTGGGTAGGTTCAAAACAGGACTGGGAATCTGCCTACCAAAGCATGTTGAGCTCAACCTATAGGGGGCACCATAAATGCCCTTAGCTTGTAGCTGAAAACCCAATTTGGAGAATTCTGGGGCTTATCATGGCTATGTGTCACACAGATCTTTGAGGAACACGGTGTCACTGACTGTGGGGGATGAGGGTCAGGGTGGCCGGTTTGGGGCGAAAGAGGTTAGAACTCGCGGGTTGCCGCTTGCGGCTTTATTTTTAGGTATATTTTTATACATTGAACATTGATAATTTTCTTTTAAATGGCTGTTAGTTGAGCTTGACTGCTTCACTAGAAAATGTACTAGCTCAGGGCAAAAAAAGTTTACTCTCACTGCTGTTGATTAATTTCATCTCAGTTCACAATTACACGAGAAAAGGATGAACTTTCAGTGAGGATTCTTATTAACTCTGATTACCAGTAATCCAGGTTAAACCAGTTCTGCGCAAGGAGCTCAATGTTTAACAACCTGACAGCCTGATCTATACACACGATTTTAAAAAGTACATGTAAGAATGGCTAGGAAGATGTTAAAAGAGGTGAATGAATAGAGATAAATAGAAGTTATAAATAGAGACAATGGGGTTAGGTGTAGAAATATGTTTGTTATTCTGAAGGGTGGAGCACTCACAGACAGACCAGCTGGGAGTCAGGACCAGCTGAGGGCTATTCGACAAAAGTGTTGGGAGGGAAAGTGGGGACTTTGGTTGTTTGTCAGAAGGTAGTGGCTCTTGTGAGTACGTTGCGGTCGTGTCCCGCCCGCTTGCTTTAAGAGCAGGGAGGGGCCTCCCCACTGGAATGCCCAGCTATAAATCTGTGGCGCATTAAAATTAAAGGACCCACATAAAGATAATAGTCATTCGCTTTTCTCTCCCTCTCTTCAATAATAACAGGGTATTACTTAAATAATATTGAGGGCAGGCCAGACCATGAAATTGCTCAGATTTCACTCACAGGGGCTTTATTTCAGGGGGGGAATGACCAATTTACAGGAATTCAGAGGGTTTTTCCTTTTTTTGTAATTTCTTCTCTCCCTCCTCCAGTCGTCTGTTTCTTTTACACACAGAGATGCTTTTAGATATTGAGAAAAAGGCTGTAAGAATGCTGGAAAACCACCAGCAGGGACAGTGAGAGGCACAGGGCAGAAAAAAGATATCCACCCCTGCCCTAATGAGGACCACACAGTCACAAACATCCCCCACGCAAACATACCGAGACACTTAATAACTAAATTGAGGGTAAATCATGGAGGGGATTGCACTACCCCATTCACATACCTTCATCATTTCTATGCTTATTTGGGCTGACAGCAAGGACTCCTGGATCAATCTCCACACACACAGCCATGCACCAATGGCGGGGTCTGGTCTCCCTCATGAACTAATGATGATGTCAGAGAGCAGAGCCAAACACTCAGGCTGGTTGGCTCTGGTAGACTTTATCTCCAAAGACTCCTTGTCTCTCTTTTCCCTCAATGGGCCATCCTTTCTCTCCTGTGTTCACACTCTACTTGCATACCTCAGGTTTTTCTCCCTTTAGTGTCTTTCCTTCCTTTTCTACCATCCTCCTCTCTCTTCCTCCTCCCTGTCCCCTCAGTTTTAATGCAGTGGGACACTAATGAAGTGGGCCTCTGCCAAGCCAACATGACTCCACATCCAAATCAGCCCTGAACTGGTGGACGCCAGGAGCCCCAACCCCCACCTCCCTATGTCCTCCACCTCTACCTCCCTCCATCCCATTCTTCTTGCTCCCTGCTGTCCCTACCATCGTCAAACATATTGCCTGTTGGGTATTTCTCCAAAACAGGCATTAGTTAAGATGAGATATATTATGTTTTGTTTTATTAAGTAACAAGGTGAATAAAAAATGTAAAATTTCAAAAGTCTGTACTGCCTTTAGCTGTAACAAACTGGTCATGATGATGCAAAAATCTCAAAACTCGTACATAATTAGCAGTTAAGTCTTTCTACCTTCTACCCTGACTGGAAGACAATTCTGAACAGTCAACATTACAAAATGACTTATAAGTCATTAATAATAATAAGTGTCGTCTTTCAGCAACTGTTGTTGACTATTGTGTGAGGCTGCATAGAATCCAGGTGATAGTCATTAAACTGATCTGCTACTTTCAGTAAATATGGTTGAAAATGAAAAAAAAAACCCAAAAAACAGTGAGTCATGTCAGGCGGAGTAGACCTACTGGGGCAATTATCTAGAAATGTTGCCACATCACTGTACGTCACTGCCAACAAGTCCTACAAACCAAATTACAAAAAGTCACTTGTCATCAACAAATACCATATGGCTACTTTCTCGTCCTGTGTACCCATCAGCACAACAATATTGTTTTATAGTCCCTTCCACAGTTCATATGGCCTGCCACCTTTAGACTTGGTTACATTTATGAATAGAAACAACGTGTTTAAAGTTAGAGAAACATCATGGTCTTCACTGAAAGAAAATGTACATACTATACAATACAATTTTATACTATACTATACTATACTATACTATACTATACTATACTATACTATACTATACTACACACAGGTTGGTTCTTGTATTTTACTTGAATACTTACATTTTCTAAAAAAGTACAGTTTTACTCAAATATTCTCCACTACATTTATTTGTCACTGTTCAGTTAATGATTTAAGTTAATGATTTAACATGCAAAACCTATACGTTTATACTAAATGGTGCATATTACCAAAATCCAACATCCAACACATGCAATGTTTAAAGGATACCACCAAAAATGTTACAAATTAACATACGTTTGCAGGTGTTGTGGAGTCCTCCTGCATATGAGAAAAAAGCTGTATAAAACCTTGTGTGGCTTCAGAGGATATAATCCAATGAATTGCCTCCAGTGATGCCTATTGTGGCTGATGTAGGTACCAGGTTTTGAAAATAAATAATAATAATAATAATAACAATAATATATTAATAATAATAATTAAACAGGAGACATCTCTGGTTATGCTGTATTGATGTTTATCATTTGTTTTTAAACTGTCAAGAACAAGTCCAATAGTTTTATGGGAGTGCAATATGAGACAAATGAACCCACCCACAATCAAACTAAGTCACTGAGTGACTTCCCTATTCCCTGAATGCAAAAAAGGCTTTTTACTACTTTTCTCAGATATGCAGCAGTATTCCCCAAGACCTGGATACACACTTGAATGAGTAAAATGGGTGTTGCCCTTTAAAATGAGCTCTACTTCAAAAATCTGTAAAATGCAGATTGAAAATGAACAAATCTAAAATAAAAACACAGCAACACATTATAGAAAATGGCTTACCTAAACTGGTAAGTATATTTAGCTGATAATGCTTTCTTAAATATAGTCAGATTTTGAATGTAGCCTCATAAGGCTGTAGTATTAAGTGACTAATGTATCTTTTCTGGGCGGCTTACGTCCACTTAAGATTGATGTTATAATCATTTTTTCCCTCTGAAGTAAGAGGAGTCCAGTGACAAAAACTTTGTCATTCCTGTAATTTATTTTCTGAACAATTTAGCTAATGCAAATCAAAGCTTACAGTATCCCTCCCTCCCAGCCTTTCCCCCATCTCTGACCATTACACATTGGAAGAGACTGCATGTCACTTCAGAGCAACACAATACAACCCTGCTCTCCCAAAACCACAAGCGCTGGAGCCCCACGGCCAGACCAGCTCTTCTCATGGCATGATTCAATATTCCTGAAAAACCTCTCTTCTTTTCCCCTTTTCCTTTACTCTCTCTCTCTCTCTCTCTCTCTCTCTCTCTCTCTCTCTCTCTCTCTCTCTCCCCGTCTGTCTCTGTCTCTCTCTCCTGGCAGAGCTGTGAGTGCTCTGCAGTAAAATGAAAAAGTTTTCTTTTAAACGTAAATCAAGGCAAATTACGGCACAGAACTATGAAAGAATTATAGAACATGAAATATTCATCTTCTCCTTAATGAGCTCTGGTCCTCCAGGGCCCCTAACTCTCTCTCTCTCTCTCTATGTGTGTGTGTGTGTGTGTGTGTGTGTGTGTGTGTGTGTGTGTGAGTGTGTGTGTTTTGGTGGGGTTTGGGGGAGCGTGTGACCACCAGAGACACCATTAACACAGAGATAAATATGTAATGAAGGAAAAATCACTTTTCTGTTAGTTTTGTGCATGACTTCACCTTTCTTGTTAATCAGTGTGTGTGTTTTTTTTTATTTTCTTTCCCTCTCCCTTTCCCATCTGTCTGTCTGTCTGTCTGTTTCATTCTCTTACTCTGGTATTCAAAGTGTGAAAATGCCTGCTAATCTTGAGGACTGAATCCAGGCGATGGGAGTAGATGAGTCACTGCACATTTCCTTATTTCCTTTTTTGTAAAATAATGTTTCTTTGATGGAAAACTGCATACACATAATGTTACTGAGGCCAGCTGAGAGTGCAGCTAAATGTGTGTGCGTGTGTGTGTGAGTGAGTGTTTGTTTGTGTGGGCTCATGCACAAGCTTGTGTGCATATTTTTTTCGTTGAAACTGTGTGTGGTATTCATTCCATTTATCAGCAATTAAACAATTAACTTAATTGTGGTTTACCAAAAAGCCCAAACTCCACCCAGCAAGAATGAATAAGAGGCCACCGGGATGCACTGAGGACTGGAGAGAGAAACAGTGCGAAAGAGGCACCGACCTCCTCTAAAGTGAATACATAAAGAACAAGTTTCTGAAACTTTGACAGTCTTTTGTCTAGTGTTAAAGAACAAAACAAACCCCCAAACAGCAGCTCATTTTGTCACAAGAGACAAAGGACTTAAAGTGCAAAGAAGAACTCAGGCAGAAAGTCCTTTAAAAAAGACCAAAACCAACTGTGTCCAACAGTTAAATATCAGTTTGTAAAAGGGTTTAGCAAATGTCACTAAAGATCAAATTTATTTGTGATCTTCTTACTCTGCGGATTTAAACACACTGGTTGTTCTAGTATTTAAACTATGAGTAATTGACCTGCAGTGCCCATGCTCATGGTAATGAAGGAACATGTCATCCAGGGCAAGGGGATGATATCAGGCCTTGGATACATACACAGTACCTGTTAGTGGGATCAATTCAATGTTTTTTCAGGGTCTGATAATTGATTTACCAATAGTATGCAGTAATTACATACATGTAAATGAACGTATAAATTACTTTTATTTGTACTTTTGATACCTTGGTATTTTGGACTTTAAGACTTTTCCTCACGTACTATTCATATAGATGACTTTCACTTAAACCAGTACTCTACTGAAGTTTACAACACTGTTCTTCAGGAGAACCGCAACTCCACTGGTGAAAACAGTTGTGTAATGGCAGTGGTGGGAACTTTCCAAACTCTGGGAAAATAATACCTGATGATGTCATCAGGGTTTTCTTGGCCAGGGCCTGCAGATTTCACATTTTTAACAGAAAGTCTGGATTACAAAATCGGGGTGCGGACTCTGACTGACATGGGCATTTACCAGGCACCTTTTGGTTTTCACAGTCTTGACAGGATTTGTTGCTGCTTTGGCAATAAGCACGTTTTTATGTGATGCCAGTAAAGCACCTTTGGATTAAAGTGAGGCATACTGTAAAGAGAGAGGAGGAAGGGCGCAGTGTTTGTTGCTTCTTGTTCTAGTCCATCACTCCTGGGGTCTCAGCCACGGTGAGCGGTCATACGCACACACACACACACACACACACACACACACACACACACACACACACACGCGGACACACATAAACACCCCTGACTTGCAGCAGAAATCAATTTAGCAAAAACAATAAAGAAATAATTTATAAGGGCAGACTCTGCCAAATTAGCTGTGGGACGCACTTAACTGCTAAAGCCCTATGAATGAGAGCTGCAGAGCGAGCACCAGGACCGTGTCACTCATGAAGAAATGTGATGCTGCTGACGTTACTGACATGCACACGCACACACACACACACACACACACACACACACCTGCAGACCTAATAGACACACTGTGACACAGTCAGAGATCTCCCAGAACCCCAACATGCAGACATGGCTCACGCTACGAAACATGCAGTCCGGCTCAAACACACACACGCACATCAGTGGTGTGTGGATCAACTGTACAGCTGAAGCCTCAGTACAGCATTCATTTTTCATGTGTGTTGTGTGGTTGGTTGTTACCGTTTTAGAGACCCTCTTATTGTCCACAACACAAAGGAGTGCTCACATTACCATCTATCAGTGTGAGATTGTGTGTATTTGCATGTGTGGCAGATGGGACACATGTGTGGTCTGTGGTGGCAGGCTGGCTGGAGCCTGAGGTTGGTGGAGGCTTCATGTGGGACTTTGGGGGGGGGGCTGAAGACAACAACACCACACACACACATTTACACACACACACACACACACACACACACACACACACACACACACACACACACACACACCTCATTTCCCATTAATAAATCACCAGTTTTTTGCCACAGTTCATCTCCCGGTGTCTCTCGAGGTGGGTGGGGGTTGGTGGTGGTAGTGGTGGAGAGGTTACAGAATGGCCGTTATGAGGGTTAACTTTATTTTTAGTCTCTGCTGGGAGTGTGAGAGGAGCAGAGGAATGTGTTAATGGTGCCACCACAGCTTCCTGCCCATCTTCCCATCAGCCTTTAATACAGAGCTCTGAATAGGATGAGGTGGGTGGAGCCGCAAAATAAACCATAGGATTTATGTCAGGATGCTAAATGGGAAGTTTGAGCATTTGTCTGTCTATGATTCATGGCATATGGTATATACTATATGTGGTATATAATAGCTTTGCTTGGGGGCAGGGTGGGCTGGTGGTTCTACAGACTATCTCCCATTCAGACGACCTGTGCTCAGGCCCGTCCTGCTGAAATGTGTCTGAACCCACAGTGAATTCAGTCCGTCACCTTGATCTTCATCTTTTCAGTTAGTGGAATAACAACAGATTTTCTGCTTGGATTCTATCACATGGGATTTAAAGGAACAGCTCAACATTTGGTAAAAAACGCCCATCCACAGATTAACCCAGAGAAAACGAAAATTGGAAAAGAGATCTCAGCAGTGTCTCATTCATTTTCTCCTAAACAACTATGAGATCTGTTTGAGACCAGTGTGAGGCTGTGGCTGATTTTCCTGAGAAACAGGTGCAGAAAATCTCAGCTTGGGCTCCCTGTAATTTTCAAAGGAGATCTCATCAAGCTCTCAATGAAGTTTCAGAATGTCTCCCCAGTGCTTGAAAGGAGCAAGGTTTAAGTGGTAAAGTCTCAAGTCTCACCTACTGCTCCTAGGGAATTTTAGGAGAAACAAATGAGAAATGTTTGAGACAAAAAAAAAGACTAAAACGAGACTGAAATGAGAACTCTCACTGAGCTCCTTTACGGCTCCATAGTCATAAAAGAGCAAGCTTTGAGCAGTAAAATGTTCCTCTGGGAATACCTGTTGTGAATTTGTCAGTTCAATAAAAAGCTGGAGCAAACGGTGTCACAAAGGTTTTGTGTTGGACTATTTCTTGGCTGGTATCAGTGGTCTAATTAGCTTACTTCAAAAATGACACTGTGATTATGAGGTTGACAATTTCCCTTACCTTGATTTTTTAAATTTTTGAGCCTCCTATTGTATCATATAGATTCATGGACAGAGATTACCAGGAGTTTAAGGGCTTCTTCTCCATGTTAACTTAAAAGTTCATCTGCTAAACAGAACTTCAAGTGAGATCATTGGTGTCAACTGCAGAATAAAACAACTTTGACTCTCAACTTTTAAATCACCATGGACGAGAACTCCTTTAATGGCTCAGAAAAAAAAATGAATTTGAACATTTAGTGTTATATGGCAACTGGGCAACTTAAAGGTCCCCTATCATGCTGTTTTTCATCAATTTCACACAGCTGTCAGAGGTCCAACAGCTCTGTATTCGATATCTATTGCCCCAAACCCATCTGTGGTCCTGAATTTTGCTGTCTAAAAGTCGCCCTACAGAGCTCTATTCAGAGCAGTCTGTTTCTGTGCCTGCACCTTTAAATGCTAATGAGCGCCGTCTGTCAACACCTACTTGGAGAGCCCTGCCTGCTACATCACTCTTAGGGAGAGGATGCCCCTTGCGTTAGCAGTAGCATGCGCTAATATTTACAGTGGATGTATATATGTATCGCTATGGCTTGCGGTGAGTTTTTTGTTCAGCCATAGTTTGACCGAGAATCAGACCCAGAAGGAGAAGCTCCTGAAGAAATACAGACTCTGCGGCAGCAGCAGGACGTTTCAGAATTGTTATTGTGTCTTTATAACGTTAGTTTGTTCGTATGTGCTGTTACATTTACTACCATGAAGCTAATGGCTAACAGCTAGCGAAAGCTTTGTTTGTCTCCAACTCAGTCTCCAAACTCTTGGACACTGTTAGCATCGTCTCTGTCTCCAGTCTGCACATGTTTCCAGACTTTTTACTGTGACAACCAAGGTCCATCATAATATCATTGACATTAAACTCGCTTCAAATTCCATTGCATAGCGGACCGAAGCAGAGCTAACTAGTTAGCCGATTTCCAGCTGAATTCACCATACTCGTAGGCAACTATAAATACTATTAAACCGCGGTGACACTTATTGGTGGCTCGGGTGCAGTTGCTGGGTCCCGTATGGTTGGGACTGATCCTTTTACGAGGGTCAGTGTCGAGGCAAAGCCAGCTTTGTACTGACCCTCGTTACTGAAGCAGCCCGATGTGAAGCGGTTAGCACACACACACAAGCTAACACGAACCGTAGCCAGCATGTTAAAATATGAAACGCAACCACTGTCTCATGTTGTTCTGTAGCTGGGACAGAATATAGGCACTAATGTTGATTTTTACAACCAACAACAGAGTAATTTGCATGTCTAGCTTTGAGTGACGACATTGTGAAACACTGCTGTCTCACTGCTGGACACACCGAACTTCACCTCAGGGATGGACGCCCCCCTCTCGGATATCTCCTATCACTGCGCAGAGGAGGTCGGTCTATGATAATGACTCCTTTCGTTACGTAACGAAAGGAGCAGATTCTGAACAGCCTGTAGGAGCTCCGTGTTACCAGTGGGTGGGCTGCAGAGACCATGCAGGAATCGCTTGTTTTCCCCATTTCCCCAGGACCAGCTTATATATGTAGAGACCAGAGAAAATGTGTTTTTTATGATATGGGACCTTTAATCTGCTGCAGAGGTGTGGAACTTTGAGCAGATTGTAATGAAAGCCTGAACAGACTGAAGGCGTGGACATATCTTGATTATAAGATGCACTGTGATGTGAACGTGGAAGATTCTGCAGATGATAATCGGAGTTTGCAGTCTATGTTGACTGCTGAAAATTAGGTGACACTGCTTATGGGCAATCAGTAAATCAGTAACATAATACAGGCTTAGGCAGAGTGTTATCAGTGAACAGTTGAATACTAAACTTAACATTTATTTTAATTTAATTTGATCCCTGTTCAACAATACAACATTTGCGTGTATGTAGAGTGATAAATGTTAAATGGCTACATTATCCAAATCACTTAACACAATTCAAACTGCCTACCCTGTGATCAGTAGATGATCTCAAAAGCCTCAGCCACCCCAAGTGTGACAGTGTTTCTTAATATCCATATTTCTTTGGTTTCTTCTACTCATAGATAGCGTATGTTGTTATGACTGATAAAAGACACACAGAGACAGACAGGCTGATAGACAAGGTTGACTGTTTGTGTCAGAGTGGGAGGGTTACAGTAATGACAGAGGCCAACACGTCAGTGTGTTTCCTGCATCGATCTCCCTCAGCCCTCCCTCAGCCTCCACCTCCCTCCTCAAAAACTAATGGGGCATTTCCTCCAGTGCCACACCACCCAGCAACACTGTTTACTCTTCCATTCCACTGGGGTACACACAGACACACAAACACACGAGCACACACAACTAGATCAAACACTGCGCTACATAGTTATACTGAATGAATATAATAAGGAATGAATTACGACAGGTGCGGTCTGTACAGATGGAGAAATACAGTTTCAAGTTTGGTCACCTATGACACACGGTTTAATATTTTGTATGTTCAATAATATCCATCATTGGTGACAACTTTTTAGTATGGACATGACTGTGTGTGATTGTGTTTGGGTGTCGGGTAGTGATCTTATCCTAAAGATGCTGCTGCTGAAGATATTTAAACCTGACCCAACATCTATCTGTGTGGTAGAAAGAAAAAGCAGATTTGTTTGAAGGAATACTTTGAGATTTTGGGAAATACAATTATTGACTCTCTGGGGAAATTCAAATGAGAAGATTGGTATCACTCTCATGTCAGCCTGTTCAGTACAAGGCTGCAGAAAACAGATGGTTAGCTAATCTTAGCACAACGTGTGTACACAGCCAACCTTTCTCTGTCTAATGTCTGCTTCCATCTGGCCATGGAGATATGAGATGATGTTGAACCCAGCTGTAAACTCTCCTGTCTGGCTCTTACCTGCGTGTCCTGTGGCAGGTGGAGGACGGTGTGAAGCCTCTCACTGTGATGGTGCCTGGACTCCTCCTCGTAAGCCATGTCTCTGTCGGCCTGTGGCAGGGTCAGAAACCTTCGAATGGTACACAGGTTCTCCCACAGCGTGCGGTTCTCTGGGCTGGGGTTCTCCTTCCACCGAAGCAGCTCGCACAACCAGCCCTGGAGAAGAGACAGAGACAGGCATGGAGGAAGAAGGCAGTGGTTAAAGAGAGAAGTGGAGATGGCACAATAAATAGAACACAGCGGTCATTTTCCTCTGACATCACACATGCTGCTGTGTTCCACTTTAAAAGTTATATAAATGGGGCAAAATCTGGCAACTGCGTGTCCTTTCACAGCTTCATGATTGATCAACAACAGGAAAGAGGACGATGGGAATGACGTACAGTGAAAATCTGGAGGGACATTCAGCTATATTTCAAAGTAAAGTGCCAATGTTAGCACTCAACCACTTTCTGGCGAACACTACTGTTTAATCACATCCAGTGCTTTTCACTTCGAGGCTCAAATAAATGTGTCCAAGACATGCGTTGATATTTTAGAATTAATTTAAGACTTTCCTGTAATATGTAACACAATCAAACAGTAACATTAGCGAGAAAGTGGTTGAATATTAACGTTAGCTGTTGTTTAACAGAAGCTTCTTGGTTATCAAATCAGTTGTTGCACCTTGAAATATGGCCCAGTGTCCAGCAAGATTTTCATCATCTATTTTCTTTTCAGTTGTTGAAATGATCATTTAATGATAAGGTGGATCTCATGGGAGCTTATAAAGAAAAAAAAATGTGTACAGTAGTCAATGGCGAGAGACAAATCCATTTTTGATCCCATTTGAGTTGTGCCATTATTTACACATTTGATGTCTAAGAATTTAAAGAATTGCATTTTATTATGTCAGTAAAGTCGCTGTTTGTCACAAAGGTAGCAAAATATCATCTGGTTTTCTGTAAAACTACTAAATGAACTTAATTGTCTCAACACACCAACATGGCCGCCTCCTTGGCCTGAAACACAACAACAACACAACGTTTGAGCTCCATGACCTGAGTGTGATGCCAGAGGAAAATGGCTGCTGAGTGAGTATGCTCTATTCTTCTGTTTTGGGAAAAAAAAATCACTTTCTAATGTTTTAAAAAGGCAAGCTGTTTTTCCCCTGAATCAAATCCTGTGAAACTAAGGGAAGCTAATCTGCTGCTGATGTATCGTAGCTTCATATTTTAGACACATGAGAGTTTACAAGTGGAGGCTTATGTTCCCTGTAAAGGACATTCTTGTATTTTCTGTCTTATTGACTGTTTTATATGTCCTCTCCGGCTGCGGAGTCACAAAGAATCAACACCTTTTACCTGCTAGTGATGAGAAGATGGGAAAAGACAGACACAGACCAAAAAAATGGAAGCCCAGAAATAATGCAGGGAGAATTAAATTCAGAAAAAAGTTGAGAAAGTTGAAAAAAAAAAACGCAGGGTGTGTGAGGTAAATGTAGGAAAAGGAAGATGGCGGAAGGAGAAGATTCAATTATATCTGCTAGACTGGTTCAGTTTGTGACACCAGCTGTTGTGTTCAACCAGCCACCTCGGGCAGCATGCACCGCTAATAGCCTGATCATCTCTCTCTCTCTCTCGCGCGCTCTCTCTCTCCCTCTCTCTCAGTCCTTGTGGCCAGCTGCAGCAGATGGGTGCACTGAGCCGTGACCTTCTGCCACCCCCAGACCCACCAACCTGGGGGACCTCGCTAACTGCACACAAACACACACGCCAAGCATGCACATACTATATACATGATGCATGCATCTCTGGATACTGCCTTTCTCACGCACACTTACACCTGGCAACTCACAGCAACATGTGGCTATGTCTGAGTGTGCTATGTACATACATTTTAGGATTTAGCTCATCCACTGTCTTTGTTAAACACAGAGTCATGTGTGTTTTATTCTCTTTAAAATGATGTATGTTTAAAATGTAAGGGTTGATTTTGTTTTACATATTTTCTTATTTCAAAGTAAGTCCTTGGTCCATGTTTCTCCTTTGGACAGAGGGAAACAAGCATGCATCTCTTCTCCTCAAGATTAGAATGGGGTGATGTTTACTGTATACCCATATATTTAGTATATATATTGGCATATTACCTTATTAAACACAGAGAAGAGAAGCTATCTGGCTGGGTGCAAGCCATGCATTGACTCAATCGTGCTTAATTCACTGAACGCTGATCTTATCCTGCTAGCTAAGTTAGCTCAAACACCACATGTTTGCAACTGTGTGCATGCATATCTGTCTCAGCAGCTCTGGTTTTAATGCACCGTAAACATATGAATTTAGGTTTGCTAATTCTGGGGATGGAGTTACTTGCTGGGATACTTCTATGGAACTAAGCCATCATTAATTACACTAGTGTGGGACATTTTATATGATATCCTTTGAATTAATTCTTGTTTTTCTGGTAAAAAAAAAATCAGTCAATCAATCAACCAATGAACAGATCCTCCCTGTGAAGGGACAAGCAGGACAGTTATGAAAATTAGATAATTACTGTTGTTTCATTTAATGCTCTATCGTTTATTTTTTTGTGTCACGAAATGTACTTTCTACAGCAGTATTTTTTCATCATTTGTGCACTGCTTTGTGTTCTACATGGCACAAATGCAGGTGGTAAATTTGTATGAAAACTTGGAAGTGAGTGAACATGACACAGAAAATGGTCATTCTAAATAGTAGTATGCCCATTACAAAAAAGGAAAAGAAAAATAATGTTACGTGAATGATATGAATAATTCATTTTTATTTGTTAAATGTATGATTTAAATTTTTTAATAATAGAAGGCCTTCCATGTGGTCATTTTCATTTAAAAAATGTATACATTGAATTTACAGAGCATGTAGTATATCTTGATACACAGTAGTACACTACAGTTGCCTATTTTTGCATTTTGTTTTCATTGTCTTTCAAATGCAAGGTATTTAATTTTAGTAATTTGTATGATGTATTCCTATACTGCTGTAATGCACTTTGAATTGCCTTGTGTATGAAAGGTTCTGTATGAATAAACTTGCCGTGCCTATTTAGTGATATGTGGTTATGGAATGACCTATGTCAGGATATGAGCTTTTTGTCATGTGGCACAGTCCTACATGAGAAAATTAAGTAGAGTTACAAATTTGACAGACAAGTTGATCGACCAAATATTATGCGACGTTCTGTTGCAGTTAACAGCGGCCTCTATGTGATGCTGTACATCATAAATATCAGTTTCAAGGGTTTTTTTTTTTCTTCAGAGATTCAGAAGAATTTAGATTTTTAATTTCAATAGAATTATTTATTTATTTTTTTTTGAAAAAGGAAAAACATTTAAGGAATAGCTGGCATTCAAATAGTTCTGGTACCACAGTACAGCATGCTATCAGAGCTCTGAGAAAATAAAACGATACAAAACTGTTCATGAGCCAAGCGACAGGTGATACAGCTCATGACTGACTGTGTACGCAGTGGCAGATGATCGAGGCGTAGGCTGTGCGCTGACTTTGGTCTCTGCACTCTGGTGTTTTCTGCCAAGTTGTGTGTTTTGATGAGCTTTTCAAAGCTGTACATAATTATCAAGCAGTAAATATTGTATTGTCTTGACATACTCAATGGAAAAGAAAAACACCCCTTCACTCTTAATTTAAAGTCCTCATTGATTTATAACTGAGCCAACCTCGATGTTACATGTGACCTTTAATGACTTCCTCTTCCCCACTGTTTCCCTCACCTGGCTCTTGTTGGCGGCTACTTTGGCAAACAGCGCTTGGGACACCTTGGCTCTCTTCATCTCCTGCTGAATTTCTTCATAGATCCCAGACGTAATGTTGACCAGCGATTCCAGCTTCAGTGGGAGGTCAGGAGCCGGGCCGGACGGCTTTGGCTGGGACAGAGGAAGAACACGATATAACAAACAAAATGAAAGGCCCTTTGAATGCCGAATGAAGCTATCAGATAAGTCTGATGGAAGAAAATATCATAAAGGCATCTATTACATAAAGCTGCTGCATTTCTAAAGGGCTCGTATATATTCTTAACCAGTGAAGAGACTCATTCACAAAAGCAAATCTTGTGTTTACATATGAGGAAAGGTTATCAGCTGATGATCAGGCCAAGCTGCTCTGAGAACAGACATAGTGGTCTCTGTATGAGCATCAGCTGCACATCTGTCGTGCACGTCTCCACATGAATTTTGTTTACAGATCAAAGTCATTAAGTCCTTCTCTTTTGTCTTTCTTTGTTGTTTTTGTTTGAATGAACATGTATTGGCTCTGAGAGAACTTGTATACACAGTGTTTGAAGTCATCCGCAAGACATGTAGAGACCAGCAAGCTTACATTCCCTCAGTGTAAACGATGCTGAGATAATTTTACATAGACATAATAAGAATAGCGCACAAATTCACCCAGAGCCATGAATGGCCATTTGCCCTGACATCAGAGAGAATGTCTTATCACTGATGTCGCCAACTTGTTCTGTGCAGATGGAAAGAAATGTCCAAATAGTCCATAATGTCCTTTATGTTTACAATATCCTGCTATGATAGCTTTGAAGCTGTTTTTCCATTATAAATGGAATTTGTTTATGATACAACATTGAAATCCCAGAATAAGTTTGAAGACACAATACATGACGTGCTGCAATCAACTTCGTGAAGGCAAGTTCAAGATGATAGATAACTCACCGAGTTGGAGATCTTAGTCTTGTTCTTCCAGATGGAGGCCCAGGTATCAGGGGTTATCTGGTCATCCAAACTCCTCTCCCACACTTTCTATGCACACACACAACACACACGGCATGTTACAATCAAATGTTTGCATCACTATGATTACACATGCAGCCATCACACAAACCTTACTGATACGTGCTCTCGCATTGCTCCCATAAAAGCAACCATCTGGAAAATGCTAGCGCAGAACCATTGTAGGCATTGCTGACTACAAGGTGCACTAACCTGTGAGAGGCGTGGAGTGCCGGGGTTGGAGGAATTGGAGGCAGGAAGGCCGACTGAAGGGTTCATGGTGCGCTCTCTTTCCTCCTGGTAGATTCGGTCTCTCTCGCTCTCGGGCAGGTTGAGGAAGTTCTGCATTGCTTTCAGATTTACAAGCAGAGACTGCGAGGCTGTGCGAGGGTCTTCCTCTTTACGCAGGATCTCTGACAGCAAGCCCTGGATAGCGAAGACACACACTTGCACTATAAACTTTCCAAGAATGGTGCTTTGCGTCTCCCTCATCACAAACTTCAAACTCTATTCCAGATATGAATACAAAAGTCATCGAGGTGAATTTTCTTGATTCATGTTTTCTTGAATGTTGAATGATTCAGTAGTTGCAGCCATGTGGCTTGGGAAATGTGCGGGTCCACTGTCCAGTTTTATTATTCAAAATGGCTTAACATTTGATAAATGGTACTATTTGGAGTGCAGACTTTTACATAATAGGATTCTATTCAATGAATTGCTCTTTTAATTTTTTCTTCATTTCTTATACTTTTCTTCAGTAAAAGTGTAACTACCATACTGTAAAAATACTCCTCACCGAGTAAAAGTTTTGCAATAAAAATTTAACATAACTGGCACTGAACAACTTTTTTGCTTTAACGTATTATTCTGAGGTACAGTTTGGCTGTAGAGAATTACACCATCTGGTTCCCAATAGGCCTTGCTTTCAAAATGCTAGTCAGTCCATACCAGGAGGACTTGAGATGGTTTAAAAGTTGTGTTCTTTCTACTAGATCAGTAAGTAACAATACCTGCCAACGTATTAATACAATCAGAATGGTGACATCAGGGTCAGGTAATCTTGTTGTTTCTTGGTTGTTTTTTGCTTTGCACACTAGCCTGGCTGCTAGCAGTAGCCGTGTTGCAAACAGTAATAGCACAGGGAAACACTAGGAAGAGTGAAAGTTAATTTCCAATTTAAGTAACAGTATGTAAGTATAATAAAGAGAACGCATTATCATACCCAACTCATCATATAATGACGCTCTCGGTTTCCCAGCCCATCAAGAACTGACATGTTGGGATTGTAGGACAGGTCAGTTATTATGTTTTGACAATTTTGCATTAATAATCGCCCAGATAATCATCAAAATAGTTACCAGTTAATAGTTGATAAATCAATCGAACATTTTAGCTCTACGTGTATATAGTGTTAGGTATACTAGATCAACATGTTTTATAAAATGGATTTAAAAAAACATTGATTTTCAAATAGTAGCTAAAGCTGCTGTGAAGTTAAAAAGTACAGTATTTCAAAGTACAAATTGGTATGAAAAGAAAACATTCAGGTAAAAATCAGTTTATATCAACATGCTACCTTCAAAACATGCTGTCTTTGAGAACCTCAGAAATTGACTACCGGCAAGTAAGTTGCTCTCACAAATACATACACTGCAGAGACACATAAATGCAAAAGTCACTAAAACACACCTGGCCTCTATACCAGTAGGTCTATGAGCCATCTCCCATTACATTAATCTAATGGGGCGTGTAGTAACCAGTTTAGCACAGCCTGAATGCATCAGGTGTTTGTGCTGCTGTGAGGGCGTGTAAGGAGACTCAATGACCCAGCAAGCTACCCTGCCATGCTTCCGCTAATCCCACTGAAAATACTACGAGGTGGGTGAACACAAAATTAGCTGAAAGTTGTGTGAAAAATGATGGTCTCGATGACGTCAATATCCATTTATTTCAATCAAATACGGCAATTACCTCCTCTCACCTGAGATGTTGTGAGTGAGAATTATGAGCCATCTAGTCTGAGAAAATGGGGGATTTTTGGTCTTGCCTGACACAATGCCACCACAGGATGCAATATATTCATTTTCAGACTGAATAGATCTCCATCCTCGACCTAGTCTTCTTGCCATTTGAGCCTACCCTTTTGCCATCCTTGACACATGACCTTGGTCCTCCTCTTCCTTTGATTATTTTTCCACCACACTTTCCCTACTGTCTCCTAACCTTATTGGCCACAGTCTGTCCTGTTTTCCTACCTGTGTGCGGTTGAAAGCCACACGGGCGAACACGGCCTGGGAGACACTAGCTCGCTTCAGCTCGTCTCTGACCTGCTGGTAGATTTCAGAGGAGACCTCAGAGGCCGAGGGGTTGCTCCCAGGGTGGTCGCCAGCTTTAGATGAACCTCGAGGGATGGGCGGGTGGTTGAGGAACTGCTGGTTGAGGGCCTGGGGGTGTTGATGGGCCAGCAGGCGGCTAACGGCTAGTTGCTGGTTGATGAGGTGGGCCATGGCGAGCTGTTGACGCACCAGCTGTGGGGAGAGTTGGGGTGAGAGCAGCCCACCTGGCCCCAGTAGGGGCTGCAGGGCACCAGGTGGTGGTGGAGGCGGAGGAGGCACCTGGCCGGTACGGAGAGGAGGGCTGTGGTGGAGGGGGCCGTGGGGCGAGGGCTGCTGGGGTGGAGGAGGCTGCTGAGGTGGCTGGGATTGTGCCTGCGGATCTCCAGATCCCGCCTTGAGGAGGGGACTGCCGGCCCCCAGGTGACTGAGCTGGGCCAGGCCGGCCAAGTGAGGAGGAGGTCTCTGGCCCAGCACACAGAAGTCTGCCATGTTTTCCCTCTCGACTGGGGAGGTGAGGAGACAGTCACTGTGGTTAAAGAATCACCTTTACATCGCATAGTGTAATAAGGATTTGAGTAGATTTCTTACTTTTGATGTCAGTAGCATCTCGTCCTGACCACATCTTCTCCAGGTAATCAACTGTTCAACCAAAAAAAATGCAGAAAATCAGTCAGAAGGGAAGGTCCTGATGTGTATAGGCCCACATGACCAACATAGCTGAAAACAATGTCACCTCAAGGTCCATATAATGAACAGAAAACTTTGATGCTTAACTTTTAAGCCAAAGTAAATGAAACCTCCTTCAGGTGCTCAGAAAAAAAGGGAAATTGATGTCACAATTCCATGACAACAGGGAAAACTCTATCTGGTGATGGAGCTACTTTGAATTGTGGATGATTCGTCAACTGCTACTTCCTTGGCAGAGAATGAAGTCTGAGTCTCATGAAAGAATCAGGTTAATATGAAACTTCACATTCAAAACTAAAATATATTTGTTGTACGGACACACCAAGTGAGTTTGCAGGGTGCAAAGCTGAATGGTCCAACAGTCTACACATATTCCCCATAGCTTCTATCTAGTAACATTGCGTTTAATGTAATGATTGTAGTGAAGTTTCTTGGGAGTCCAACAGACTTATGTGGTTATTGGGACAATCTTGTTACGATCAAGTTATGACGGGCAAAGAAGTCATTACAGATGATACGTTTGAAAAAGTCATGAGGCATCAAACCACAGGATGGATGTTTACAGCTGCTAATGTATGTAACGCTGTTACTGTGATGACACATGACAGTTAAATATTTATAAAAATCCATCCTGTGGTTTGGTGCCAACCTGTATACTGAACACATACGGAATAGTTAACGTTTATAATCACCGGAGAACATTACACACGTTGTTTTTGGTTCCTCTCTGTTTCCTGAATATATCCGTACGTGTGTGAATGTGTAAATGAGAGACAATAACTTAGCACATTGTAGAAGGAGCTTTATGAAGTTGCATTAGTTCACGGGGCTAAGCTCATCCAGTATGGGGGCAACATCAATGTACGGTCCAGCACTGATACATTAGAGCATTTGCGCACTGAAAAAAATGTGCGGCTGATTTGACCAAGCAAACGCGAACCATGGCTGGCTTGTACAGAACTGGACATGGTGGTGACTTCCCCGCTGTTCCTGAAAACATGTACCACAGTCTCTGATACCAACACAGCCTTCGCTCTCTCCTCTTGGTCCAGCGGCTAATATGTACACAGCCGCCCCCTAACGTAGATGTGTAGCACAGTCGGTCAGACTGGGGGCTGAAGAGGAACAGAGGCCGCTGACATCACTCTCCTGCGCTGCCTGGGATTGCAAATTCAAATTGAATTTTGGAACACTTTTTGCGGGGGGAGGGCTTGAAAACAAAAGAGCAGTTTTCTTTTTAGTCGTGTGACAAAATGAGCAGGCTTGAAGAAGAAAACGAAAATGCAGTTTGGATGATTTATTACTCATTTTATTTGTGAGTCACATAATGCAGCGATGACCTTAAAATGAAAAAGCATTTCTGCTTTTGTGTTTTAATTTTCAAATTTGACATTTCAAATTGAATTTTGGTAACTATTTGCGGGGGCATCTTTTGAAAATTAAATCTCAAATGCAATTTTCTTTATCATTTTAATTAAGTTACAAAATGAGCAGTCTTGAAGAAGAAAATGAAAATGCAATTTGGATGATTTATTACTCATTTTATTTATGAGTCAAAAAATGCAGCTATATTCTGAAAATGAAACAACATTTCTGTTAATCCATTTTAATTTGAATTGTGGAACAGATTCGCTTCCATATTTTAGCAATAGCATTAAAATCACTATTTCTAAAACACTAAGAAGGCTCGACACAACATGAAACTTTGCGCGTAATATCACCAGGGTCTCTACACATGAACTAAAAAGAAACTTTTTGAAAAACTCACCTTAACAGTAGCTTGTTCCACTCCCAGATGTCATGGCAGCCAAGAAGTATCAATCTCAGAATGCGACGTAACCTGGAGGACAGTTAAGGTGGAACGCTACTGTCTTCCGACAACAACTATCCATGGGATATCACGCGTGACTTTTCCGGCTTTTGATTTTAGTGGGATTTTAGGCTCCATTTTCATCTTCAAGGTCAATATTGTTTTTGCTAAGGACAAAACAAGTAATTTTCCGTGCATTTATATGGAACTAAGCTTTAGGAGCAGTCCATCTTAACTCACCTCCATGTTATATTGCATTCAGAGATCGACACTTCTCACTGGTAGGACGGCGGCGTGCAGAGGAATCATTTGCTAATGTCAAAAAACGTTCTTTTTAGTAAACTGTGTGTACTCAAACAATGTTCTTAATGCTCGTTTTCATGTGTAGAGACCCTGGTGATACTACGAGCAAAGTTTCATGTTGTGCCGAACCTTCTTAGTATTATAAAAATAGCGATTTTGATGCTATTGCTGAAGTGGCCCAAGCACTCCCATTGAAAATGAGTTCGACCCAAAAAGAAAAATACAATAATTCTTGAAAGTGCCTCTTTCGTTGTAATTATGCTTTACACAAAGGTTTGACTCATTTACATTCACAAAAAAAAAAGGTCTAGGTTGCATTTTGGTGAGAGTTTCACTTTCAAGACTACAGCAGTGGTTCCCAACATTGTATACAAAGCAAAGTTTACTTCTACACTTCATCATAGGTAGCATGTCTGGAGCTGGGTTTATGCTTGATACAAGGGGTTAATGGAAGTCCCGTCATAGATGCCTACAGCATACGTTTTTATTTAAATTACATGGTCGGATTTCAGCCGTTGAAAGCACCAATCCAACATTAGATGAATGTATCATACGTGATCAAGCCACACCGCACTTGAATTATATCCCCCACAGTTAAATGTGTTTACATTACTTTGTTTACTTTATGATATAGGCCAGTGGTGGTTTGCATACACACAGCCTTGACTCTTGACTCTGAATTGGAGACCACTGAGACACAATTGCTGTCTCTACTTTTATTTTTTCCTCTGGAGAGAGATTGGTAAGCAACTTGAAATGTTGCAGTGATGCCTCTGCTAGATGCTATGGAAAAGCACTATTGAGCCTCCTTCAACTTCTGAATTTTTGTTCCCACTGTTTCCTCTGTAGATATGCCTTAGTCCTTTAATGCACAAATCCACAATATGTAATGGTTGCCACTAACAGTCTCTCTATCAAAACAAACAACAAAAAAATCTCTCTGGTGTATAGTAGAGTCATCTGTTTGGGGGAAAAAAAACAAAAAAAAAACAAAACACTTGCCAGATTAATGCAAATGTTGCTCTGTCAGCAGATGTTGTTTTCCTTGTTGTAATGCAAAAGTGAGGACACCATTCTTTTTTCACCCCTTGGTGGGATCCAAAACTGGATCATGGGAAGCACTGGTCGACCACATTCAAGGGAGTTAGACCAGTGTTGACTGCATTTACTAGAGGTGCACAGCTCACCTTTGATCTTCTTATACTTCTTGTACCAGCGGCCAAACTCCTGGCATTTGGCAGTGGAGACATTGGCATAGTAGGAGCTATTTACTATGGACGAAATCATACTCTGAGAAGGAGAGAGGGGGGTAATTAATAACCAGCACAATATGAAATGCTCACACTCATGCTACAACCACATGGCATGGCATCACATAAACACAGACACACACGCACACCCACGCGTGCACGCGCACACACACCCACACACACACACACAATAGAAACAGACAAACATTAATCATGATTGGAAGCCACCCATGGAAACTCGAGCACAGTACAGTGCAGAGCGAGAATCTCCAGCCACACACACACACGATTGATTGAGTTGTTGCCCCACCATTCAAACACAGTATGGACACACATACGCACAGTTTCACAAACCAGCCATTATGAGAGCAGGACAGTGGGTTAAACATGCAGCTAAGGAGTTTGAGTTTTTGGGTTGAGTTTGATTAAAATATAAAGGTAATTGATGATCATTGACATCTTCCAAGTCATGAGATGGTCTTCTCAGTGAAATAGACTGAAAAATGACAGTGTAAAATAACCTTTTTGAGAGTAGATAAGGGTTTACTGAATTGTAAAGGAGCTATCTGATGATGGCCAGGTGAGGTTAAGCGGTACAGTGTGTTGTTGTGTAGCAATAGTCAGATGTTACCTGTGACAGAGGACACTCTTTGGCCAGAGTGCTTTGGTTCATTTCCTTCAGCAGCTCTTTGAGAGCGTTCCTGACAGTTGCGTGGTTCCACTGTTCACAGGGCAGGTCCTCCAGCTTTGAGAAACTACAACAGGCCAAAACAACACACAGAACTCAGTTACATTTTTTGGTAATGTATTGAGACACAAATGGGCCATCTGTAAAAACAAAACTTAAAAACTGGATTACATTGTTTATTTTTAATGTTCATTAAAGTAGTTTGCCATTTTGGGACCTGTGCTATCTATTTCTTGCAAAGAGTTAAATGAGAAGATTGATACCAAAATAAATATGAAGGTACAGCCAGCAACCTGTTGAAGCCTGGAAACAGCAACAGATGATTAAAAACGTTTTATTACAACATCCCAAAATGTGGCAACTTCTTATGGCCAAAACCACAACTTCATATTTGTACACTTTTTTTTTTTTTTTTTTTTTTAACATGTCTGAGTGTTCCCTTCAGACAGAACAAGGCAAGTAGTTTCCGCACCTTTCCAGTCCTTATGCTAAGCTATCTTTAGCAGCTGCTGGCTGAATGGTGTCAATCTCCTCTAACAATTGGCAATGAAGCGAGTACACATACTCATACACATACATACGTACTAAACCTCACCTTGAGCCCTAAATTCATCTCTAACTGCTGATCTTTCATATGTTCTGCATAATCTCAACTTCACTACACTATTTCCTGTTTAGACCTACAGTGTCTCCTCACAATCATTCTTTTTTGTTATTATTATTATTTTTATTTTAACCTCAGATAAATCATTTCAACTCTGAGCTCTAAGTGGGCCAAAGCTCTGCCATTACCATGGATACACACACAAACATGTAAACAAACCTGGCTGGTATGCGCCAAGACAATAACAATAATAAGCTTCTCATCTGGAGTTTATCTGTTTTTATCTGTCCATCACAAGAGCCTGCCTCACTTATTCAAGGGAACTAGAATTTCCTGGCACACGTACTCTTCCCGACAGAAACAGATAATAGATAAATCCCCAACCGGGCTGTTTGACTGGAGCTTTAGTGTTTCAATATTGCAGCTTTCAAATTTGTAAGATATGATAAATTCTTGAACAGCAATGACATCAGCAGCAGCGGACAACATTTCTGATTCAGTGCAACCGCAAACAGTGTATGGTTTAAAAGCCTTACTTCGGCCATAAAATATGGACATGTAGTCATTCCAATGTGTTTCATATTCAAAGTGTTGAGTGGAAAATCCCAGATTTAGAATGTAAACATTTCTACATTCTCACTGTGAAATGCCACAGACAATAAATCTCCAGTAAAAATCCAGTAAATTAGATCCAAATATGTCTGGAAAACTGTAACCTGTGACATCTGACTTTTAAAAACTCATCTGACCTTTGCAGCTGGATGCGTAGTGTGACCATGTGGTAGACCTCCAACAACATGTCAGCGACTGTAGCTTCTGGTGCGTCAGTCAGGAAGTGGATGGGCAGAGGGTTCCACCTTCCCACCTTGATGATGCCTGGACGGAGACATAAAAGAATTCTGTCATTTACGTTTTAATTTGTTTTTAACATTTTGACATGATACAAAAAGACAGATAGTACAAATTTGTCACTGCAAAATAAAAACAGGAATATTCCTTTATATTCTGTTATGTAGAACCCTGTCCCTTCTCTAACACATTGCACTCTTAATACACTTTAGAAATTCATGTCAGATTTGCTGCCTTTGCTTTGGACATTATTTACCGTGGCTATTAAATTTACAACAAAAAAAATGTGTCATTAGTAAAAAGCGCTTTGTACACTCTGGTAAATGTGGGCTCTTTGGTTACATTTAATAAGCCCAGCTGCTACAGTAAACCTGTTAGTGTCAGCCCTGTTCCACTTCTCAGTCAGTCCTGGTGGCATGATATTTTAGGGGATTCTAGTTGAGGTTTCTTGAGTCGCTCTAGAAGTTGTTAAATAAAGTCAGCAGTGCTCAGGTCAGTTCAACTAAATCACCAAAGAACATTTTTTTTCATTTCATTTGTTCATTTGTGCGCACTGGAAAGTTTTAAAATGCAGATGGCATGCTTGCTTTTACATACTGAAACTGGGTATAGAACAATACAGACTCAAAAACCATGCAGGCACAGGTCGTAATACACACTGTCACACTTCACCTACCCGTTCACCTACCTCGACACACTCACACACACTCAAACGTTCACACACACCCACACACACAGAGGTTTTTTTCCTGGGGACTGGCTGGAGCTGTGAAAACTAAACAAAGCTAATCGCATTACTATCCTCTAAATGAGATCCAGACGGGTCCTCTCTCTCTCTCTCTCTCTCTCTCTCTCTCTCTCTCTCTCTCTCTTTCTGTCCCCTTCTTCCTCACTCGCTGCCGACAACCTCCCCTCCCCCCATATCTTTCTCCTTCATTTTCTTTACTTTTCTCTTCTCCTTGGACCACTCTGATCTCTCTCTCTCTCTCTCTCTCTCTCTCTCTCCCTCTTTCTCTTTCTCTCTCTCTCTCTCTCCTTTCCCTCTTTTTGTTTTCTTCCGCTCTGTTTATATCTCAGTTGTATCTTTGATTGCAGTCAGGCCGAGCTGTGCTCTTAATTATCCGGTCATACTGGGGGAGCATCATTTAATCCACTATGAACAGAATGGACCAGACCCCTCAGGGCTGAGAAGAACGCCAGAGGATCCTAAGACCACCATGACAACGTTTAAAAAAAACAGATAACCCCGTTTTAACAGATGCTGCACATGAAAATATTTTCTACCTATATAGGCAATCTCATATTTATGTGAAGGAAACATCTTCAGTGCTTCAACTCTTATTAAAGGTTTAAAGGTTCAAAGGTTCATTTAATTGTCATTTTACAACACACAGTTGCACAATGAGATGTAAGTTGTAGTCCCTTTATGCAACACAAGAAAAAAGGGGACACAAGTAACACACCTGTGTTTATCATACAGGAGGCTCCATTTCACATGTGAAAATGGATCTGAGAGATGACATTTTAAGGCAATAATCTGCATATATTGTTCATATTAAAGTCATTACAGTTTTACATGTAGTATAACATGGCGGTTTCACATGTATGTGGCGTGAAATTGTCAACTGTGACAACAGGAGTTTTACATTTACATTTAACAGAAGATTTTAACGGGATGAAATAAAACACTGAAATAATTTTATGGCAGACAGGAAAACACAGAGCACATCCTCCTCTCTTTGTTCTTATTTTTCTGTCTCTTTCTCTTTCATACACACACACACACACACACACACACACACACACACACACACACACACACACACACACAAATAAACTCTTTCTCTCAGCTATCTTCAGCATGCAGCATCCACACATCTGAAAATAAGTCATAACAATTTCTCTAATGCCAAACTGGATGGAAGCAAACGCTTGAACAAGCAGACAAACACAAACTCGCAGAGGACACATGACAGCACACTGAGAAGTGGACATGTACATGTACCAGCTTGCATGCAAGCACACACCCACCCACACACACACTCACACGCTCACAGTGTGATGGTAAATGCATTAATAATTGATCCATCATTTTTGGTCTGCTGTTCAATGGGCTCTGCTTCTTGTCCACATTTAAAAGTAGAAATCATTGTTCCCATTTCCACATTAAAATTCCACCTCCCAGAGACATGCTTTTATGTGGCCGGTTGGTGGCTTGGCTCATGTCTGAGTGTGCCCATCCACACAAACGCACATCTATACACAAACACACACTGATGTCTCTGACTCCTCTCATCAACACTCACGCAGGCCTGCATGCATGGATGCCTGCGCGCACGCACACACACATGCACACACACACACACAAGATGCACAAATTCACAAATAAACGAGTACACACAGTAATCCCATTGTCCCGCGCTAGAATAAGTCTTAATCGTGGCAGCAGTCTGCACATGCATGCAGGGCTTCTTCCAAACTGGTTCCAGGTTCCACCCTTGGCACACACTGAGGTAAACCCCATAAGCCTGACTCACCCCTATCATCCTTCACTGCACCCTAAGGATCTCCTCTTGCTGAAAATCTGTCATACTGTCATTTCGGGGAGTGCCCCTCTCAGCTGAAACGCTTCTCAAAAGCTTATCTATGAAAAAATGTGCAAGATGGCGAGCCTTTCTTGATGGGAGTAAAACAATAGCAGCAATGAGTTTTAGGCTTAGTATAAGTAAAACATATACTTCATGATGTGTTCATTTAAGTTGGTCTATAAAACTTAATTTAATGCATCACTGAGCAGTAGGGTTTAATCATAGCTTCATACCTGTATGTTTATTTCAAAATGGGGAAGTCGTGGCCTGTTACACTTCAACAAAGTCTGCTGGGGCAAAAAAAAGAAAGTGTGTGCTGACAGACAATGAGACTGGCTGTAAACAAGCCAACAGATGATCTAAACCACTTCATTCTGAGCTAAAAACAGGAGGGAGTACACCCAGAACATTGGCAATAATCTTCCATTGCACACTTGAACTGTGCACACAACAATGACATGAATGACTGATCAATGTTGAACCAAGAGGTTCATGAATCAGTTTACTTGTCATGGGGATCAGAAATTATTATTATAGGTCAATTTTGAAAGCAGCCTAAGACCCATATTTACGTTTCTTTCTTTAGGCGGCGACCCCTACAGCTGTAGTAATTAATACAGCAGCAAATGAGGAAGTCAGGTGATGTATAAAGAGCTTTATGATAGGGTAGGGACAGGTGGTTGGACAAGCACAGGACTTTTGTCCAGGAGACTGTTATTTGTGTCCATTGTGAGTGAGGATGAATGATATATTTTTCTTACTTACTTACTAGTAAAGTTACAATGTGTAACTCAAGTGACATGAAGTTGTTATTTTAAACTAGGTCACAATGCTTTCATCAACCTAAAGTAGTTTTAAAGCCACAACCTAACCAAACTGTGTAAGGTCTGTTACACCTGTCCTGTTTTGGGCAACAGTGTGAGGATGAAGTTTAGTGCTTACTCTTAACAAAAAGCTGACTTTCAAAATGGTGTCAGGAGTTTGACAGATGAAGAAATTTACCAGGCAGAGTTGGTTGCAGTCTGCAAAATTGCAGGATTCAGCGTAGCATCTTGCAATTTATGGAATACCCCTCCAAAAACCTTTGTGATCATCTTACCGCTACTGTTTTTTGGCCCATCTGATTCCTTTAGAATGAACTTTGTTGATAGAGTTTATTAGCAAAAATGATACATACATAAGCAAGTTTGTCTTGAATAAATAAGAATGCTGTATAAGTAAGTTGTGAACAAAATGTAACAGCACCCTGACAGAACCAAGACTACAATTTACAGAAGTGTCCAGTACGTTGCTGACCTGGTCTGCAGCAGTGACCCTTTGTGGCCTTTTAGACGTGGCACTCCAACAATGCTCTCTCTACCCCCCCTCCCTCACTGACCACTGTTAACTGTTCACTGACTAAAGCCGTAAAGTACAGGTCTGCTCCCATCCATTCTATAAAAGCCTTCAGACCCTTATAATTGAAATAAACAATATCTCCCAGTTAATTACTGGGCTGAGCTAATTAAAGAAAGGCCGTGGTCCTCGGCGGGGACTTTAAATACACCGCTGGGACACAAGAATGCAGGACACAATTCAAACAGGGAGAAAATAGCTGGGACTCTGTGTAATTTTGGTTGTGGACCGCAGGGGAAAAAATGTATAATTTAAGCCAGAAATTATTCATTTAACATAAACGCTTGTTTTAAAAAACAAAAAGTATTCATTTGAGAGAAGCTGGGTGTGTGTGTCTGTGTGTTTTGTCCATGATACTGCATGACTACACGGTATTCTAAACCAAGTTTATGTGAGATTTAGGGTGAGCAAATGCATCCTCGCATGGGTTAAATAGAGTTTACAAGTGTGTGTGCGTGTGTGTGTGCGTGTGTGCGTGTGTGCGTGCGTGTGTGTGTGTGTGTGCACGCGCGCACACACACACACACACACACACACACACACACACACACTCAGTGGTCAAGTAAAGTCTCAGAGTTTTGTTTGTGTTGAGTTGTGATGTCCCATTTGGTCTTGCCTTTGAAGCCCCTGGTGTGGTGCTTTCAGAGGGGAGAGCATTGATGTGGACAGGGGACCAATGTGGCTCACTGTTTTCCATACACACTGATGACACAGACAGACAGACATAGACCTCCCCTGATACTTGGCAAAAACACTGCCTGAAAGTGCAACTAATGGCATTCATCTGCAAACCGTAGCAAACACTCACCATAGGATTCAGTGGGCTATTTTTGGCCATCACAGCAGGATAAAGATGCATCTGGGTATTGTGTCTTTTCCCGACCTGCTTTAACAGGGCTGCCAATTGCAGTTCTGATTTTTACAGCCAAAAGACACAAAAAGATATGCAACATACGAAGCTGATAAGACTGAGTTCATTAACGGAATAACTTCTCCAAACTTTGTGAATGCTCCTTAGCAGAGATGATGCAAATGTTATGTCTCAGTCACCTCTGGAGCAGTGTTCCTCTCCTCATTCATTAAAATAGGGGTCTGGTCTTGTTAGCCTGAAGACAACTGCCTGAGGGGAGTTACCAAGATGGCTGCTGAGTGGCAGGACTATGGCTATGATGTCAAAAGGGGCTTTAATAAATAGTAATGCTAACTTTTTGACGGTCTTCTTCAGGGTTTTTAAAGGACATGACCGTTGTTTTTCAGCTGTTTTTGTCATTTCATACCCTGAAGAAGACTATTGGTAAACGTAAATGTTGTTAATTTATTAAAGCTTTTTCTTACCATAGCTACAAGTGCGCAACTATTTTCCTTAACACTTATACCCTCGTCGTGGCCAGCGCCTATCCAACATTGGTGCGTGTTCCCTAATTATCTCCTCCTAAAGAGTATACTGTAAGGTATCCAAGACATCTTCAATCGAACTATCCTTTAAAAGAGACATTTTTGTGGCAATACAATGATGTGCAGTCTCTCAGGAAATACTTTTATGTGTTTTTGTATTTTTTTATTTTTTTATTTTTGTTTGTATGATCATGTTATGCTTTACCTAATTATTTCACTGCTTTTCCAGCCCCAATTTTCTGAACATTAATGGTTCTGATCATTTTAGCATGGGACATAATTAAGAGTTGTTGCCTTAATTGTCAGTTACAGTTTTTTAGTTTACTATAAGTAAGCAATTCTTCAGATATGGGAACTCAGCTAAACTATTCAGCCAGATTATCTTTATCACTGTATTTGGATATAAATATATAATAATAATAATAATAATAATAATAATAATAATAATAATAATAATAATAATAATAATCTCTCTATAAAAGCAAGAAATCTCTGTCTGTCTGTCTGTCTGTCTGTCTGTTCCTCAAATATCTCTGCAGATCAGGATCAGACTGACCTGAGAGTTTCAACATGGCTGCTGCTTGGATCAAGGGTGTGCTATGTCGGATTTGTTTGGACTACAATGATATCATTAATAAATTATTTCATAAATGCTTTACAAATTCTGCGAGCATTGTCCACCGGAGCCACCACAGTCACGTATGCACCAGAACCAATCACTGCAGAGCTCAAACCCACGACATACCTTAAGAAACAAGCAGATTTATACCTGCAGCGGCGCGAGCTGGACCAGGATTTTGCTGGCGGTTCTGTCCTGTTCTGTTCTGTTCTGTGCATCTAAACTGACTGTTGTGAATTAATCAGACTAAATGAGTCCGGACCGAGTCTGTTCGGGTCTGAGGAGATCTGGAGATGTGAAGACTACAAAGTGGAATCAGAATCTGTGGATGTTCATGTGTAGCTAGCTGCTAGCCCACCCAGAAGCCCACCTCCCGAGTCGACGGACGCACCGGCAGGTCCAAAACTGGACTTAGGGTAAATATTGTCTGCCACGCTTTTTCATGAACATTGCCATCACGTTTGCTTTGTGTCTGGCGCTCGCTCGTCTCCCTCACCCGCTACAAAGCAGCTAACATTGAAAATTAGTATAGTGGCGCTGAGCTAGCAGTATAGCAGCGCTGCGCCACCGTTCCATTGTCTGGGGAGAACCCTGGTTAGTGTGTTATGTAGTGTTTGGTGTAGTGTGTTAAGTGTGTAGTGGAGTTGGTTTTTTGTTTAATGAGTCAAAACAATGAGGAGATGATGAATGTGGAGCAGGCAGTGCAGCTCTTCATTCAGCTGGAAGGAGCTCAGGCAGACCTGAGCATTGCCTGCATTTAAATGTAAATAGTTACATATAACTTTGTACATTTTTAAAACGTGTGCACATATTTAGCAAACAACAATTTATATTTGCTTTTTAAGTAATAAAAATGGTTTGTTAAACACATTTGTGGTTTTCACAGTAAAAATTTAACTTTTTCTACTTTTTTATGTTTTTTTTTTTATTTTAGGTCCATTGCGTTAATACAGTATGTCAAAATAAAGAAATAACTGTAAAGTCACACATGTGAGGTTGTGCTGAAACTAATGACACCAAGTGTTTTTGAAGTGAAATATAACGGCAAAATCAAAAATAGTGAAAAACGGCCAATTATAAACTGGATTATTGGATTTCACAACAAACCTAAATATCTCTGATGTTCCACCTTCAAACACAGCCTCATTTGGCCATCCATGAAAAATCCCTTATTGCTCCTTGCAAATGCTGTTGTGACAATGCACAGCTACAGCAAACACAGTAGGCCACAGTTGAATCAGGCCTAAAAGTTGTCTGATTGTGTTTCTAGCCCCAGCTGACATTTGTAATGCTGCCACATTATGGAATCTCATCCATTTAGTTGGTGTATACATTGATCAGTTACCCTAGCTGGATGTCCATGCGCACACGCAGGTAATAATAAACTGGAATTAGAATTATATGCCGCTATACACGTTCAGATTACAACAACATTTGGACCTCTGTGTTGTTAGACTGCAGGATGCGTCTCGTTACAATGTACGCCTTGAGTTTCAGATGGGGGCACTGTCCAGAGACATGCTGCTGGAGGTCGAGAGTACATGGCCTGTTGCAGGTGGGCTGGATGACTGATAAGAGCTGCTGGCCTTGAGGCAGTAAAGGGATTACCTGTGGCACCGTTTATGAGATGGAGAGAACACACACAAACACACACACACGTGCAGTCACATTGAATACACATTGGAAGCATGTCTGCATCCTCATGGGTCTTCAGACTTAATTCGAACGAGACCTGACGGGATGACACACACACACACAACGCACGCACACACACACACACACACACACACAC
The DNA here is from genome assembly GCF_904848185.1 of Acanthopagrus latus. NCBI lineage: Eukaryota > Metazoa > Chordata > Actinopteri > Spariformes > Sparidae > Acanthopagrus > Acanthopagrus latus. Next base: position 2,733,836 of record NC_051047.1, on the reverse strand, counting down.
ACACACACACAGACACACGCTAACACTGGAGCGAGATCTCAAACAGATGGGGATCTCCCACCATTTTCAGTCTATTGCAATAGCCATGTTGCTTACTGTTGCTGGGTTGTTACCATTTGTGAGGCAACTTCCCCAGATGGAATTTTCTGCATACTTGAGAAAAGACAGCAGTAAATGACACTGTCCTGTTGCAGATGACTACCATGTGTGCAACAATAAATTACAGAGTTTTTCTTTTCCTCTGCTTCATAAACATTCTCACACACACTGTTCACACACACACACACACACACACACCCACACACACACTTGCCCCCAACACAAACACATAATGTATTTTGGTATTGCGCAGACATTCCTGTCCAGCTCTTTGTTGTGTCTTTAATGACTTTCACAGGCTCTGTCTGTGTCTTAGTTGTGTTTTTGAAACATTCCTGTGCTTATTGCCACTGTAACAGTACAGTGTCTGCTCGAAATAGACCATCTCACATCCAGTTTGCTTCTCTTGCCGCTGATTAGAGAGGGCCTCTCCTTTCAATGATCATTCTCGTCTTGATGCATGCTGTTTAATTCTGAGTCATCGCGCCATAGTTTACAAAGTGAGAGACACTTGGTGGTTAGAAAATCATGGGTATTATTAATGTTCTGCATGAGGCCATCTTCATACTGACAAAAAGAGGTAGCTTGACCTCAGATATTTAGCTTTTTCATGATGGCGTAATAACATACTTTTTAAGAATGCTAGTGCTCTGTATTTCTCTGCCAAGCCGAAAAAAGCTGGTCATCTTTACAACTCAGTGTTAAAAATTCATGATGCATCATTGTTGTTAAACATCTCCTCCATGTCAACGACTGCAAAGTCCACTGGCATGGTATTTCTGTCTGAGGTTTGACTTAATCGCCCACTGGCAGAAGTAGAATATAGAAGGAGAATATTAATACCACTCTCATGTCAGTACAGTAAATATATAGCTGTCTAGCTTCGCATAAAGACTGAAAGGGGGAAATATGAGACAATGATGAGAGAACACCACTCTCACATTTGTACTCTAAATATTAAAGCTTTATGTGAAGCCAGTTAGCTTAGCTTAGCTTAGCTTAGCATAATGACTGGCTACAGGGGGAAAACAGCTAGCTTTTCTTAAGCTAACAAATCTGCCTAACAACACCTCTAATGATCACAAATTCATGTGTTTAACAGGAGCAGGAGTAAGTAACATCCTGAAGTCTCCCCTAGTTGTTAATAAGTGAGCTTCAGAGGTGTTGGAAGGAAGATTTTGTTACCATTGGCTGTTTCCATCTGCTTCCAGTCTTTATGCTAAGCTATGCTAACTGGCTTCACATGGAGCTTCATATTTACTGTATAAACTTGAGAGTGACATTGATCTTCTCCTCAAACTCTCAGAAAGGAAGCACACAAGCGGGTTCCCAAAACGATCAATCCTTAATCCCCTCTTCAGGGATGCAGGGACAGGTTTATAAGTGTAAGTTTCACAAACATAAAAATGCTATGTCATAAGATCATGAGCCCAGCCTCACCTCTACCTAGCTTGAAATTCGGGGAACAGTTTGTATTGTTAGTTCAAAGCTTTTATGATAGTCACAAACTCTGTCCATGTCTTCTCTCAAAGCTATGCATTTGATCTCCCCGTCAGATAGTTAAAAGTTTGATTCGCAGACACAGTTTGTTTTTTTTTTCCCACTTGCACTGCAAAGCCATAGTGTTAGTGGTGAGAACACGGTAGAATGTGTTTGCTTTTCAAAGATTTCAAGTTCAAGTTCGAGCAGAATAAAGAGATGTGACAGCAGTGGTGTTGTGGTGTTTGCGGTGTCTCTCCGACTGACCGTGGGCCTGAGCAGCCGAGCTGTGGGAGTAGCCGAGGGCCAGCAGAGCCGTCTCCACTAGCTGAGAGAAGAGAATATCCTTCCTGACCAGAACAAACTCAGCGTGCTCCTCTCTTCCCTCACATCCGTCTGTCTGAATCCCTCCATCCGACTGCTCCACAACACAGAAGACTGGAATCATCAGACCTGCGGAGAAGGAAGAGGAGAAAACAACAAGAGGATTCTTTTAATGTCTGGATTTTATTGTCGGTGATCCCAACACAGTTTATCCCTCATAGACAGCACACATGTGGATCGCATTTATTGTGGGTACAGTTTGTAATCACTTCATCCTTTTGTTTTACACTGTTGAATACTGCAACACCTGAAATTCTCAATAAGCTACAATCAAGCAAAGATGTAAAGCAAATGATATGCATTCCTAAAT